>NW_028190807.1:718203-1331406 GCF_048542155.1 Nylanderia fulva | reverse complement strand
AAGCTGTCCTCTTTATATCTCAACGGAGGACGAGCGATGAAAAAGAAAGAGGGAGAGTGATTCGCTTTTTCATGGCTTCGTCGTCGCGTGGGAAAAATTGACGACGTTCTTTGCGACAGGATATAGCAAGCCCCGATTGGAGTGTCCGAGGGACGTCGTGGCTGAGTTACCACCTGGTAGGGACGAGGCGTTCGTGACCTTCGATCAGCCGGCGACCGATCTCGATTGGTTCCGTTACGTGAGATCGAAGCCTTCCTGGGGCACCAGACTCGAGGCCAGCCTGAAGCCCGGGATGCACGAGATCACCTTCTTCGCGCGACACCCGGTATCGAAGAAACAATCCAGCTGCGCGCTACGCATTATCGTCAAAGGTAATTAATCTGCGCGTGTTAACGACGTATTACGTAATATAAACGTAATAACGATGATGATTCCACCCCCGTTCGAGCGCCCGCGATAATGACAGTTTCTCTGATAACGAGCGAGAAATGGCGATTATTAATTTGTAATTGTGCAACGTGTAATTTGTAATTTGTACAATGGCAGGAAACGCGCGCGAGAACCATCATTTCGCGTTATCTCGACGATATATTATTATATATACAGTGCCCTCCATAAGTTTGGAAACACCTTACATTTTACAGTTAAAGAATTGCATGACAGCGATCTGTTATCAATCAAAATGTCATTTAAATAGTTTACGTTTATTTTATGATTTATTTATACAAAAAATCTACACAGATCTGTCGAAAGAAATCTCTCCTCTTAATTTCAGAGAAAAAAAAATTCTCTAAAGAAATATTCTGTAATTAGATATTCGTAACATACAAGAATATAAACTTAATGGGATGTTTTTTATCGGTATATTTGTTGAAATATTATTAATCGTATACAAGTTTGGAAACACTTAACGTTTGACAGTTAAACAATCGCATGGCAGCGATCTGTGTAGATTTTTTCTATCGATAAAATATTTAAATGACATTTTTATTTATAACAGATAAAACGTAAGGTGTTTCCAAACTTATGGAGGGTACTGTACATATACATAATATAATATTTCTCATTCGGTTTAATTCATATCCCATTGTTCGTGTTCTTGCTCGAGCGACACAAAGAGTGTAGAGCGCAATCTTCGTAATGCAAATCGTTAATAATTTTCGATCTCTGCTCGAGAAAAAAGAGCGCGAGCACTGCGAGCGCTCTGTAAATTCCCTGTGCGATGTACCATATAAATGTTTATATTACGCGCGTATAAATGTCAGCTTCCTAAAAACGCGATCATTTAGTCGAGGAGGTCGCTTATACTTCTTCGAGTTAATCCACACACGTTCTTCCTCTCTCTCTCTCTTTCCCTTACATTAATTAATCCGGATTATAGAGATTGCACTCGGCAGAAGGTACCGGATAAACGTCTCTTGAACATTGCAAATCTTGATTAATAACGGATAGAGATGGAGGCTAACACATAGAGGTCGGCTAATCCCATCGCGGAGGAGGAACACATGTTAAATAAACTGCAACAGAATGTAGAGAGAGAGAGAGAGAGAGAGTGCAGCTCTCGCGCTGTACATCACTTATAGAGCCGCCGCTGAATACTCCGCAGTTTCTCCGATGATTAACGGCGCGAGATTGAAATATTTCCTCCCTTTGTTTACGTTTCTCGAGGTTCGGGATTTGCGCGGAAAAGATTGTTGCCGTGCGAGCGAGCAATTACGCTCGGCGAAAAGGGCCGAGTGCATTATTATTATCATTATTATTATTGTTGTTATTATTATTATTATTATTATTATTATATATCTTCTCTCGCGCGCTGGCGAATTGTTCCGCGGCTCGTCTTGTCTGATGTAACAAAAGTTTTCTCTCTCGTTGATGCCGGCGCATCCTTTAAAATGCATCATAAGAATATTACGTCTTCTTCCCTGTCCACCCTCTTGATGCGCATCCCTCAAAACGCGAGCGAAATACGTGCGTTGCACAACGATTCTCGTTGTATCGAATTAAATTCGTGTATACAATTCCGGAGAGACTAATTCGTAAATTCTTGTACTTTAATGCCTGCGTTGAGCTTAAAAAAAAAAAAAAAAAAAAAAAAAAAAACAGAACTTGCCCTATTTTATTCTTTGTTATATAAATATTTCGATTTATATGTCCTTATATCGCGAATTAAAAAAAAATCATTGGCGTTTATTTGATTTGTATTTTCTATGTTCGAGTTCCTTGAAAACGATTTAACGTGCAAATTTGTTTAACCGAACGTCAGCATTTGAGAATCGAGCGTTCGGCGAGAATCTCCGTACAAAAGTAGTACGGGAGTTCTTATTTGTGTGCCCAAAAGTAAGCTGACGAAACTAATTTGATGCAAACTCCAACTTCATCACCGACGCTCCCTCGCACCGGAAGCGTCGAGTTTTCTCCGAGAAACGCGGCCTGGATTTTGCGGACAAGTCTGCGCGCAACTTGAGAATCGCTACTTCTTTCTCGCGAAGACGTAACGAGCGACGGACTTGGCGCATGAATAAGCAGCTTTTCTAGACCAATGAGTGTACGATACAGAAAGATCAAAGTGCATCTTTTCCCCTCCCCCTCCCCCTTCTTCTCTCTTTCTCTTTTGCAAGATTATGAAACATTATAACTGTAATAATTTTAAACAGAATTTTAACGACTAAAATTGTAACAATTGTAGAATAATTAAATTTCATAATAATTATAATAATTATTCCGTTTGTTCGTTTATATAGAAAATGTATTTATATATATAGTACGTGGAAGTGGATGATTTTAAAGTTCACTAGTTCAAAATGAGATATGGAAATATGGGTAAATTGATCTTATATATAGATTTTGTTTTAAATATATCTATAGATAAAATATAAAATTATATGGCGATTTGTGTCTAGGTAACTTCCAGATAATATGGTACTCTTTATCTAAGATAAATTCACAAATTTCTATCTCATCTTCATCCAGCTAATTTAAAAAACATCTAAGCGCAACACTGATAACAGTAAGCACTGTTTACGTGTGAGCAAACATTTTTTTTCTCACCAACGTGACGTTATACGTGATGCGCAAGAAACGAGGTTCGCTCACACAGACGCGAGTCTTCTGCGCTTGTATAATCTCGCCGTTTTGCCGATTCATCATTCGACGACGACGCGGAAATCGAACTTTCTCAGAAACGCCGTCTGCGTTTCGATTCCACCAAGTTTTCTTATACGACTCGCAATTTCCTCGCCGAACCTACGCGGACGATAAAACGAGAGAGCGCTCGATGGGGTTGGAATTCCGTGGGTGGATCAGCTGTTATACTTGAGATTTGCTAATCTCTGAATTCTCTTCAGGCGGCGAGGCACCGAAAGTCAAAGACTGCCCGGGAGACATCGAAGTTGTCGGAGGAAATGGCACTGCGATCACGTGGACGGAGCCGACCTTCACGGATAACGTCAAGGTGACGCGAATCAGTAACAACGAGGTAAGATCAGATATGACATATCTGTCAAATTTTTATCGTTCGAAAGATGCGCAGTTTTTCTTTATCTTGGGACTGTAGATTTTTTTTGTCGATCCCATCAATTTTATTTTCGGGCACGAGTAATTATACAATAAATTAGCATTCCGGTGTACCTACTTGTGTAAATTGGCGTTTACATAATTGTTCGATAATCAACATTGTAATTAACACGCGCGTGATTTTCGTCTCTAATATCACCGCGCGACACGGTGCGGTGTTTGAAACAAAAATTGGTTAATAATTCGATAACCAAGTGCATCAATATTTTGGTATGCATGATGCGTCGTAAAAAGCCTTCATTCGATATATGTTATGCGCGTTTAATAATCGCGCCAATTTTGCGATTGAATGAAAAGCGCGATTTTCTTCCATTTTCAATAATCATTAATAATTTTATAAGCGCGGAAATCACCTATTATCGAGATATGATATTATCTGACGTAACGTGTCGAGGGAGATTGCCATTTTACAAATGCGCGAAAATTCTTCGATAAATACGAGAGAGAGAGCGGGATAAAAATGGAAAAATTCACACACACATATATATATATATATATACATATATGTACGTACATATGTACGTATACATATAGGTACGAGTGCTTTGAATACGACGGCTGGTGCGCGATATAAAATGTACGTGCAATTACAATTTCTTTTACGGCGGCGCATCGAACGACTGATTAATTAGCGCCAATCTGAAAATTGATGTGCGACGTCAATATTATTGGCCGCTTTAATTAGCTTATTTGTTAACGCATGTCAATTATAACTCGAATTTTATAGCTATCGGCTCTCCCTCATCATTTCGCGAAACCCGAAACCGCGGTGGTTTGCCTGATGAATTATGTAAATGTTGGGCCGTTAAAATCCGGAGAAAAGGATAGAGAAAGAGAAGGGGAAGTTTGGCGGGCGAGTTTGGATTTTCGCAAAGTGGATTCGCAAAGCGAGCCCGCGAAATTAGTTAAGCGTAATTTTCCATTTTCACCGCGAAAATTTCGGCGATTAAATCCTCGCGGAAGCGGGATACCGTTCTCCAAATTTTCGCTCCCAAAAAACCGCACCGCGGATTTTCACCCTTGCGCGTCGAATTTCCTCCCTCCTTCCTCTTCGCGATTTGTGTGTCGGCGACGATGTTTTTTTTTTTTTCGCCCCAGAGTCCGGGTCGTCGCTTCGACGTCGGCGGTCACAGGATCGAGTACGAGGCGAGTGACGACGCCGGTTGGTCGAGCAAATGCGTCTTCACCGTGGTCCTTCGTCGGGAATAAGGAGGCTGGAGAGGCAGTATCAGGACGAGAATGTGGTGGGTGAGGGAAAGAAAGAGAGAGGGAGAGAAAGAGAGAGAGAGCTCATGTGCGAATCTCAAAAAGGCTCAGTACTGGCTCAATACTGGTGCCAGAGTCGCCAATACTGGCTGACGTTCTGGGCCGGTATAAGTTGAGATCGGGTTCATTACTGGGACAATGTCGGAATGATAACACGGGTCCCAGTCTCGGCGCCAACTTTGGCCCGACACACAGAGTATTAGTACAGAGGCATCGTTGATTGCCAATGTTGGGCCAACTCTTGATGCCAACTTTGGCCCGACACAAAGTATTAGTACTGGGACAACATTCGTTATCAGTATTGGGCCATATTGATTAGTCTGTATTGGGCCAAATCTAACATTAGAATAACCGATATGTTTAAAATCATTATAAATTAATGTTTCAAAATAAAAATATTTGTTGTCATACACCAACGTATGGCCCAATGTATTCCCAGTGCTGATCCAGCATAATTTTTATCATCTCAGTACTATTTCACGTCTCGCCCAGTACTGATACGATATTTGGCTCGGTATAGAAAATATTTTGTGTCAGTACGGTACACAAACATTGGCCCAATTTTCTTCCAGTATACTTGAACCGGTACTCGTGCTGCGGACAAAGTTTCTTGCTTCCCAGTAATCCGACACGAGTCGACTCAATACATGCCCAGTACTGAGACGATTCTCGGCCATCGATACCAATTACCGAGACTGGTACAGTATTGATCTAGTGGTTTATCCGTACTGGGGCAGTACCACTTATCAAGTCTTGGCAGCCAATATTGTGCCACTTCTGGGCCATGTTGACAACTCTGGCAGAAGCCCGACATTCGCACATGGGAGAGAGAAACCTAGCGAAAAGCAGCGCGGAAGAATAACGATAAGGTAATATAAATGGAAATGGCTACGGGACGCCGTCTCTTCTTACGTAGGCCCCGTAATGGATTCCGTTTTGTCCGGCAGGTTACACGTGGAGGGAAAGAGAGAAAAAAAATGCGACTAGGTATCTCCATTTTTTCGCACGCGCGACTCTCCTCCTTTTACCTCCTTTTCTCGACATCCGCGCGACAGGGGAGACGAAAGTACACCCCCTAACGAGTGTATAATCTCTACACTCGATAGTTTTACGAGATCGAATTATGCGTCGACTGCCACTTTTGATAGAGTAACGTAACGATAGAGTAGCGTTGTAACGACGCTTACAAAGAAGCGATAATAATAATAATATTTTACGTAGAGGAGGAGGATAGAGGGAAAAGAAAATGCGCAATCTTCCTTAAAAAAAAAAAAAAAGAAAAAAAGAAAAAAATTAAAAGCCTCGATGGTTATATTCAATTCAGATGTTTATGTTGCGCATAAAATTTTCCCGGCGCATAAAATTAAACCTCCGATTTTGCGGCTCGAAAAACTCCCTTCTCCTGTTTCCCCTAGCTCTTCTCCTCCACGTAATATAATTTTACCTTGTAATATAATTTTTATCGCAACCGCAGACCGGTTGTGCACTCTCCGGTAATATATACAATGCCGCGAGATGTAGCGTAAACGCGAAATTCGCGTTATCGAGTCCCGGTTTTACGTTAAACGGAAATTAACACAGCGCGGTTACGTCATCACTGCATCCAGCGAGAATTGCGAAACATTTACACTTGTGTATACGATATGTAACACACATATTCTCCAAATATATCCCGATAGTAATTAACGAGGCTCGACCGCGTGTCCTTCGTTTATTATCCGCCAAAGTCGAAGGATTCCTTTCACGTTGATAAGATTCCAGCCGAATTGTGCACCGGCTGACAGGTCAGACAATAGACAGGATCAATGCTGGGTCTCTGTCAAAGTCACGCGAGCGAACAGAAGCGACGTTGGTGTTTAAGCACCGGATAATGCAATATACTGAGCACAGAGAGAGAGAGAGAGAGAGAGATGCAAACACGTTATAATATCGCTTTATCGGTCTCGAGATAACGCGTCTCGCGTGATTTTCAAGTGTCCTATAGCCAGTGTTGTGCTTAGATGATTTGAAAATTAACTAGAAAGAGATGAGATGAAAATATGTAAATTCATCAGATTTTGTTTTAAATATATCTAGATAAAAGATAAAATTATACGGAAAAGATAAAAATATATAAAAGATAATATTATATGGAAAATATATTCCTATTTTTATTTATGTTTAAGTTTTTTATCACTTACTATTTAAGTTCTACTAAAGTATTTTTGCGTGTTATAACTCTAAAGCAAATTATCTGAACATTATTCTAGATAATTTAGCAAAGACACCACTTTTTTCATCTAAAAATATGTTTTATCTATATAAAGATGACGCCAAAGTTTCATCTAGCTTAATCATCTATATAATTTTATTTAGATAACAGCAAACACTACCTATAGCTATTGATAGAAATGCGAGATTAAACACAGGTGTGTAATAACAATGTGTCAAACAATTATTATTATTATTACTCCTACTCTGTCTCTCGATATTGAATAGTCTCGGGTCGCTTCTTCGAGCAACAGGAATAATTGAAGTTGTCCATCATTTTCTCACGACGCAATTATCAATCGCTATATTTTTCTCATTTTTTTCTTCACTACTTGCCAATCTCTTTTCCCATCATTTTTTAACGACTAAATAATCTCTCGTGTATCGTCGTCTCTCTCTCTCTCTCTCTTTCTCTCTCCTTCGACCTTATTTTATATTAAAGAGAAACGAATAAAAAAATTCTCGAGGCAATTCTCTCGTGAGTTTGCGGAAAAAGTAAATCTCACCAAGTATATACGCGAAATAAGTCTATACACAGTAGTTGGCGCGAGAAATAATTAACCACCATTTAATTACAACGTCATTCATCGTCGCGCAGGAGAGCGAGACGATGCATAGTGTATATTTACAACAAACAGAGAAAGAGAGAGAGAGGGAGAGAGAAAATAAACGTCGCTCGTTTTCTTAACATTTAATGCGAGCTAATTACATCTTTTTGTCACCGTGCGTACATATAGAAATGAAATGTGAAACAGAGTCCAAGCTGTGTACAACACGTGTTTTTGCGGCGCGCAACTTATTCATATACACATTCCCATTTCAAAGAAACGCTCAAACTTGCGTCACCGATCAATTAATAACTCTCGTTGCCAGAGAGATAGAGAGAGAGAGAGAGAGAGAGCTGGCTTCAATAACCGCGGTCTCTAACCGCGCGATGGTTTCGCGGCTGGGGTAGCGTAACGTAAAGGGATAAATCGGTGGGAAGAGAGCTGAAACCAAGCTTAGAGCTCGCGTCGAGTGGAATTTTCCGCTTCAAAGATTGTTCAACGTGTACTATTTAATAGACCCGCGGAGAATTAATTCAGTGACCGATTCCAGCTATACATGAATAGCGAGTTGTAAAAAAGAATCCACGTGTGCAATGTCTGATGAGTAAATTTATTAACCCCTGGCCGGTGCAAATGTAATTCTCCTTCTCCCTTTCCCGAAGTCTGCGGTGGCGTATAGGTAAGACACACACGCAGATAGATTTTACTATTTATTATTAATTAAACTCTCCTCCACGTCACTCGCATATCATTGTTATCGATAATGTTATCGATTGTCATACGATATTATTATTATTATCAGCATTATTATTATTATTATTATAGATGTACAAAATTTATGTATCAAATATATATACGTGTATACATATACATGTGTGTGGTTGCGTTTGTGTGTGTGTGTATATATATATATATTATATATATATATATATATATATATATATATAATATATTACAAAAATCGCCAGACTGCATAAATTGCGGTAAACACGATCATAAATAATTACTACGATTTATTTAAAAAAGAAGAAGAGACGAGTTTTATGACGTCGTCAAAGATGCTTCGGTCCTCGCGGAATCTTATTTTACATCTATCTTTCTTATTACAGCATATGGCAGTTTATATTACTAGGTACCGTTAACTCACGAGCAGTAGCTATACGCGTAAATAATTACCGCAGTTTCGTTCGAATAATAAAATTCGAATCTTGATTTCGAAAATTACTCGAAGAATTATTCGAGAAATTTCAGAAAAGTGACAATTATAATAAAAATCGTACGATACTTTTTAATCGAAAGATTGCGCGAGGAAAATATTATATTTAAGGCTCCTGGATCCTCGCCGCGGCCATGTTGGATTGTGACGTCAGAGGCTGAAAATTCTTGCGCGTGCCATTTTTACATAAAAACATATTTTGATAAGAAACAACTCTACAAATCTCTTTGACACATTTGTGAAATAATCCGAAAACTATTATTTTCCATCGATCGTGATATCAGATTTTATCATTTACCAGCTGCCCAGTAAACACAGTTTATTATACTGCATATTATATATTATACTACAGTTATATGCTACAAACAGAGTAACAATTATTATATTTAGAAGAATATTAATGTATCATAATTTATTTTAATGTCATATTACATAGTAATTAAAAGATACGCATATATTATATAACAATTGCAACATTGTTACATATCTACCGCAATGTTATATTACATATTTATTGTACTATAACATTACATGTTACATCCATGAGTGAGATAAAACAACTAACATAAACGTTACCTGTAACGTTCACCAACATTACTTGTTACCTTTGGAAACGTAACATTTACATAATATTACTGTGTTTACTGGATGTTAATTGATTATAAAGGGAAAAAGATGGGACTATTTTAAAAGTATGCTAATCGTGTGTTTTTTCGCCTCTGATGTCACAATTCCATGATCGGCGAAGAGGCAGGAGCCTTAAAAATCGCTCGTAAAACCAAAACATGCTATTATACGCAACGCGAAACAAGATATACTTATTTTTCTATTTTTTTCGGCTGCTCCATCCCATCCATATGCAACGGTAAATACAGGGTGTTCCAGACCTAGACGATTTTTCCTCAGCGAAAATGTCGAGAAAGATCATCATTTCTTTAATATTCCCAATTTTTTGAAATCATGTATCTTCGTAACTAAGCCTTAAATTAAAATTCTATTAAAGTAAACACTACCTGAAATTAACTACAAAATGTAGTCTTGTTAATAATTTATTTTTCCAAGGCTTAGTTTACAAAAGAAAGCTTTCATTTTCAACAGTTTATAACTCGAAAATGATTGGTGCCTGGACATCCTGTATACGCGAGTCAAGATTGTCCGCAGATGCTCCAGCGCGATTTGGAATTTTCCCTCGCGCCGACTTAACTTACGTGTTCGCTTATTACACGTCGTTCACGGGTTGCTCTTACGTGCAACATTCATGCCGCGGCGGCAATATTCTCGTCTCGACGCGGCCCGCGCCACCGTAATGAGTCGGTGGCGAGACTACGTGATCGGTCCTCGTCGCGCGTTGCCGATATTGCCGGTGCAACAGCTGCTGCTGCTGCTGCCGCCGCCGCTGCTCCTGAGCTTGCCAGGGTTCATGCTGTCGCCCGGAGTGTCGATCTGAGAACATATTCTCCCGTTATCGACTTTCGCTGTATATAAATGAGAGAGTAAGAGAGATGAGAGAAAGAGAGAGAGAGACATAGTTGGAAATATTATCTCAAGGAACGCATTTTCGCATTCATTTTCCTCATAAACACATCTATTGAAACATATTATATTTATGTGCGTAACGCAAGAGTATACGAAGTGAATTTTTTGGATCTCAGATATAAAAAAGCTCAAAATAAAATTAGAATGTTTCTAATGTACAGTTTTGGAGTAAAAAGAATATATAAAATTTTAATTTTCGAAAATTATAAAAATATCATATATAATTATCGAAATAAGTATTTAATAATTTTTAACGCGAAAACGTGGATCGCCAGCTGTTGCTGATTGTGCCTCGACTGGTGCAAGTGGCTTCCTACACAAGTAAGAAATAGGTCAGATAGTTGGCGTTAAGAAATTCCGGAAAGCTCTTCTGGATGGAGCTTTTAGATGGAGTCGTTGCGAAAAGAACTGGCTGGGGTGAACAGTCCAAGTGGCAAACAAAAACTGTCCAAATGCCGTCGTTAATCATATAAAGTCAATCCACGTCAGATTACTAAGATTGATTAGGTTACACCGAAAGCCCGATGCTTCAAAGACTGCACAGAAGGGGATGAAAGTACATTATAGCGATGATCCAAGTAGCTTTCGACAACGTCGTTAATAGCGCGGCTCTTTTAATATCAAACTTTTTTTCTGACTAAAGCACACTTTAAGTGCACAAAAAGCGACAAATTTTTCTCCACGGATGAACGTTGTTGAAAATAAATAAAATTCAGAGACAACCAGTTTTCCATTCGTCACCATGATCGCTACGATGTCGTTATTGTATTATTATCATAGTCAAAAGTGCGAAAACGTGTTTTGCGCGAAGATGACGGAGCAACTTGGTTTTATATCTTCGGTAAGTGACTGTCATCCCGGGAAACACTTTCCGTCTGCACGTTGCCGTTGTCCTCTTTCCCCTTTTTATGTCTCATTAATAAGCTGGTGGCGCTAACTTGCTTAAGAGATTGCGTTGCGAATCTGCGTACGTAAATCATGCGGCAACATCTCGCGGGCAAAGAGGAAGAGAGGCAAAGAGAGAACTGTTTGAGGCTGTTCATTAACTATTTTGCGGTTCGCCAACGGCACTTAATCGTGTCGGTTCATTGTTATGTCGCGGATGTTAGCTTTCCTTGCTAGAAATTGTGCTATTGAACGATCACCAAGTTTAAATTAACTTCAAGTGTTATGATTTTTAAATTAGTTAGATAAAGATGAGACAAAAATATGCAAATTCGCATTTTAGATTTTTATTTTAAATATATATCTAGATAAAAGATAAAATTATATGGCGATTCATCTAGATAATTTACTAATTAAATATTTTTATGAGCTATGGCTCTAAATATCTGAACAATATAAATAATACATATTTTTATTATCTATATGTAAAGATAAGATGACGCCAAAATTTCATCTAGATGATCATCTATATAATTTTATTTAGATATAGCAGTAAATACTGTATTACTTGCTTCTGTAATTATACGCGCAAAATAATACGATACATCGTTTAAAAAAAAAAAAAAGAGGGAGAGAAAGAGAGACAACCCTCAATTTTCTTAATTAGTATCGCAATTGTAAATTGAAGCAGCGATAATTTACTCCCCAATATTGAAAAGACGTTTACTTGGTAGAAAAATCAAGTTACATGATAATTTTCCTCGCGCGCAGACGCAAAAATATGAATTTCTTGCGATCAATGTTTAGTGATTTTGAGTTTAAATTTTGCTCCATAATATATGGAAAAATACATATCTACATTATTATTCCAAACGTACACATAATATAATATTTGTTAGAGTAATATACATACGATTTGATAAAGATAATAATGCCGGAGGGGGATATATATATATAAATATATATAAACATCGATCACGATTCTATTTGTTTGCTCGCCAATTATTTCGCTCTTTGTATTTTGTTTTAATTATTCCTACTATCAATTTAAACGAGTTTACATTCGAAATTCGTTACGCTTGGCTTAATGCGCAACAAACTGCAAATCGTTTTATATAACAAAGCTTATAATAATTACGTTCGAAAAACACGATGTTGTAAATGTCGTGCAATGTGTTTCGTGTACACATGATATTTGTTTGTTTTTTTTTTTTTTTTTTTTTTTTTTTACACAACGCTTCGACATCCAAACACTATTTCTCGCCTAATAATTCAGGATTTTGTTCAATCTTATCGAGTACATTTTGTAATTTTTGCGTCTCCTCGGGAGACAGAGGCGTCTTCGGCTCCGACAAGATGGCGTCGGAGAGGCTCAGAGACGCCAACGATACCGCGTCCTCTTGATTATCGTCGTCCTGCAAGCTATGTTTCAGTATCCTGATATACCTCTTTAAACCCTCATTCATCACGAGATCCATGTTGGAGTCGCGTCGCGGAAGCTGCAATTCCTCCGGATCGACCTTCGAAGACTCGTCGCATCTCATCTCGGCCGCGCTGTTTGATCGAGTATTCAATTTCGCGGCGTTTAATCCGCTCCTAGTCCCGGAATTTGCATCCGTTCGTCGTTTCTCGCTCTCGTCAATCTTCCCGGGAAGATTGTTGTTCGCTCGCGGATTCTGCATAATTTTCGGCAGCTTTGTCCGAGGGACGACGTTAATATTAATATTATTAGACTTTATATCCTTCGGGACCGCTCCTTTCGCGTCTCCCCGAGGATCGATCCGGGTTATAACCAGCTCCTCCGGTCTCTCGCCATCGGGGATCGCGGATTTATCGGTATCGTCGGCAGGGCTTAACACCTCGCCGGATAATTCAATCTTCGGGCTTAGCGACGCGCCTTTGGACGGATTCTCCGCGCTTCTTAGTCGTCGTCTTCCGTCGCGATTTAATTTCGTCGACCTCTCTTCCATCTCATTCTCCTCCTTTCTCCACCGATCTCGCCCAGCGACGTCCGGTGACGTCGTTCCGGGCTCCTTTTTCGCGCCGCCGCGGCTCGTTAATCTCGGTTCCCTCGTCACGGAAGGATGGACGGAAGTGACGTCGTTACTTTCCGCTCGCTTGGCGCTTCCGACATCCCCCGATTTGTCCCGCTGTTGACAAGCGATCGAGGACGCGATAAAACTCTTACGACTTACGACATCCGTCCGCCGATCTTCCCGGCACAAAATGGCGGCTCCGCGCCTCGTGGATTTCGCGTCCCGGGAAGCATTTCCGTACTTCCGGTTGAACGAGGTCCCGCGCAGGTTCCCGGACATCCAGGGAGGACGCGAGGACGCGCGACTGATCGATGACTCGCGCGAACGACGCGTCGTCTCGTCCCGATTTCGTCGACGTTTACCGCTGGAATCGCTGCAGACGCTGACGAGCTCGCTGGAACTCGCCGAGATCAAGCGCGACTTTTCCGCGGAACGATCACGTTTTCCCGACGAGGATCTCCGGGTTGGGGAATTTTCCAGGTCATTTTCCTTAAAATCGCGCGATCGGCCGGTCGCGATCGTCTTTGCTCTTTTCTTCTCGACGATTTCGGCACTCGCCAGGCTGTTCGGCATCCACGAGTCGTCCTTTTCCACGTCACATCCGCCTCTCCCGCAGTTTCGCGGTAGAATCTCGATCTCTCTTCTCGGTACCTGCAATTTCGAATTTAAATCGCTCCTGGCGATGGTGGGGACGACGTTATCCTCGAGCGAGATGCTTCGCGCCGGCGAAGGAACGCACGGATTCCCGTTATTATCCATCCCGGGCGATTTGGCAAAGTTGCCATTGTCGTTTTCCGGGAAATCGTTCCCGTCCTCGGGAGATCGACGTTCGACACTCTCGTCGGGAATCGTTTCGGTCTCCTTCTCGGTGGTTCGGGGTCTTCTCGCGGCTTTGCTCCAAAAATGCTCCATCGGACGAGGATACTCGAGGATTTTGTTCCGGTTCTTCGCCCCGGCGACGTCATAATATTCCTCGATGAAATCGAAGAGGCTGTGATCGTATCGATCGTTCAATCGGACGCCGATCGTCGAATCGGCCGGGTTAAGGTGCAGCGAGTTCAAGACGACGTCACCCGGTGGCTGCGAGTCGTCGTATCGCTTCCTCAGGGTAGCCTCGACCAGCTTGTGACGATAGGCCCGGTAATCGAGGCTCGATGTATCGACGATCCGCCGTTTCTCGACTCGGCCGGAAATCCTCGACGTAGCGTCGCTGCTTTGCAAAACCGACGCGGAGTTCATCCCGCGAGTCGAATCCGGACGTAGACTGGAACTCGAAGTGGACTCGGTCGCGACTCGAGCCGGATAATGGGTTACCAATGACCGAGATTGAGCATAATTGTGATGCCGACGACGACGACGAGAGGCCCAGGAAGTGGCTTTCCCCTCGAAGACCTTCAGTGGCTCCTACACGTAATAACAACATATTCCAGGAAGTCTTTTAGGCACGGAAGACACATTTTAATGTCATTTTCGAACCTTCCTATAATTGCGCAAGCTTCTATACAGGGTGTTTCTAAAACTGTCTCAGACATTTTAAGAGTGTATTCTAGAAAATAAAAAAAAAGTTCCTATAAACCTTGGGTTCAAAGATGCTTCTTTCCCTCCGAGGTTTTTGCACAGATCGAGAAAATTATTTTTTCAACGCGGTTTTTTAGGGGGCTGTAACTCGGAAAAAAACTTTCTATACACAGGGTGTTTCTCAAACTGTCAGAAATTTTAAGAATGTATTCTAGAAGTCAAAATAAAAAAAAAGTTCCTATAAACATGGGTTCAAAGATGCTTCTTTCCCTCCGAGGTTTTTGCACAGATCGAGAAAATGATTTTTTCAACAGGGCTTTTTAGGGCGTTGTAACTCGGAAAAAAAGCATTTTTAAATCCATGTTTATTTTGACACCTAGATTACACCCTTAAAATATCTGACGTGGTTTTAGAAACACACCGTATAAGAAAGACGTAGATCCTGTCGAGAAAATGTCCTCGTCGCCAATTTAATGATATAGCGGCCATTCGATCTGTACATCGCCTTGAATGGAGTACCCGGGTGGTGGTGGTGGCGCTATTGTGTTACAAACAGCGTTATATCGCGGTTTCGCTGCGAAAGAAATTGGAAAATTTACAGTCCAGCAGTGCTTCCGCTCAACCACCGCGGGAAGCGTTTGCGAGGGTGCGAGAGTTATCGACACCCGGGCCGTTTTAAAGCGCGTTCCCGAACATTTTGCCGAGATAACGCGGCACGTCGCGTATGAAAAAAAGGAAAATAAAAAATTAAAAAAAACTCGTTTTCTCTCTCTCTTGGCTTTCGCGAATCCCGAATAAAAGTTGTTACACACCATTCGTGTGTCGCGCGCCACTTCTACGGTTACACTCGCGTAAATTCAGCGCTGCCGGGGGCTATCTTATTCGAAGAAGATAATTCATCACGTACGAGCAGGAAGTAAACGCGCACGATCAGCGGCGCCGCTAACAAGATCGTCAGGGCTAAAGCGAGGGCGCTCTCGACGACGAAGGGTGGCGTCGATTGTAGGGTTAAGACGAGCTTCCCGGGCGCGAGCACGTTCAACATTCCGATCCGCTTGCGCTTCGATCACGTCGGTCGTTATTGCAAAGCGTTCCTCTCCTGTCGTTCGCGCGTCTCGTTTTTCACCTTTAGAGACCCTGAGATAGATCGCGGCCTGGAAATTCGAAATTCGAGGGCGATCGATGCCACGGACTGCCACTGCGCTGCCAATAGCCAACAGCAGTGTTTTCTCGATAATCGAGCTGATTGCCGATATACTTCTCGATGTCACTTCGTTCTTCTTCTTTTTCCTCGACTTTCCTTTCCGCGGCTGCATTCGAATCGCTGGTGTTAGTGTGCTGGATAAATTATTTATTTCTCGAACGTATAGTTGTGACATTTTTCTGATGCTTTTCTCATTGTTTGTATATTTTTTATTGTTATAAATATCATTTATATATATATACAGTTTTATATTATTTACATAGATTTAGATATTATTTATATAATATAAATATTATATTATATAAATAATAATTATACTATATTAATATAGTATTTATATATATTTTTGTAGATTACTATTCTCATACAGGTATTTATATAATTCATTTTAACGTTATAAATTTAAAAACCAGATCAAAATCCTGCGACAGCGATAAATCACACATTTTTTTATTTTAGTATATTTTCTATTTAAAAAAAAAAAAAAATTGTGTGTCGTCTCTTAAAAAAAGCCAATATCCTGAGTCCAACTCTCCTCTCCCTTTTCTGTCCCTCTGTAGAACATTTTGTATTCACTTGCATTAATAAGCGTGTTTGTCTCGATAGCGAAAAACGAGCACATTATAACTTACAATCATCATTGTTGTACGGCGCGGCGACGTCTTCGCGAGTTTGGATCTGCTGGATGGGCGGAAGTTCGCGATAAGAAGCGCCAGCATCCTGATAACCGTTCTGCCGACGTTCCGGATGCCGCTGATAAGCTCCCGAGAAGATTCTGGTGTATCTCAGGTAACAACCGCTTGGTATTTGCCACTGCAAATCGGGTTATTAGGATAGTCGTAGAATTTTCATCCCTCTCCCACCCACATTTCGCTCTCTTGCGCAATCACGAAAAACCTCTCGTCTACTTACGTTGTAAGAGGAGCTCGGCACGGACTGGGGCGGTCTGCCGGGACACATCAGCATCTTTCTTCTGTAGAATCTCGGCTAAACGAGGAGATAAGTGCATTGAGCCCCGGTCTCGCACATGAATTTCTCTCCCGCGACTTTAATCTACGACTATATCCTTGAAAGGATCTCTTTCCGCGAACGCGCGACAAAACCATTTCGCTTTAAACGCTCCCGGAGAGGATATCGATATCTAGATATTTTCGTTCGCGGAAAATTTATTTTTTATTTTTTTTTATTAATATGTAAAAGGCAATATTTTTCCCTCTTTTTTTTTTTTTTTTTTAGAAACGGGAGAGAGAAGATAAAAATGTTTTATACTCACTTCGGAACTATGATTATGATCCTCCTCGGATTCTGCAAAAATACAAGCGTATTTTGATCGATCGTTTTCTCCGCAATTACGGAATACAGGGTGTATCTAAATAAGTGCGAAAAATTTGAGATGATTCTTTTTCAAAAATTAAGGAGGGTTTCTTGTATAAACATATATATTCTTAAAACAATGTGATGATCAATATATATTCTTATATCCATGGGCGTTCGCAGGATTTTTTGCTCAGGAAGGGGCATAATAATTTTTTTTTATTTTGTTTTATTTTAATTTTTTTATATTACATATGCAAATAAATTTTGGTGTTCAAAAGAAGAGGAAATGTTTAATTTTTTTGCTGATTTCAAGGAGGGTAAATGTCTCCTCTGCGGACACTCATGCTTATATCCGTCCTTGAAAAGTTACACTTTTCTAAAGAGGGAGGTAAAAATTAAGTTTTTACTTTTTTCTCAAATTTCAGACAAATTAAAAAAATGAAACTTGGATATTTTCCACTAATAAAAAGAATATTTATTAATGTTGTTTGTATCTCCCTGTATCGTTATATAAGAGAATAAAACTAACAACCCCTATTTAATTTTTCATCAGAACTTTGATATAAAAAAGCCCCCTTAATTTTCGACAAAGAATCATGTAAAATTTGTCGCACTTACTTAGATACACCCTGTATATTTACTAGAAGGAGGAGAAGGAAATAAACGAATATTTATTAATGTTATTTGTATCTCCCTGTATCGTTATATAAGAGGATGAAACTAACAACTCCTATTTAATTTTTTATCAGAACTTATATATATAAGAAAGTTCCCTTAATTTTCGACGAAAAATCATGTAAAATTTGTCGCACTTTTTTAGATACCCCTTGTACATTTATTAGAAGGAGGAGAAAGAAATAAACGAATATTTATTAATATTATTTGTATCTCCCTGTATCGTTATATAAGAGGATGAAACTAACAACCCCTAATCAATTTTTCATCAGAACTTTGATATAAGAAAGTTCCCTTAATTTTCGACGAAAAATCATGTAAAATTTGTCGCACTTTTTTTAGATACACTCTGTATATTTACTAGAAGGAGGAGAAGGAAATAAACGAATATTTATTAATATTGTTTGTATCTCCCTGTATCGTTATAAGGGGATAAAACTAACAATCCCTAATCAATTTTTTATTAGAACTTATATATATAAGAAAGTTCCCTTAATTTTCGGCAAAAAATCATGTAAAATTTGTCGCACTTTTTTAGATACCCCCTGTACATTTATTAGAAGGAGGAGAAAGAAATAAACGAATATTTATTAATATTATTTGTATCTCCCAGTATCGTTATATAAGGGGATGAAACTAACAACTCCTATTTAATTTTTTATCAGAATTTATATATATAAGAAAGTTCCCTTAATTTTCGACGAAAAATCATGTAAAATTTGTCGCACTTTTTTAGATACCCCTTGTACATTTATTAGAAGGAGGAGAAAGAAATAAACGAATATTTATTAATATTATTTGTATCTCCCAGTATCGTTATATAAGGGGATGAAACTAACAACTCCTATTTAATTTTTTATCAGAACTTATATATATAAGAAAGTTCCCTTAATTTTCGACGAAAAATCATGTAAAATTTGTCGCACTTTTTTAG
This sequence comes from Nylanderia fulva, assembly GCF_048542155.1. Lineage (NCBI taxonomy): Eukaryota > Metazoa > Arthropoda > Insecta > Hymenoptera > Formicidae > Nylanderia > Nylanderia fulva. Next base: position 1,312,448 of record NW_028190807.1, on the reverse strand, counting down.
ATACCCCCTGTACATTTATTAGAAGGAGGAGAAAGAAATAAACGAATATTTATTAATATTATTTGTATCTCCCAGTATCGTTATATAAGGGGATGAAACTAACAACTCCTATTTAATTTTTTATCAGAACTTATATATATAAGAAAGTTCCCTTAATTTTCGACGAAAAATCATGTAAAATTTGTCGCACTTTTTTAGATACCCCCTGTACATTTATTAAAAGGAGGAGAAGGAAATAAATGAATATTTATTAATATTATTTGTATCTCCCAGTATCGTTATATAAGAGGATGAAACTAACAACCCCTATTTAATTTTTCATCAGAACTTTGATATAAGAAAACCCCCTTAATTTTCGACAAAGAATCATGTAAAAGTCGCACTTTTTTAGATACACCCTGTATATTTCCTAGAAGGAGGAGAGGGAAAAACGTGATAATATTTCACGTTTGAAAAGAATCGACGTTGCGTTGCGTTGCGCAACACGTTTCGCCGCGAGAATCCGTTTCCGGTCTCTCGGGGTGGAGAAGGGGTACAATAGCGTAAATTTACCTCTCACGTGTATCGAGAAATGGCATTCGGCTCGATTTCCGGCTGCATCCGAGGCGACGTAGCGCACGCTGTGAACTCCGGGATACATCACGTGTCCGGGACCCTATACATATACATATATGCGAGAGATGTACGATAATTAACTTTTCGCGCGCGACTGCATGCAAATTTCCCTCCAGGAGAATATCTCTCGAGGGTACGTATATATATCGGAGCAATCTCGCCTGAACGCTCATCGGCAAAAATTAATGAGTGATCGTCGCGATGGGATTCGATATTTTTTCTCCCTCCCGATCTCTCTCTTTTTTTTTACACGACCGATTAACGAAGCAGCTACTTACTCGCGCGAGATCCTCGTTTCAATTTGCCTAATCAGATTAACTGTCACAGGTTGCATAATGTCCAGGATCATTTATAATCCGCCCTATCGAGGGGGCGCAAAGCCACCAATTATCCGCGCTCCGGTTATCGCGCGCACAGACAGGGTAATCTCTGTTATTACGTTAATAAAGTACACGTACAACCCCTTTTGCCGGCAAAACGCCAGAAAAGTAAAAGGAAAACGGGAGGGGCGTCGCCCTCCTCTGACAATGATTAATCGTCCGGTCCCGGCCGGTTTTTTCGAACAAAGATATACTATAGCAAAGAAAATCTCGCAGATATCTTTCACTGCGTTCGCGAGTCCTTTCGCAAAGTCTCGAAATATATGAAACGGATAATTAATGAACGATCTTTGTTCTCGATATTAATGTATACGCCCGTTGTCAACGATCGCGCGCAAACTTGGAAACTGAGAATATTAACTCGAGAAGCGTCCGCGCGACGGAAAAGTGACAAATTTTGGCCGCGGATTTTGCAAAAAGAAAAACTGCGCATTTGAGCACATTTGAGGATTGATAGTGCCGCGGAATATACGAGCCGCACGTACCTTCGTCCTATAAACGTATTCCACTGCGACGGTTTTTTCGAACAAAGATATACTATAGCAAAGAAAATCTCGCAGATATCTTTCACTGCGTTCGCGAGTCCTTTCGCAAAGTCTCGAAATATATGAAACGGATAATTAATGAACGATCTTTGTTCTCGATATTAATGTATACGCCCGTTGTCAACGATCGCGCGCAAACTGAGAATATTAACTCGAGAAGCGTCCGCGCGACGGAAAAGTGACGAATTTCGGCCGCGGATTTTGCAAGAAGAAAAACTGCGCATTTGAGCACATTTGAGGATTGATAGTGCCGCGAAATATACGAGCCGCACGTACCTTCGTCTTATAAACGTGTTCCACTGCGACGTTGTCGGTGAACGTTGGCTCTTGCCAGAATATCAGACGGTTTCGCTCCCCCGGACTCAATCTGACTTCGAAGGACGTGGGACACATTGTAACTTTGGGGTTTTCCGTATCTGAAAAAAAAAACCATGTAAATCACACCTCGCGAATATTCTTTATTATCTTTAACGTCGCCTAGAAAGCACAAGTCGAAATTTTCTCGTCTCATTATCACGCATATTTTCATACATTTTCTACAGGATCTTAATAGGTTTCATTTACATGGAAATTGAGTTTCTACTTACCTCAAATCTTGGACAATCAGTTTTAAACTTGAAGTAAGAGCTTCCGACAAAAGTACATAGGTAAATAATTTAGCTTGATTTTTTTATAAAATGGGTATAGAATTGAAAATTGCGCGAGAGACGATGGGAGAAAATTTCGACTCGAAAGACTATATAGATTCGCGAGAGATAAAACTGGCGCAATCGATTAAGAGCGAAAACATTGAGACGCGGGAGGACGCGCAGCAAAAGCGGTTATTTAGCCATTAAGAGTTTCGAAGCTGCGCCGCGTAATTTCCACGAGTTTGTCCGATCGACGCGAGTTTATTCTGCGTAATCGCATATCGAGTACGGCGAGATGCGCCGGAGCTCCTTCTTCCAGCCGCTGCGTTGCGGAAGGAACTTGCTTAAAGCGAGTTTCACCAACTTTCCGAATGAGTAATTAAGCGGGACGGGACGGAGGAGTGCACTTTGCCGTGGAAACTAAAGTTTACCGCGTCGAACCGATTCGACGAGTGCCGGCTGATTCCTGTACTCTGATCAATTGGTGGTCCCTTCCACCTCCGTCCCAACAGTGCGAAAAGTTTCTGCTCTTGAGGAAAAATAGATGAATTTACAAGGGAAAAAAAGGAGAAAGTATCGATAAAAGGGAACACGCCTCTCTCCGGGACTCTGAATTAATAATGTACAAAATCAAAGATCGACTTTCGAACTATTGAATTTTCTATTCTTTTTTATTTTTACGTTCCGCCCATTTCTAACTTTGGCGGTAGAAGAATTAAAGAGAGGAATCGGAAAGAGATTAATCTCGCGCGAATCGAATTGCGTTAAAGTGTACCTTTCTTCTTGCGCTCGCGTACATTTTTCAAAGGATTCGCCTTTAAAATCTCTCTTTCGATAGCGACGTAATTATTATATTTTATATTTTTTAGCCCCGGTAAATTCATTTATTTATAAATAAGCGTAACGCTAAAGTCCTAGATATCAGAGAGGCGACATTCAGATTTTGCTTCTTGTCCGTTTAAATGACAAAGAGAAAGTATTCCTATTTATAAAAAATTTTTTAAACAAATAATTATTATTATAAAATCATAATAACATAAAGAAAATAATAACAATAATAATAATTTATTTTTACATGTATTTTTTATTTATTTATTCTTTTATGTATTTATATATTATAATAGAAGCAAAATGGCAGATAATCGAGATCAATTGATATATGTCGATAGTCGCTTCTGTGATATCCAGTGTTTGCTGTTATCTAAATAAAATTATATAGATAATCATCTAGATGAAATTTTGACGTCGTCTTATCTTTATGTAGATAATAAAAATATATATTATTTATACCTGCATCTTATTGTTAGATGAAAAAGGTGTAATCTTTACTAAATTATCTATAGAATCGAGAATAATATTCAGATAATTTTAGATGGTTTACAGTCATAATAAATAAAAATACTCAAGGAGTATAGAGAACTTGAGCAGTAAGTGATAAAAACTTACAAATAAACTGAATATATTTTTCTATCCCTTTAATAATTTACATTTTTTTTTATAACTATGTTTACATAAGTAATTTTAAGAATATAATTATCTGGAAGTTATCTAGATGAATCGCTATATAATTTTATCTTTTTATCTAGATACATTTAAATTCAAAGAATCATCTTCGCATCTTATCCAAGCTGAATTGACACATTTTCATCTTACCTTTATCTAGATAATTTAAAAATCATCCGAGCACAACACTGGTGATATCTAGGGCTCTAGCTCAACGATAAGAAAAAGGGCATAAGAAAAGGGAGCTCTCTCGCGACGATTTTATTCCTATGTTTTTTCTTATAAGCGAGACTTACCGCGCACTCTTATCACAATTCTACAGGTGCTGGTGTAATTAGAGACCGGCGACCACGCCGTAAAGGTAACGACCGTCGTACCCGCCGGCAGATCCGCTTGCAATTGCTTCGCCCACGGGGGTGAGGCGTGTACGTATCTAAAGAGGACGAAGGAAAAAGAAAATAAGAGGCCACACGCAGAGAACGCGACAGCGCGTAAAGACGTAACTAAGCAAGGTAAGTGTGACGCGATAAATTCAAATAATATATTATCTTCATATTTGCTGTTATCTAAAAACAACTTTTCAGATGATTATCTAGATACAATTTTGGCGTCATCTCATCTTTATATAGATAATAAAAATATGTATTATCTATATATGTGTATATCTTAGATTAAAAAAAGTGCAATCTTTATTAAATCATCTAGAATAATATTCAGATAATTTGGTTTAGTCATAAGACATAAAAATACTTAAATAACGGAACTTCTTGAGCAGTGAACGATAAAAACTTACAAATAAAAATATAAATATATTTTGTATATCCCTTTTAAAAATAATATTATCTGAAAGTTATCTGTATGAATCGCCATATAATTTTATCTTTTATCTAGATATATTTAAAACAAAATTATCTTCATCTTATCTATAAAATAAATTAACAAATTTTTATCTAGCTAATTTTAAAATCATTAAAAAGCATAACACTGATTATCTCGTTTGCATTTAACGGAGAGAAAAGGGTCGTTCGAATAAATCTACGAGGCGCGAGAAATATTATCTCAAAAGGGTGTTATTTTAAGTGAGAGAAATTCAGACTTGACTCGGACCATTTGCTCCGTAGTTATGTCTAATTATACGCGCAATTATATACGCGCACTGTGATATAGTTCTATGATTCTATGTATATGTATTTCTTACCTCCACCAGTTCATGTTGGACTTTGGTTGCGGGAAAGTTACGCGTATAGTGTTTTGCCTGGCCGGCAGTTCGACGTCCATGTCCTGGGGGCAGCTCACGAACGGTCGTGGCGTGTCTGCGGCGATAAAGTCGATTGTTGTTAAGTTTCCGACACCGATAGCACGGGATCATATCGTAATTACGTTCGCGCGCAATTCCCATCTATGCTCTCCCGTTTGCGTTCTTACGCGAGAGAGAGAGAGAGAGACGTTACTTTAACAGGTGCCGGAAAATATCCCATCGTGCGAAACGAACCTTGTTACCTTGCTATACCCCTTTTTCGTTTTTCACATTATCGTGTTTACGATAACGCAACATTATATAATGTTCAATAGTTTTTTTTCTTTTCGCCGATCGAAAAATCGACATTTTTTTTTCTCTCTATCGAGTTCATTCAAAATTGAGCGCTAAATCGAGGATTTTGTCAGAGATACGTCGAGTATATTCCATAAAAAAAATTGACGGAACGAGAGGTAATAAGCGTAATATCGTTTGATACCAGATAAAAGCTGTCCAAAGGACGTCCCTTTTAGAAATTTAAATACTTGTTCGAAAAGTTGATTTTATAATACATTAACGAGGGGTGGGTGGGGATGTGCGTATACGTATATGTCTGTAAAAAAGTGCAATGGTGGAAAGGTAGAATCAAAATCTCCTTTCCATTAAACGAAACAATTAGCGGCACGAAAGAAGAACCGCGAAAATGTGCGCGGGGCATGAAAAAGCGGGCAAAGCGGATGGAACGAAACGATGGGAGGAAAAGAGCGGAACGTAAAAAGCCGCCGAGCCGGAGTAAGCTCGTTAAGGGGCGGCGTTAACGTATGATCTCGTTAGCAGGCAGCCTCTACACAGGGAACTTTGTAATATTAAAAGCCGTTTCCGAGTGGAGCATGACTAATTTAACGCGTCCGAGAATTTTCGCCGTTGGATTACTCTTGGTCCGCGCACCCCGGCGATATTTCACGCATGTTCGAACACGCGCGAGCATCTCGAACTTTGCCTTTTCTTCCGTACTTCCGTGCACTCGTTCGGAAAAAAACCGATAACGAGTTCGAAGAGAGGAAATAGTATATTGTGTATCAAGTGCGAAAAGTTGACAATTGGTCACGAGTGCGGGGGATGGACCACCCCACACGAGTGAACAATTGTCAATCCGCACTTGATACACACGATATTTTGTATTACAAGTGCAGGAAAAGTGGCTTTGTGCGCGTTTTCTGTGCGCGAGGTGGCCGATCGCACGCCGTCATCTTGCAACGGCACGGTGCGGGAATAGCCGCGTTCAAAGTCATTGTCCACGGCTGAAGCCGTGGGAAATGTATTGCCCACGGTTTTAACCGTGGGCAATGACTTTAAACGCGGCTTATTCACTCACCGCGTCGCCGCTGGATGGCGGCGTGGGAAATCGGCCGCTTTCCGCACAGAAAACACGCACACAAAGTGCCACTTTGCCTGCACGTGTAATACAAATTAATTTAAAGTAATGCGCGCGTCTCGCTCCATCAACGTTTTCCCTTCCGCGTTTTCCGGGAAAAAATGTCGCAAAATTATTCCGTAAAATATCTTCAGATAATTTGTCAAAACGATCAAGTGTTGGAGTAACGATATTAAAAAGTAACGCCTCATAACGCAACAGTCAGCTTGTTAAAATTTTATCGAGTGAACATCTCGATGAAATTTCTCGCAAAGTTACAAACGGGTGGCGGCGTTTTTTCCCTCCCCGCTAAAACTGTAGAATTGTAGAGGAAGAGGAGAGAGTTACAAGCAAGTTACTTGGATTGTAAAGGGAGTCTGTCACAACTTCGCGCAGACAGATAGGCTCTTTCCCGCTCCATCGGCCGTCACTAACGCAGTGTCTCGTGTGCGCCCCTTCCAGTCGGAATCCTCTGCGACATCGAACGTGACATTTGGCACCCTGCGGGTAGACGGATGCGCCGGAAGAGTGACCGGGACATCTGATCTGTTCGATTTTAGAGAAGATTGTTTCAAGAGCAAATTTTATTTTTTAAATTATTATTTCTGCCGATATATATATGAGGCATTTCGTGTCAAATGAGCCACTTTTATTGCGAAAAAGCGACCTTTTTTCATTTTTCGCAGCTAAATTTTATGCTTAATATCCTTACATTAAAACCTATAAATTTTATAGAATGTTATCTTTTACCGTTTAAAAACTGCACTTTATTCTACCTCGATATGTCAATTAAAGATATTGAATATTGAAAATGACCCTTGATATGGAATGCCCCATATATGTATTTATCGATCTCATATCAATTTTAAATTCCACTATTCTTTCTATTTCTCGCTCTTTTTATATTTAATATGATTTAAAATGATAAAATCAGGCCAAGTATATTTTAACGAATTATATATAATAACAAATAAAAATTTGTTAAAATTTAGTAAATGCGAGAAAGAAATACGTTGTGTTATTGGGTACGCGATAAAAGCTATCTTCGAAATATTTCAAAGAAATATTTCAGACATATGCTCAAGTTTCGCATCTAATGTAATGTTTACGGTAGCTACACAGTAACAATAACAATGTTCACACCTCTCCGTGTAAAGGTGGCTCCATGGCGTGACATCTCGATGTCGGCGAAACGCAAGTTCTCTCGTCGGGTGCCAACACTAAATCCACACTGCAACTACAGTAGTAACTTCCGGCGGTATTGACGCACTCTCCGGTGCAACCGCCGTTTCGGTTTAGACACTCGTTTACGTCTTGACATTGTCCCCTGCGTCATGCAATTATAGGTGAAGAATTATATCGGAGAAGAAAATGGAAGATCTTAATTTTTCGAAATAATTTGTTGTCTCCAAAATTCGTGCTTAGCTCTTACCTCGTAATTAACGTATATCCGGTACGGCAAGCGCAGACAAAAGATCCCACGGTATTGATGCACTCGTGATCGCATCTGTCGCGATTCCATTCGCACTCATTGATATCTAATATCAAAGTTTGAAAATTAATGTTATAAAAAAATCATGCAATTTTTTACACGCAAAAATTAAAATCAAAAGGATCACTAGATTTGATCAAGTTGATTCATATAAGTATTTTTAAGAAGTTTTTAAAGAGAGATTATATTTATATTAAATTTATATCCCTTTTTTTGAGACAGCAATATATCCAAAATCGAGACATAAGACATCTTTAAGATGTCTTTAAGGGATTTTATGATATTTAAAAAAAAACATCTTAAAACGTCATGTTTCAAATTTTGATGCTGTCTGGGTGATGAATATTCTATTTTTCATCGCGCTCATACACATACATAATTTATTCTTTATACGACAAACAAACTTCTTAATGAATCAGACTTATAGATTGACTTGATGTTTTGTGTCCTAGGTAATGCTCTACTATATTTTATACAATGCTTTACAACTTGCCTACGCATTCGTTTTTTTGCAGTTGAAATCCGAGAGGACACGTACAGTAATAAGAGCCAGGTGTATTGATGCATTTCTCGTTGCAGGGTGCCCTTTCGAGGCATTCGTTGATGTCTGTGCAAAAGTAAACTCAGTTCAGTTACGATTAAGTGACGTCGGTTTTTCTCCTTTTTTTTCGCGGAAAACGTTTCTCCGCACGAACCTACACAGGTATCGTCGTGGAATCGATATCCCGACTCGCACTCGCAACGATAACCACCCGACATGTTGGTGCATTTGTTGCCCTTGCAGATACCAGCCGCGCATTCGTCGACGTCTAAAAAGCACACACATCACTCACACATACACATACACACACACATACACACACACACACACACACACACACACGCACGCACATACACACAGAGATATGTCGCTTCACGAAAACTTCAACTAAGCTGAGCGAGTCTAACTTTGTAGCAAGCTTCGAAAGTGGAACGCGCTGCGAAATCGTGTAGCAAAGAGTCACGCGTCATCCGTTATGTCGGATTTTCCAGAAGTGACGACTATTATACATTCTTCCTCTCGAGAATTTTAATCAGTAGCTAAAACAATTCATTCATGTCTCTATTCTTTTATTTTGTACGCCGCTCGTCTTGTTAAGAATATCTATCTCACTGAAGAAGTAAAAATCTATGAACAATAACAAAGTAATATAATGGCTCGCGTTTTCGCAATGCAAATAATTATGTCAAATACAGAACCAATATACCAGCATAGAATTAGGTGTCACGTATAAAAATTATGTTAATATAAAGTGTTTAACAATGTCTACTTAATAAAATTCATGTACGACAATAGCTAATTCTAAAATAGTTATTGGAGTAGATGAATTTTCGGTGTCTCACTTACCTACGCAAGTGGAGTTTACCATCCGAAATCCTTCTTTGCACCCGCACTCGTACGAGCCAGGTTTATTGACGCAGATGTGCTCGCAGTTGTGCTGTCCCTCGGCGCATTCGTCGATGTCGTGACACTCGGAAGCATCGATTCCGCTCTTCTGAAAACCTTTCTCGCACGAGCACACCGCGGTACCGTTTACCGCGACGCAGATCTGCTCGCAGCCGCCGTTAAGCTGATCCTGACAAGGATCGGACGGTCGACAGGTGCCGTTTCGTCGCACGTGATCCGGCAAACATTCGCAGAGAAAGGATCCCACGGTGTTGACGCACGTGGCACGCTCGTCGCAAATCCCGTTATCATTCGCGCATTCGTCGACGTCCATGCAGCTTCTCTCGTCCTGAGACAGCTCATATCCGGATGGACAGGAGCAGAGATGACCGCCGGCGGTGTTGGTGCAAACGTGGGAACATTCGCCGTTCCTCTCCTGACACTCGTCGATGTCGAAACAGTTTGACCCGTCGGTGTGCAAGTAATATCCCGCGTGACAAGCGCACGTGTAACCACCTGGCAGATTCACACACTCGTGGGTGCAATTGTGATCATCTGTCAAACACTCGTCCACCTCCACGCAGTTTTTTCTGTCCTCCGGCGTCAGGACGTAGCCGGTGGGACACTCGCAACGATAACCGCCTTCGGTGTTTACGCACTTGTGCGAACAACCTGATTCCACGTCATTTTCAAAATCTTCGCACTCATTAATGTCCTCGCAGGTCTTGGGATCCTCGCGTTTTAAGCGGTAACCGAGCGGACAGGAGCAGACGACGCTCGAGACTCCATCGGAAGTTTCGTTTTCCCGATTACAGAAATGAGAACAGTTGCCATTGTTGTGCTTGCAACCATCCACTGGTACGCAGGTTCTGTTATCTCGCTCCAGAATGTATTCCGCTGGACACAGACATCGGAAGGAACCTACGAGATTCACGCACAAATGCGAACATTTCGCGGTCTCGCTTTCGCATTCGTTGATGTCGTCGCAAAGAGTTGGATCCTGAGAATTCTGCGTGAAACCGGCGTTGCAAGCACAGTCGAAATCGCCGGGTATGTTCAGACATCGATGAGTACAGTTGTCGCGCAGTTCCAGACACTCGTCGATGTCCACGCAGGTTGTGTTGTCCTGCGATGACAGATGGTAACCATCAGGACACTCGCAGACGATCGAATCGTTCACCCAGACGCAGATGTCCGAGCATCCGCCATTATCAATCAGGCATCGATTATTTTCGACGCAAAGGGTGTCGTCGTCCTGCGACAGGGACATCCCCGGAGGACACAAACACGTCACATTACTGTCCTCGTCATCGTGGCATAAATGGGAACAACCGCCGTTATCGATCTTACATCCATTTACCACGCAAAGCTGCCCATCCTCCGCCAGGATCATACCGGATGGACAGGCGCAAGTCACGTTTCCGTCTTCCTGATAGCACAGATGGGAACAACCGCCGTTATTTTCATTCAGACACTCGTTCTCGTACGCGCACGTCGCACCGTCCTCTGACAAGGTCATTTCGAACGGACAGGAGCAGAACGCCTGGCCGTTCTCGTCCTGACGACAGAAATGCGAGCATCCTCCGTTGTCGATGGAACACGCGTTTATTTCAACGCATGTCCTGCCGTCGTCCTTCAATAATTTGTAATTGTCGGGACACGCGCACTCGAAGCTACCTTCGGTGTTCGCGCACAGATGCGAACATTCACCGTTATTCCGAATACACTCGTTGATGTCCTCGCAGGTCCTGCCGTCGTCCTGCAGCTCGTATCCTTCGGGGCAGGTGCAATCGAAGGTGCCGTTTGTGTTGGAGCATCCGTGCGAGCAGCCGGTATCCTCGATGGAGCATTCGTCGATGTCCTGACAGTTTCTGTCATCATCGCGCAATTGATATCCTGAAGGACACTCGCAAAAATAATCACCTTCGGTGTTAACGCAGACGTGACTGCACGCGTGAGATCCGTCGGTGCATTCGTCCACATCTCGGCAAGTCTTCTCGTCGTCCTGTAACTCGTATCCTTCCGGGCAGCCGCAACGTATCCTCCCGTCGTTTTGCTCGCATGTATGCGAGCAACCGTGATCCTGGACGCAAGGATCATCTGTCGATAATTGCAGGCAGGTCCTAGAGTCTTCTTGCAGACGCCAGCCCGAAGGACATTGACACGAATAAGAGCCGTCAGTATTGATACAATCATGAGAACATTTATTTTCCCGTTCGTCCTGGCATTCATCGATGTCCACGCAGATCTGCTCCTTATACGAATACGAATATCCCGCGGAACAGGTACAGTTGTTATTCTCTTGGGGGTCTGTACACTCGTTCTGGATGACGCATGTACGATTGTCTTCTCCGAGTTCGAATCCTATCGGACAGGAACACAAGTAGGATCCCTCGAGATTCTTGCAATCATGACTGCAATCGTTCGTCATTTCACTCTGGCATTCGTCCTTATCCTCGCACTTGCCGTAAACGTTCACAAAATAACCCGCAGGACACTCGCATCTATATTTCGAACCTGTCGCGACGCACGAATGTGAACAAGGAGAATCGGAGCAAGGATCGATCTTCGCGCAGGTGAAATTGTCGTTCTCCAGGATCCATCCGGAAGGACACGAACAACGATAGGACCCGTACGTGTTGACGCACAAATGCGAACACTCGTACTCGCCATCTAGACACTCGTCGATATCTCGACACTCACTGTCATCGTCGTCTCGCTTAAGTCCTGGAGGACACGTGGAAACCTCGCATGAAGCGGCATCCTCGGCCAGTCTCATATCTGGCGGACAGGCGCACCTGTAACTACCAGGAGTATTGACACATTCATACGAACACACGGTGAACTCCAGACACTCGTTGACGTCCAAGCAAGTCACTCGATCATCGGACAAGTAGAATCCGAGCGGACAGACGCATCTTGGACCGTCTTTGGTGTACTCGCAGATGTGCGAACAAAGATTTAGGTGCATGCAATACTTCCGTTCCGCGCAGGTCGCGTTGTCGTCCGTCAGGATGAATCCCGGAGGACACTCGCACGTGTACGTCCCGATGGTGTTGCGACAGATGTGGGAACACGGTGATGACCTGTTGGCGCACTCGTCCACGTCCTCGCACGTCGCTCTATCCTCCGCGAGGACGTAGCCGTCGTGACAGGTGCAACGGTAACGGCCAGGTTCGTTGATGCATTCGTGTTGACAGCCGTGCGAATTGTTCTCGCACTCGTTTATATCTGGAAAAAAGGGAAAGGTCATTTTATATGTCATTGCAATTCAGTTAATTGAAGTCCTCTAGCTCTGAGTTTTGACTCAACGGGACACACCAACACTTACCGACGCACTCGAAATTTTCATTTCTCTCGAATCCGTCCTCGCACTTGCGCGGATTCTCCGGAACTTCGGTAATCTCTTCTTCGTAATCATCCTCGTCCTCGTCGTCGTCATCGTCCTTCTCGTTGTCGTCTTCCCTTTCGCTATCGTAATCTTCTTCTCGAAGGAACTTCGTTGCCATGATTGGATGTACTATTCGACTTATGCACTTGTATGATCCCATTGTATTTTCGCACTCGGTGTCTTCCGTACAAATCTTCTCCGTCGTTTTGCATTCATTAATGTCTGAATAGAGAAGAGAATAATTCAGATTTTATGATATTCATTCTTAAAATCTCGGTAAAATATCAATTAAATGAGAAGAATTTTAGAATCATATTAGTGAATTTTTGATTGCGACTAATTGTAAATGCAAAGTAAAGAAATTATCTACTTAAAATAATTCGTAAATCGTAAAAGAGAAGTAGACAAAATAGCTGAAAGGCAAGATAATAAAATAATTGATAGTGACATAGACAAGGTATTTATATGCGCACCTTGACAAGTCTTCCAATCGTCAGTTAGATAGAAGCCATCCGGACAGAGACAGAAGACACTTCCAGGTGTATTCAAGCACAGGTGAGAGCAGTTTGCGTTATTTACAGCGCACTCGTCCACGTCCTCACAAGTGTGATTGTCAGCAGCTAATTTATATCCAGGAATATTCGTGCAACTGCACTCGTAGCCGCCAACGAAATTGCGACAACTGCCTTGACAAGGTCCGTGTCCATTATTCGAGAGACACTCGTCGATATCTATGTAATATAATATGTAATATATATATGATATATACATTAATAATAATAATAATTAGAGTTTCGTTTAAATTAAATTATAAATAAAAAAACGTACAAATTTAAATTGAAAAAATTGGCAAAAATATTGCTCGAGAATGTCTCTTCGCTTACGACTAACCTTGGCAAGAGTGACGGTCGGTTCCCAATTGAAAACCATGATGACACTCGCAGGAATAGGAACCGAGTTCGTTGTGACAGATATGAGCACATTGCGTTTTATTTTCGGCACACTCGTCGATGTCTAAACAAAAATATCGAGAAGAAAGGAAAGATATATACATAGATATATCGGGGTCAGTTTCATTTATTTTAATCGATATATTAAATTTAAAAATTGCCACCTGCAAGGCACAGACTTATTATAAAAAAATAGATCAAGTTAATCAATTTTAAGTTGGCAATTTTTAAATTTAATCAACCGAACTCATTAAAATCTTTAAAGATTCAAGTATGTAACTTTTATTTGTCGAGATTGAAAAAACGAAACTTTGACGTTAATAAAAAATAAAATAAAGCTATGAAATTGAATTACAAACTTGCATCTTTTGCTGAAAGTTATTACGTGATAATGACAAACAGTTTCCTTTGAAATAATCATCCACGCCATAGTTATCATTTATTTTAACTCGTGGTGAGAAATTTAATAGCAATAATTGCGTATTATCGATATGCTGGGAGATTGCGTGATATAACGTTGGAGCCACGTTGATCGAGCAATCATCGAGCTACAAACACGATATGATTCGCAAACATACCGCATATTGCGGGCGACAGAATCAAAGCAGAAAATTATAGGTAAGATCTTAGGTATTAAAGAGAAATAATGCCCGCGAGCCGATAACAAGTTTTTCAACTCGATTCGCGTACAATCGCACTCTTAAATCAATCCGATACCTGCCAAAACCAATAATCCAATAAAATTAAGTCGATATTTACGCGAAAATGTGTTTATCCGCGAGAGCGTGGATTAAAATTATATACTCGCTTTTTTCATTATTTACATCCGACAAAAATCATTTTCATCGGGCGAATATTCCGCGCTTTAGATCGGATAAATTTAAATGCTGCGCAAAAGTGGAATATCGGATCGAAGGAATATCGGAAACGGGACGAATACAAAACGAATCGAAGTGGGATACGGACAGTCGATACGTGAAAAAGTATACGGGAATTTCGACGGAAATATCAGATGTCGAGGAACGTGAGTTTGATTTTTCCTCAAAAAATATGTGAGAATGTCGGATACCGGTAAGTTTACACGCGCGAGCTTTATACGTTACAGTCGCGGCCGTATGGATTACCTATACAGGAAGATCCTTCTGCTCGAAAGCCGTCGAAGCAGGAGCACTTTATACCGGTCGGCGTATCCTCGCAAACGTGTTCGCATTCGCCTGCACCCTGGTCGCAACGTTTCACCTTGTCGATCGGCGGTTCTAAAACAGTAAAAGCATATACATTTCACAATAAATGGCATCTAAAGTTTGATTCGATCATAAATTTTTTCATTCGCTACACAGATTCAAAAACACTTTTCACAATTAAAGTACTAGAAATAACAAATTAATTGTGAACGCTATAATTTTATGTAAAAAGTTTTTTTTATTTATTTGATCGATTATACAGATTGATACTTTAATTGTGGAAAAGAATTTATCAATTTGTATAGTCAATCCACAAATATCGGTACTTGAACTTATTTGATGAGTTCTCTTGAGTTCTCATAAAATGAGTTCAAGTACAAATTGAAAAATTCTTTCCACCCCTTCTCCACTTGTTAATATTAATATTTTAATTGTGGAAAAGAATTTAAATCAATCTGTAAAGTCAATAAAAAATTGGTACTTGAACTCATAAATTTACATATGTACTCTCTCTCTCTATACAATATACTAAATTTACGAGTATAAGTATTTGATTGACTATACAGATTGATAAATCCTTTTTCACAATTACTAATATTAAAAGTAGTAATATTAAAAAAGGAGAGGGCAAAAAGGATTTCTCATTCTGTATAGCCAATAAAAAGATTCATGATCGAATCCAACTTGGCTCTGCTATAAAACAGAGCTTTAGAATCGCCTTAAGAAGTTTAAATACGAGTTGTCTCTATCGTATTATGCAATTCGATTTATTATACCGGGGTGAAAGAAAAGAGATTTTTAATTAGACTTACGATTCTCTTTAATGCATTTCGGACGACGTCCGAGCCAAGTGCCGTTGCTGCAGAAGAGTCTGTCCGTCGTCGATTCCACGAACACGTAACCGTCCGCGCATTCGTAAACCGCAACGAGGTATCGATTGTACGGTGGCAGGACGTTCTTCCTTCTGCAAAACAATGCATCCTATTATCCCGAGTGTCTCTCTAGAATAAAATATCGAAAGAAACCGCGGAAAAGAAATATATCCCAGGTTAAAAAAAATTAAAGAAAAAGAACAAAAAACTCTGACATTCCTTCCTCGCGAATTTTTTATCGAAATTTATTTTTGCATTATTTTGCGGATGACGACAACTGTCTTGATGCGAGTACCAACCTGGCGTACTTGGCGAGGTAAGCGTGTTCGATCAAAGGCGCCTTGATGAGCCTCTTTCGGCGAGTCTTTACGAAACAACTGTTATCGAGCTGGGACACCACAGTTTCATTTAACTTCTTCGCCGTGGATGGTTTCGACAAGGATTTCGACTTCTTCCTTTTTCTCTTTTTCTTCTTGCCGTCCTTTTGCGCGTTTCTGGGCTTTTTCAATTCGTCTGTATTATTCGACATCCTTAGATATTCTTTCACGCCTAGAAATTCAACTCCGGGCAAAGCAATCGGTTCCTCAACCGGTTCATCGCCTAGATAGAGATCGGGACGCCGACGTGGTGATGAACCTTTATATACAATACATACGTAATGCATGTGTCAGCTAAAAGTTGCATCTCATGTCGAATATATAATAATGTAATGTAATAATATTATACCTAACGAATTTTCGAATGATTAATTAATTTAAATATTCGCACGTGGGAAAAGAAAAACCGGCGCGCGTTGTGCGCTTATTGCACTGGTAAATAAAATATTCCTTTAGCGCGATTATAATTAAAGAGAATTTTAATTAAATTCTCGTCATTCGTACACCCGCGCTCATCGCGAATGGACTTGAAATAGAATATTCGCTTCACCGAGCAAAAATGAGATACTCGAGTAGCGTATGAAGACGCGAGGAGGAAGACGCAAGAATTAATTTCGTCGAATATACCATATATGTGTATATTTGTATATATGTGTGTTTGTATAGGATGGTCCTACGCGGAGATACACACTTTTAGCATATACATGCGAGATCGCCATCGAATAAATCCTTTACGCATTCCTATATCAAACGAATAACGTGTATAAAGTAAATGGAATACGCGTGATTCTCACATTCATCAGTAAAGAGACACGAAATATTGCAAGAAAAAAAATGATTTCCCATTCATTTATCGTAATTGGAATTTTAATTCTGAATTTTTCGACCCTTTGATCTTTTTTCAGAGCTTTATCTGGTCGTCGCGTCATCTCTCGTATAATTCACGGATGCATATTTGCCTGATAATCGAATAAACGCAGGCTCCTTTAGCGTTCCGTCATCCTGACCAGATTCAAGTATATACATATATATATGTCCTATATGTAGATGCATATACATAAGTATATACATATATATATATATATATATATATATATATATATATGTATATACATATGTGCGTATAATCCATGCGTGGTGTACGACTTGGCGGTTCATCTCCATCGAAGCGAATGCGAGCTATGCCGTGTCGGCGAATTTCGTGCCGCCGATAGCACGCGCGATGGAACGAGACGCGTTCCTGAAACTCCGAAACGCCACCCTCGCGAATTTTCCCCGGAATCCCAGTCGGGTTTGCTGGTCTACCCATATTACAGAGCAGCGAGCTAGAGATAGTGACTCATTCGCGATCGGCATTGTAATTCGTCGGCTTAAGTGCCCGAATACTTTGGACTAATCTCTCAACTATGAGAGAGAGAGAGAAGGATGCGTTTTGATAGGTATTTAAGCGGAGACATACCACCAGACGCTTAACAAAATAGTTCTTACATTTATGAATTTTTTTTATGAATATTAAAAAATGTGGCAGATATTGTTGCTGGCGTTTATGCTATTTTATATGGTTCATTTGAAACAAAAAATTCGATTGATTCTTAAAATATACTAATAAATCTAGTTTCTGTTGTAGGATTTTTTTAACAGCCATGAAACGATAAATAAAAAATTCGTCCTTATATTCAAATAATTTTAAAATTCGCTATGATAAAGACTAAATTTATCTATATATTTTAAGAATCAATCGAGTTTTTTAATTTCAGAACCATATAGATTGCATATTGTTGGGTACCATAAAATGCAATGGCATCTGACGTCGGCACAATATCTGCCATATTTTTAAATATTTTTTAATAAAAATTTTACTTGATGAAAATCCCATTTTGATCCTAAACTTTCCGAGAAAAAATTCATGAATATATGACTATTTTTGATACCTCTAAATGTCTCCCCTTAAAAAGAGACGAGATTAATTTCTCTTTGATAATAGAGTGGTGAAAGTTACAACCGTGAGATAAGTCTCGATTCTCTCTACTCGTTTCTTTCTTTTTTAATTAAAAAAGTTTTCCATTGGTTCCTCCAAGATTTTGAGGGAAAGCGCGAAGAATGGGAGACATCCTATATATATATATATATATATATATATATATATATATTCGCAGTATCGGAGCAATGCCAACCCCTTCTTCTCTCTTCCCTCCCTTAAGATATGCCGATAACTTGAACATTGGTGAAAATTGAATCCCCTCCGACGTTAAAGTCGTGTTTCCACAAATCATAGCAACGGGCGTCCCGGGTAAATTGTTCTTCGAAACTTTCGAGACTTTTTGACATATCGCGCGGGTTCTCTACGAACTGCGGTTTTAAATATATGTAATTCCAATTCTCCAACTTGGATTATAACGTGAATATACCGAGTCGAGCGATGCCGGAGATAGCATTTATTAATTTTGCAACGCGCGCTGTTTGTTCTCTTTTAAATATCTATACGTGTGCAACAATTATACCGTCGAGAGAAAAAAAATAGAGGGTTTTCCTCTTTTTTGCATATCAATTAAATCGTTTTATTTTCAATATCTTCGTTTAACATCTGCGTTAAGGCTGAATTTATTTCTGCGTTTGCGTAAACGATAAGATCGAATAACGGAGTGGAACGCGAATTTATAATCGTATCTCTCAACCATGGGGGTCCAATCCGCAGGATTTTTTCCAGGTGGGGGCACAAATACATTTTTTCTTTCTTAATTTTTAAAAATTTTACTTCTTGTTATTTTCATTCCTCGATATTAAATAAATCCAAATAAATTTCAGTGTTTATTCAAAAGGAGAGAATTAATTCCAAGGGGGACAAATGCTCCCTTTTATGGACGCCCATCTATCGATTGGAGACTCGATCGTCTCTATCGAATAAGCAAACTGTTACAGCAGTATTAAGAGCCGCACTTGGCGCCACGAGTCCCCTTTATTTCGACAACTCAATGTCTCACACGTTAAACGGATTTGTCCGTCAGTCTATATCGAACACGTGCGTCGAGGCTGACGGGGAGTTAAGTTCCCTTTCGAGCGAATAATTGACTTATGTCGATCAAATTAGTGTAATGCCGCGGACTATGGAAGGTGACGTCATATATACATATACGATACTCGTTCGTTAATTCATTCGAGTCGTAAAACCAGTTTAAAGAAACTTTATCGGTGCGCGCGCTTGGACGTATATACAGAACGAATGAGAGTAACGAGGGAATATAATTATTGTCTTAAATAATAAAAAATGTTCTTCGCGCAGCGGAGAGAAATGTCTTTTGTAAAATAAAAAAAAAAAAAAAAAGGAAAGAGAAACATAATTTTCTTCGATGATCGATTCCGTTCGTACTGTTGCAATTATCGGGGATGCAATATGCGAATACTTGAATCGACGTATATATAATCAACCGGGGGACACGATTAATCATAATGAGTACGTTCCGCGAATGAGAGGACGTCAATTGAGTCAAAGCGATACGACGGCGCGATCCTATATAGAGATTGATAGTAGACTCGCGCGTTCCGCGTTCCTAATTAATTCCGCCGAGAGAGACGGACAGAGAAAGAGAGAGAGAGACGCGTCGCGTCGGCTCGCTTAAAATAGGAGATACGGTATCTTACTTCGAGGCACGCATTCCGGAGCAGGATAGTCCCAATCCTGTAAGTTGATGCAAGTCCGCACCTTGTGACCCTTGATTCTATAGCCCTTCCTGCATTGGTATATAAATTGCATAGTACCATCATTGAGAATGTTCTGCGTCATCCGCGAATTTTCCGGTGGTATTGTTGACAATGAACAATAGCTGAGAATTCCTGAAAGAGAGGGAAAAAATACAGATTTACTCGATATTGCGATATAAAAAACTATGTAAATCGATTTAACGTCATTAAGCTCCTCTTGAAGGTGTTATTCAAGATTTGACAAGGTGTAATATTTAATTGGACAAACCAATTTATTTTATATCCACGTTCTTTCTTATGTGTAGATATGTAGATTGTGCATGTCTGATGGCTAATCACACGTGCTATAATATTCTTGCGAATCGATAAAAGAGTTGACATTTACGTCAGCATCTAAATACTCGTCTATATATTTTATGAAATAAAGTGCAATATAAGTATGCATTATTAGAACACACAATTATATTGCAATCTAAAAAATCATTTTGATATCTACCTAGTGTAATAATATAAAAGAATGAAATTGTATACTAGGCATATAAATTTGCATTCTCAATGGACAAATTTCAACAAATAATACAAAGTATTCTTTCTTTTGCACAATAATTTTGTTGAAAGCGGACGCGTATAAATTCTTGGCCTTTTCTTGCGAATCGATAAAAGAGTTGACATTTACGTCAGCATCTAAATACTCGTCTATATATTTTATGAAATAAAGTGCAATATAAGTATGCATTATTAAAACACACACAATTATATTGCAATCTAAAAAATCATTTTGATATCTACCTAATGTAATAATATAAAAGAATGAAATTGTATACTAGGCATATAAATTTGCATTCTCAATGGACAAATTTCAACAAATAATACAAAGTATTCTTTCTTTTGCACAATAATTTTGTTGAAAGCGGACGCGTATAAATTCGGTGGCCTTTTTCCAACGATTATTTATGTCCGTACGTTCCATCGGTATTGCATGATCGTGTCAAGCGCTCTGACGACTGACTGTGGCGAGTCTTGCCGCAGGAGAAAAAGGAAACGACGCGTGTCAAGCGCATGGGGAGATCTTGCGGTCGTGCGAGCACATAGTGACGCGGGATTAAAATTGAATAATTCCACGGTAAAGATAATATACGGTCATGCCGTGTGACGTCCAGTGTTTTATATGTGCGCGTTTCCGCCGCAAAAATTTCTCCGTAGGGCCACCGGGCGATGACGATGGCGAACGTGCAAAATGCGTCGTCGTCCTCTCTCTTCGTGGCGTCTCTCGGGGCGCGAAACCGAATGGTTGCCCCCTCGGTTTTCTCGCTCGCAAATATAAAAGTGCCTCGCAGCGAGAAGGCAAGTGCTCGGAATTTCGTTCGCGAATTTTTTCGGTCAATTTTTCATATGCAAAAATTTTCATTTCCACACGCATTTCAATTTGCAAAGTTACGTTGCACACCCGAAAGGGACAGTTCAAAGGGGATTTCGGTTGTACGAATATAATTGGATGACAAAAGCTTTGTTCGCCCCCGCTTTGTTTTTCTCTTGATTAAATTTTTTCTTTGTTTAATCAAACGCGCGCGGCGACAAAAATGGAGGAATTTTTTATGACGAGAATTTGCGAAATTCTCGATAAAGAAGATATCCAGAAATCTTTCGAAAAAGAATTGGAACGATTCTAAAAATATTTCTCTCAAGTCCTTCTCGCGAAGTCCATCGACCAACGATGCAAAACGAACGACCACCGGTAAAACTTGAGCATTGCGGTTTACCTGTCTCTCGCTATTATAAAGTGCATCGTAAATTGTCGTAAACATACTGCGAACGTCGTGGCACGGCGCGTACTGCATCACAAGATCTTCTAACTTTCTCTCGTATATATTTAAGTTCTCTTATTAATTTATCACCCCCTTCGAAACCAGCCCGCGCTCTTCTCCTACTCTCTAATATGTGTAACAAAATTGTTAATTGAATGTAATCAGTGTTTGCTGTTGTTTGAATAAAATTATATAGATGATCATCTAGAGATAAAATTTCTTATCCTTATATAGATAATAAAGATATATATTATTTATATCTGATGAAAAATATAGATGACAAAATGGTGTTATCTTTACTACATTATTTAGAATAATATTCAGATAATTTCAGATAATTAATTATCTAGATGAATCGCCATATAACTTTATTTTTTATTTAGATATACATATTTAAAACAAAATCGTTTTATATCTGAGATGAATTTAAATATTTTCATCTCACCTTTATTTAGCTAATTTTAAAATCATCCGAGCGCAGTATTAAATATATTATTAATATAATCTTTCTAAATCGAATTTCTTAATTCGGGGATTCAAATATATGCATCAATTGAATTGAGTAATTTATTTCTCGAGAAATTTAACCCCGAGCATCTAACCCGATGTAAATCAGACTAATTTAATTAAGCATGGATCATTCCGTTTTTGAATACATATACATTAAAATATTCAAAGCGTATAATATTCACCTCACATACACACGGAGAGTTAACTCCGTCCCCTCCGGTAACGCTGTTAAATTACGGTGAAATCTAGGGCTGTCGAAACGCCGACTTTGCCAAGGGTTATAAGACGTGACGCAGTCTTCCATGGGATTAACGAAGAATTAAACGCTTAATTAATGTAACTTGCGGACCTCAATTTATGTAATTGACTAGTGGCGCAGCGAGTGAGTCAGTTTCCCTCTCACGCCCGTATGGGAACTGGAATTATTCGTGTCACTCGGGATTATTGGATTACTTTTGATTTGCATAGATCGGTAAATCAAGACCGCGAGATCCACGGTGAGAGAGTCGATCGTTTCTTTCTTTTTTTTTTAACCGAATCGTTTCATCCAAGCTTCGATCGTTTTTCGCGGGCTTTTCGATACGCGATATAATATGGCCGGGGAAGAAAAGGGAAAATATGAAAAATATCTTTACCTTTTTGTCTAAACGAATAAAACGCCGATGTTCGATATTTCGTATATATCGATATTCACGAGACACGTGAGGAACGAGACGGAGTCACAATGAGTCATGTATCACAATTTACAGTTTCGATTCTTCCCGTCACGTACACACTTTGCTCTTCGTATACGTTACTTTTTTATTTGCGAGTGATCTATCGGCCTCGCGAGATCGTCGATCCTTCTTTTCGATCTTTTTTTTTTATCGAAACAAATTGCGTTGTACATACACATGCTTTCTTCTAGAGAGCCTCAAAGAGAGAGAGAAAGAAGCGACAAAACTGCTCACGTGACCACCTAGTCCTGATTGGCCGGCATGATATGTGCTTTTTGACATTGCGACGCCAATGCAGAACATCTAACCTAACACCGACAGATGTCAAATATGTGATGTACGTGGCTGCGTTCAGCAGCCTCAACAGTCGAGCCACATTACTAGAATTTATATAATAAATGGCGATATAATATAGCTTAATCTAGTAACGTTGCTCAACTGTTGAATGCGGTCTGTGTGATAAATGTATACGTGTTCCGCATTGGCGTCGCAATATCTAAAAAGCACATATTATGCCAGCCAATCAGGAGTAGGTGGTCACCATTCGAGAGTTGTCGCTTCTCTTTCCTTGAGATTCTCTAGTTTCTTCGTTCCGGCTCTTATTATAGTATGTGCGAACGACGAGGCGCGAGAGCGATCAATGATCTCCTCCGGTGTCAACGGACTTTGACAGCCGCGCCAAGTAAAGGACGGTCGGTCACGCGCGTCCATTAGGGCCCCCATGTACGATCGAAATCGCAGAGAGAGATTCGAGACGTGTCTGCCTCTTAACGATATCCACATAGCGATCCCACCCACCCGTCATGCTCCTCGAACACAATCGTTTGCGGATGTCGGCGACGGGAGGAAAGGGAGAAAAAAAGGGTGCGAGACAGAAAAAGAGCCCTATCGAGGGACCGGATACATTTAATGAATAAAGGAGTCGATATATGGCTCTTACGGATTTTAACGCGTCGGAATATATGCTTATCGGATGAATTCCAGATATAACCTGATGAGAGATAGGCGACTAAGACCGAGAGGGTGTTCTTGGCAAAAGATGGAGGCTATTTGTTTGAAAGGGTAACGATACATCGTCGAGGAAAAACGTATATCGCGAGCGTTATTCGTTACAAGTCTTTTGCCTGTTTTGTTTTTCACCGCGAAACATTTACTTTGTATACTTTCTTTCTTCTCTCGGCGTCAGCAGCGTAAACGTAAATAATCATGTACGTGCATAATTCACTATGTAATTCGCGTTTCATATTAACTGGCTTTATCTTTCGCCACGTTTCTCCGTAATCTCTTATAAAAGCAAATGCTTGCTTCGAAATGCACAAGCACACGTTTCATATATTTTTATTCATATACACTACTCTTTTTCGATGCGCATTTGCTTTGCTAAATAAAAGCAAAAAAATATTTATCATTTTATGTACATATATGATTTATCTCGTGTACACGTATACACGGGCGAGAATAACGCGTCGAGAAAAAGATGTATTTAATTTCTGTAATCCATATATATGAAAGTGCATCGAAGCTCAATCTCGATCGAATCGTAGTTATATTTACGAGAAAAATATTGCGCGAATAAGGAGAGCAAAAAATAAAGAGAGAGAGAGAGAGTCTAAATTATTCGTCGCGTTTCCGTAAACAGCAATCTCTTTTTCCAAGGGAGAGAGAGAGATGGGAAAACGTCCCTTGGAAACGACCGAATCCGGAATATCGGTCACGTCGATTTATTTGCCCGGCCAGCAAAGCGTGCAACTTCTCGGCCTCTACCTCGACGACTGACGCGGTCGGTCGAGCAATTTTCCCTCGCAACAGGAACAACGTTTTCCCATTTGGCAATCCGAAAACCCGAAAGACAGCCGCGACCGCGGTGACTGTCGTCGTTCCTTTCACCCTTCTTTCCTTCCTCCCTCTCCAACCCCGCGTGTGAATTTTTCACCCGATAAATCTGTCGTCGCCAGATTCCGCGCTATTCCGGAATAAGTAATGATGCATTTCGCGAAGCGGAACGGAAGCTTCCTCGATCTGTCTCTCCCTCATCTGTCGAATCCCTCAAGCTCGCGGTTTAAATTGCGGAAGGGTAGGGGGTTGTATGCGCCGAAAAAATTATTGTGTTTACCAAGTAAGAGGACTGTACACTATCAAGATCTCTTTTAACAGGTACTTCTCAAGTTTTTATTTCTATAGGGAATTCTTTGAATGAGCAAGATTTTTTCTAGGAGAGAGCAGAATTGTTTTTGCTTTATTTTTGTAAATTTAATTTTTTTGTTATTTTAATTTTTTATGTTAAATATATGGAAATAAATTCCAGTATTTCTTTAAAATGAGAGCAAATGCTTAATTTTCGTTCCGCAATTTAGTAGAACGGTGCAGTCTTTGTCACTGAATGGTTTTAGTTTATTAGAAGAATGGATGAAGTTTAGTGGGTCGAAAAAGAAGATTCTCCAGCGACTTAAGAGAAGTGTTCGCGAGTAACATAATTTAATCGTTCAGAACCCAGGTCTCGTACTTCATATTCGTTCTAAGCTTTCTTTGCCAGTGTGCTGTAAAATAATATGTACTTTATCGTTAATATAAAAACAAATCCTCATTTTTCGTGTCTACATTTTTATAAATTAGAAACATCTAATACTAATTTTTAGAGGGTTTTTCTCTTAAGATATAAGGATTTTTTTAGCACCTATTTTAGAACAGAATAGATTCTGAAAATAAATGGGAAAAATACAATTGTTTTTATTGTATAAATTTTCTAACAGGGTCTTCTCTATGACTATCATCATTTCACAATAATTTGATTTAAATATATTTTTTTAATTTTATATTGAATAGAATTGAATTATTTCAAAAAAATTTTCAAAATTTTTATGCATACTTTACATTAAAATATAAATAATATATAGAATTCATCCGATATACATATATCTAGACTTTTGTGATTATACAGATGAGAGGGAGAAATATCCATGAGCAATTTCGTATTTCTCTCTTCCTTTGCCGCGTAATTATCTCGATTAATCGGAGGTGAAAACCCCAAAGATTGCCTATATATGTTTAATACTACTTGAATAATTTCTATCGGCGCGTCTGATCTTCCACCGAGACTCGTCATCAGCGACGTGAGATGCGAATCTCGCTCGCAAAGAAAAACGATATATGCAGTTCCGCGTATACATATATCCCGAGATGACTTTTCCAGAAAGAACGACGACGTTTCTAATGTCGGAATCGCTTTTAAAGGCGGCACAGAACTTTTACCTTCTCCGGAAAGAGAGAGAGGCTTGTGGGCACTGACACAGTTCTATCGAATTACCCGCCAAAGCCGCAAAATGGATGTTCTATACGGACTCTCTCGTTCATTGTAAAAGAGGTACGAACGGATGGAAGTCGATCGCATGTATCGAATATCGCGTGTCGCCGAGAAACCGCTTATTACTATAAACTATAAACGTATAACGGACATTAGCCGATCGCGCCTCGTGTCAAGTCGCCATGAATCGTTTAAAATCCTGAAGTTACAGAGTTCGCGCTATAATCGCCTCCTCTTGTGTAAAGATACGATTATTCCTCTCAAATTATATATCCCCCTGAGACGCGACAAACGCGACGTTGACGTTAGCAAGAATCGAAGGAGAGACGGGAAACAAACAACAAACCGATCGTCATCGTTGATTGCACGTCTCGAGAGGAGATAGTCGTATATACACCCGATAATTTTCCTTGGTAAAAACTAAGTCGCCGTTATTAGTTACAGGGCACTCTCGAGATACAACGCGTTGAAAATGATGGTCGATCACGGCAGGAAGGAGCCAGTCTGGCACTCGTTATGCATTACGCGAGTAAAATGAAAAATAAGCGCGCTGTTTTACAGACTCGCGCCAACTCCCCCTGAAAGTCGGATCGCCTTCCGAGGACTTTGATTAATAGCCGTCGAGATCTATAAGTCGTCGATCGGTGATTTTCGTTCGTTTGAAAAAAGGTCTATATATCCGCCTGTAATTGTAACTTTGCGTCGACGCATAATTACGTGATACGTTAATGTGTGATGCACGCAAATGTTGATCGCCATATTGTCGGCTACATACTCGGTGGTTAGGTTAGGTTACGTATAATAGCTTTTGAGCTTCTCTTAAAGTCTTCTAAGACAGCGTTTTGTTTGATCGATAACAGCGCAAAGTTGGATTCGATCATGAATCTTTTTATTGGCTATTACAGATATTGAAAAATCCACTTTAATTATGGAAAAGAATTTGTCAATCTGTACAGTCAATCAAAATATCGATACCTGACCTTATAATAAATCAACCTAATTGATAAGAAAATTGTAATTATTTATATTTTCATGATTTTTTTTATACACGTATATAATAGCTCATTGTCAGATTTGTTATTATGAATACTTTATTAATTCTAATAAAGGATTTTTCATTCTAAATAGCCAATAAATAGGGAGGTTCGAATCGAGGGTTGCATCATTTAATAAATTATTTTCCGTATATTAATTTAATAGAATGTCGAAAAATGCGATTAACGAAATATTACTGTTTTACACGCGAGATAAAACGTCCCAGCTTATAACAATAAACAAACTCTATTGTCGACGGACGACAAATACTTTCTGACTGAAAATGTTTTCATTGCGCGCGATGGATCGCGAATCAGGAAAGGATAATCACAGGGCGACGAGTTTATATTACGTGTAACGTGGTAAATTCGGGCCCGAATTATCGTCACTCCGGAAATTAATTAGCATTGTGTTCCGCATGCCTGCGTCATAACCATAAATAACGTAAGGCGTTATAGCGCCATTATATCTTCCGGTGGGCTCGCTCTGATATAAATTGGCAACTTCGCGAACAATGGAACGTAAAGCATTTTCGCTGTTCGGTATTCGCTGTGTGTCGGAATAACACAATGTAAAAGGGCGAAAATGAAATGCATGCACCGGGGATACTCCGAAAGTGTACCCGCATCTATCCGGAACCGCGCATGCATATGGAAATGCATGTATGTACATGCACTTCTCGATATACTTGTGTATGCGTACATATATATATATATATGTATGCATATGTATACGCGTGTATATTACCGCATTAGTTTGTGATTCCGATTGCCGGGCCGATCAGAAATGTAAATTCAATTAGGAAAACGTGCAACAAGCGAGAATTTAAGCGGAACAACGGTCGGTCGAGAATATTGAATTGGTATTGCGAAAAAAAATGTTAACGTCACTGCTATCTCGCTCGATTTCAAATAGAAAACGAGAAAGAAAAGGCAATGATTCCGTCGATGTAAAAAATAGCCGTGTAAGAAATGTAGAAGAATTCCCTCGTTTGCTGGAAAATTTACGATTCTCAAGAATTCTTACTATTATAAGGATGGTTCAATGTAATAGTTAATTAAATATTTTGAGATATAGAAAATTCAATTGAAGATAGAAATGATACTGTGTTATTTTTCTACATAATCACCCTTTTTTTCAATAAACTCTAATTAAATTATACAGGGTGTTTCTAAAACTATGTCAGAGACTTTAAGGGTGTATTCTAGGAGTCAAAGTATTGTAAGAAAAAAAATTCCTATAAACATGGGTTGAAAAATACTTTTCCTCCGAGTTACAGCCCCCTTAAAGATGGATGAAAAAATAAAAAATGTAGCTTCCGAAGACTTTCACAGATCGAAAAAAGACTTTCAACGATCTGTGAAAAAAATTTCCGAGAATTACAATACATTTTTCGATTTTTTTCCCATCTTTAAAGGGTTGTAATTCGGAGGAAAGCATTTTTGGACTCACGTTTATAGGAACTTTTTCTCTTATTTTGCACGCCCTAAAGCCCGCCTTTAAAATCTTTATAGTTTTAGAAACACTCTGTACATCTGAAAATATATGAATTTGCTGTTGAGAAAATGCTTTTAATTATTCCGTTGTCGCGCTCTCTTGTAAAGTGGCGAAACTCCTTTTAAGAATAAGCTGCTTGTTGGAGTACCGGGTCGCTCGTCGCCCCGAGGTTCGAATTTAATCGTAGATCGCGAGATCGAATTTCGAGGAGGAGGTGGATACTTACCAAGAGACCAATTGCGAACACGCGTGCAATTACGCGTCGGTTTCAGCGCGATTTATCGCCCGTACGTTTCGCTTTAAAGCAAACAAGAGGAGCACGCACCGTGCGTACCGAGTTACAAAACTTATTAGCATACGTAATGTATGCGGGATCGCGCGAAGAAGGAAGGAAAGAAGGAAGAAAAAAATAGATCGAGGAATTTGGTGAAAAATCCCAGATTCAGGTTTGGATACGCGCGCCTTTATTCGCCGTTTATTTGCCCAAATTTTTGTCGTTATCCAAATCGCTCTTCTGTTAACTCTACAGAGCATGTTCAAAGTTTCTGTCCGGTCGATCGAACCGCAAACATTTCGCGCAATGTTTGCGTTCCATTGACTGATAACTCGATTCCGATGAAAAATAACGCGTTAAACAACGCAGCTCGTTACAACTCGCCAGAACTCGATGGAGAAAATATGATCACCATAATATCACAGCTCGCCAACTTGTATACTCGGTGCCATGGGCGTCCGCAGGATTTTTTCCAGGGAAGGGCATAATTCACATTTTTTTGTTTCTTATTATTATTTTTTCATTTTTTTATTATTTTGTTATTTTAATATTTTTATATTAAATAAAATTGCACAAATTCCAGTGTTCATTCACAAGGAGAGCAAATGCTTAATTATTTTACGAATTCCAAGGGGGATAAATGCTCCCTCTTGCTTTCGCTTTTTGACAAGAAAAAAAATAAGAGATCAAAATCGCGAAACAATTTTTATTACGAATCATCAACAATTATTGTAACAATCTTAAACAGCTGACAACGTTACTCTTCGTCCTTAAATTCTCGCAACGAATTCTCAGTTGGATTTAGATTTAGATTTTTTTTAGAAATAAAAGACGGTTCGATAAAGAAATATACTTTAAGATTTATTTGATCGTTAAATCGGAATTTTTTCGTTTCGCGTTAATAGTGATTCTTCCATTTTCTACATCGCGTGTCACGAGAGGATAACACTTCTCCGATAAATGCAGCCCTTTTCTCGCATGATCGCAAATAAAGAAACGCATTTAAGAAAAGCTACTCGTCGAATGGAATCGTAAAAAGGAAGGCGCTCAAAAAGTCTTCTCCACGTGCCATATTATTTCGACGATCTTTAAGGACAAAGCGCAACGATGAACGAGCTCGGGAGCGATACGCTGCTTTGAACTTGCGAAGCCGGACACACGAGAGAGAAATTGCTATGACAGTGGAGAGAACAACGAAGCGGAATTTGGGAAATGGAGTCCGCCCGTAGAGCGAATTGAAGGAATCAATGTACCGTGAGAAAGCGAATTCAGTTGAAACCGGACAGAAACGCCGATGCTGATTTCGAGATCTGCGAAATGCGGGAAAACGCTCGGGAAAATGAGAACTCTCACAATCGACGAGGGAAAATTTATCGCGCAACGTATCTTTTCACTCTCGACTGCCTGTCTATTAGTATGTATATAGTTATATAATATATAGTGTTATATGTATATATATATATAAGGATGAATTTATTTCAACCAAATATATATAATTAGAAAAAAGAAACAAAATATGTAATCGCAGTTATTATTGAAACAAGATCGATAGGTTGAACGAAACACTGATTGTGAGATTTGTTATTAGATAAAGTCAAATATAAAATCAAATAAAAACAGATATCATAAATGTTGATTAAAATATTTCTCCTAAAAAGATTAAAATTAAATAAATAAGAGAAAGTTAACAAAAATTCCATATTCAGGGTATGAACCTAAAAGCTTAAAAGTTAGCTTACTTATTCAAAATTGATTTTAAAAATAAATAGTTATGAGGAGCTTATGGGGAGTTTTAAATTGAATTAATAATCAAACAGACTAAAATATTAAACTTTTTCATTTAATTTTTATTTTAATTCAATATCGAGGTCGCAATCATTTTTATCAATAAGATCTTTTTAAAAATATTAGCCTGCTATCTCTAAGGTAATTAATCTAAACAGACTTTATTTTTCTTTCAAATATACTTTAATATTTCACTACACTTTTTAATTTTTATTACTATCATTAAATTATCCCTATATATTATACATACATATATGTATAGGTACACTGGCGGATTTTTAAGGGTGTTTTTCGGGTTAAAATCTCCCCTTCCAAATTAAAAAAAATAATTGTGATCCGATTGCGAAAATATTTTTACTATTAAACCAAATAGTTTTGAATATTACATTTATATTAAATATGTATATTAATCAGCATATATTGTTTTTCCGTCTTGTTTATTACTTTTTACCTATTTTATTATTCTTCTCATTTAAGTTATGACATAACGTGTTCCATTTTCAAGCTTATATATAATTTGCAATACTATCTTTTCCTTTTTGCGAATTTTTCCATTACTTTTTCAACTAATGTAAAGTCTGATAATAGACAGATAGTCGAGAGTGAAAAGATGTATCACGCGATAAATTATCGTTCGATCGTGAAACTCTTCATTTTTCCCCACATTTCGCCCACCATTTTGCAAATCTCGAAATCAGCATCGGCGTGTTTTTGCCCGATTTTAACTGAATTTGCATTCTCACGATACATATCGATTAGCTTTTATAATTCGTTCGAAGAACTGATTATTATCGCGCGAGATATATATGGTAGATCTCGCGCGAAAATAATCAGTTCTTTGAACAAATTAAGAAACCAATCTCCTCGCGCAAACTCGCAATTTCGTCATTATTAGATCTCTATCGGGAAATAAAACACGATAAAAGAAGAACCCCAAGTTGCAAAGTCCTTATTATTATTTTCCCCAGATAGATTTATCTCGCAAAATTCTGATAAACATCTTATATAGGAAGTTTCTAAAACTATGTCAGAGATATTAAGAGCGTATTCTAGGGGTCAAAATAAAAAAAAAATTTCTATAAATACTATATTCTATAAACCTCCCTCTCAAAATCAAATGTTCAAAACCCACATAAAAATGAACTATTAATACGCTGTGCAAAATTATTTGAACCCATGTTTATAGGACTTATTTTATTCCTTATTTTGACTCCTAGTTTTAGAAACACTGCGTATACTTATTTTTGCGAAAAGTCGCAACGCGGAGAGAAAATTGAATAAAATTCCATAGCGACGTCCTAATTCCGTACATCGTTCGCGTTTAAGTTTATCTTCTCGCCGCGTTTTCGACCCTATATCCCGTCCGCTAATAGCGACAAGTTACTTCTGACCCGTCATAGTTGGAGGGACCCTTCTTGCGATGCCTCTCTATATTTAGCCCCCGAGTCGGCGAGAAAACGCGAAAGAAAGACGCGACGAAAAGGAGGAAAGCGAGGAAAGGCCTTCGTTTCGAGACGAGGACGATATCTCTTTCGACATCGGGGAAAGAAATCGGATTATGTCCTCCGAAAGACGTTGGATTCCGCGGCTTCTGGCTCGCAGCTGTGCCACCGCACAGAAATGATCGTAAAAACCTGCGTCGAACTCACGATGTATCCCTCTCACGCGTGTATCGATGTTGACACATTCGGAGACAATACGGAGACGAAATGCATATCCGGAAGATTCTCTTGCTCGATCCTCGACGAAACTCGCGAATTTTTATGGAAAGAGATTTTATGCAAAAATAGAGATTTTCCCAAATTAAAGCATCGCAAGCGTGCGAGTCGATTTAAGGTAATCTCTTATTTGGATATTTGATTTTTTGATAGGCAGAGTTTAATTTGTCAGACTCGAAATCGGTCACTTGATCGAAGAGGAAAATTATTTGAGCACGCGAGATTTTATCTGTCGTAAAATTGACCGAGGAATTTATAAGCGAAAACGCTGGTGTCGCGAGGCATTCTATGCCAATCTGGTATACAGATTCCACATGGCTATATTCGTAGTTCGCGATATTAAAGTCGACAGTAATAATAATAATTCGTGCTCTGTTGCTAGTTAGACGATACATGACGGAAAAAAGATAACAAATTTACGAACATTGAGCTGAATGCGACGCACGAGCATATTTAACAACTCGTCCAATGTTTTTGTTCCTATTTCCGGAGTTTAATTTTTGCGCAAGACCCCTTTGCCGGCAAAAAGTTTCGACGTAAAGCGTATACATTTCGCTCGTGAAGTTACACTAAAGTATTCTTTTTTACTCTCAATTACTTTTAATTTATACATGATTTTCAAAACATTTTGTGCGAGTAATTTCAGGGAGCAAATTTCCATTCGATCGAAAGAGATTAAAACACGAACAGAGAGTATGTTAAAACAATTAAATTAATACATACTTTAATCAAAATTTATTTCTCCTTTTTTTTCTCGATTTTTCAAATCTGTCTCTTTATTTAGTTATTTAATTAACCTGTTTCGTTTATTTCTTCATTCATTGCGAGGGTTCGGCTGATGAGCGTTTAATTGAAAATTGTGCTCTCTATTTCACCATTTAGTTAATCATTTGATTGATAACAATCAGAGCGTCAGCTGTGAAAATTTAATTTCTGATACGAAATCATGTTATTTTTAATATTTCGAGTGTTGCTTGATGTTAGATAAAAGGGAAATTCAAGCATAAAAAGTAAAAACTAAAATCAGATATAAAATTTAAAGATTGCCATTTCATTGATAATTATTTATTTCATATGATTATAATCTTAGTCCAATATTTTTTCGAACTAATGAAATTAAAATTCTGGTATAGGAATAAAATTTAATAGTCACTCACAAATATCACAGACTGTCAGCATTTTCAGTATATCTAGATAAAAAATAAAATTATATGGTGATTCATCTAGATAATTTCCAGATAATATTTTTAAGACTGCTCATACAAACAGTTTTAAAAAAATGTAAATTATAAAAGGGATATAAGAATACATTCATATTTTTATTTTACTGCTTAAGTATTTTTATGTGCTATGACTCTAAACCAAAATATCTGAATATTACTCTAAATAATTATAGATAAAGATAACACATTTTGTCATCTATAAGATGCAGATCTATATAAATAATACATATTTTTATTATCTATATAAAGATTATCTATATAAGATAATACCAACGTTCCATCTAGATGATCATCTATATAATTTTATTTGGATAACATGCAGCAAACCCTGCAGACTGTGGAGATCTACATTAATCTTCAGACCGCGAATATAGCATAATTAGAAGGCACACATATGTTTGAGATTTAAAAGAACAGGACTTTAATTAATAGGATTTTAATTAATAGGAATCTAATCTCTCATTCTCTCTCTCTCTATCTTGCAGACTCACCCGGCATCATCGAGAGGAGGAGCACCAAGCAAACCGTCAAGCCGTTCATCTTCGCTGATGGATCTGTTGTCTCGCTCACCAGCACGCTTCGATCTCGTATCGACGATCCTTCAACCCTCCGTCGTGTCGAGTTCTTTATCAATCCGAGTCCGCTCCGAAAAAGAAACCAAGCCAAATCCTTTCGACCTTTTCATGTGTGTTTCACGTGTTTCCTTTGGATCGCTATTCGTCTCATCGGCTTCATGTTTACAATTTGATGTAACAAAAACAGTGCACAAAAAGCGTTTAGTAGATGTGACAAAGAAGTACATTTACTTTATTTGTATATAATTAAACAGAGTGTTCCAGAACTGGCGAGAAAGTTTTTAATGGCAGATTTCTGGTATCATTTGGAGACGATTTTTCCTCAGTAAAAATGTTGAGGGAGACCATCAATTTTAGCATGTTCCCAATTTTTATTATTATTATGTATCTTTATATAACTAAGCCTTATATTAAAATTCTATTAAAACAAACTCTACTTAAAATTAATTGAAGAATGTAGTTTGGTTAATATTTTATTTCCACAAGGCTCAGTTTCCAAAAAGCCTTTTATTTTCAACTGCTTATAATACGAAAATTATTGGTGTCTCAACATTTTCGCTGAGGAAAAATCGTGTCCGAATGATACCAGGAATCTGCCATTAAAAACTTTCCCGCCAGTTCTGGGACACCCTGTATATTTATATATTTATATATATAATATAATTTATTGTTTTATTATATAATTATTTTATGTATGCATAGTGTATATATAATTATCCTATATTAATCGAAATTATTCGAAATGTCGAAATAAATTCTTTATTCGTTAAAATTTTCACGAAATCTAAAGGTCTGGAATTTTAATGTTTCTAATAAAAATTATAACGATGAAATATATATATATGATGTTCATCGACAGATTTTCCCCAAATCTATTTTGAAAATAAACGATATACGCGATTGAACACATTTCCGTGATTTTCTACAAATTTATATTTTAAGTGCCGTGAAAATTTAGACTTTTCTCCTCGCGGAATTAAAAAAAAAAATATATATCATAAAGTGGAGTTCGGTTGCCTTGTCCGCGGAAAAACGCGACTCGTATTACTAATTATTTAGCGGGGTAGCTTATCTCGCGATACAACTTGCGACGCGAAACGCACGAAATGTCAAGTACCACGCGGATGCTGTGACTGACGCCGCACGCACGCACACGGGACCAGTTCGAGGATCGAGTTGGACTGAATACAAGTCCCGTGTGTTTCCACGGTACTCCCTGCGACTTCTCTCTCACAGCCCTACCTAAGGTACACACGACTTGCTGATACGTATGATACACAGAGCGCGAGTTGCCCCAGCCTCTCATGTAAATACCTTTTTTTACACCATTAACCTTACACACACATACACGCACAGAAACACGCTCAAATGCGCTTGTATAAACACTTTTGTAATGTGTATGTATATATTATACCGGAACCGGGGTCGTCAAAGCGGGATCGAGGTAATCGTCGTGGAAAGAATATAAATATATCGCGGCAAAATTCTTACTTACCTGAAAGCGCGACATTTCGAAAGCAATTAACGCATAGTTGTAAAAAATATATATATTCTATTATATCGTTCTATTATATCGCAGAGAGTGAAATTTTTTTTTCTAAAGCTACATATAACTGAATAAAAAATAATTCCTCCCTCAGTTAATTATGAGTCTGCCATTTTTTTTCGCAAGCGATAATAATTGTACACTCATTTTCCTCGAAAGAGACACGATATACCAAAATGAGAGGAAAATGTGCGTTATCAAAATTACATGTTACTTTTTTGTCTTTTTAGGTGGCTATCGATGTTGCGCGATGTATGGCCCGGAAAAAAATACATCGTGTTTCACTGGCGCGAAAAAAATGAAAATTTTAATCTTCTCGCCCAGCGTGCTCACTGCTGCTATTGAAGTGCGAATAATTGTGAAACACGCAGCAACAGAGCACAGTTATACGACGATCGTTATTTCGTTCGCGAAAATAAGATATGAAATATCTGTATATCGATAACAACCACCGTTTTTCGGTCATTTGATTCTCTTTTTATAAAAAAAAAAAAAAGAAAAAGAAAAAGGAAAAAATTGCTTATTATTTTATAATATTATAAATAATACTTGTTAGACTTATTATTGGAAAATATCCGTGTGATTTTGTTATGTAATATTAATTTGTATTTTATTTTATACAAACGAGGAATAATATAATTTACACGCTCAATTAGTCCCGGAAACTATATACGATTGAATTGATATCACGCCCCAGGATATCGCCAGGAATATCATTTTCAAGTCAAGTTGTTTTTATACGAAACCAAAAGCTAATTGCCAATTTATCTCTATCTCTTGTTTTAATTTTTATAAAAAAATATAATTTTTTCCGTGTTATTTTGCACGTTTTCACTGTATTATTTATAAACACTAAATTGTAGCAAGCTAATTTATTCTTTCTTATTTTATCAGAATTTCTTATTATTTATAATGTAAAAATGACAGAGAAAGTATGTAAAATAAAGTTAAAGTTCTTCGAATTATAATTGTAGTGTTCATGTATCACATATTTCAAAACTAGGCTCCTTTATACTCTAATTTTGACAATATATTTGAGAGTTTAAATTTTCGCAATTCGAAAACATACAAATATAAGAAAAAATTTTAAAAATTTTAGTTATGAATTATTAATTAATTAATTGATAATTAATTATTAATTTATTTTGTAATTATAATTAATTATTAACTATATTCGAATTATATAAACGGTACGCGAATTAATGACACCAAACAGTATAATTATCGATTTTGGTACATTCGAGCTGCTAACCTACATTTAAATTCTGAAATATTAGAAAAATATTTAAAAAAAACCAAGAAATAGCACAAACGAAATTTAAATCTATAAACCAAGAATCATCAATGTTAGTAATTTAGTGACATCGATAAAGTGCGAACTGCTAACATTTAAATTCCGAAATATTAGAAAAGTATTAGAAAAATATAATGAACAAAGAGGTAGTAGTACGAACAAAAATTCGAAACTGCAATTCGCGATATCAACGTCGATAACTTACCAACAATTAACAAGTTACCAATCTATTGCTGATAAACCAACCAATTGTTGATAAATTACCGACGTTAATATCTCATAAATTGTAAAATTAAAATTACAGTAATATTAATTTAAAGTAGCATCAATAACTAAACTAATAAGATAATTATTACTGCAAGTTATTATTATATCGTTAAAAAAAAAGAAAAAAACCCTATTTTTAAATAGTAGAAGTAATGAGAAAACAGTTATGATAATTATTATTCAATACAAATAATGATAATAATTGCAGTATTAATTATAGGTTTTATTATTTCTGGTATTATAGAAATATTCTCTTTCTATTTTTTTCTAAATGTTATGCTACAAATTTTAAAGAATTGTATATAATTTAATATAAAAATAAATAGAAATATATATTAATGTTTAATTATTTTGTGTTACACAATTAGTTTTTATATTTATATTTCCCCTCAATAGAAATATTCAAAAGAATACAAGTAAAGTTTACATAATAAATATATACTCAACGACTATTAAAGATAAAAAATATTAATGAGATTTTATCACACAGATATGCTCCTTTAAATTTTTAATTTATACGAATATGATCACAAAGAAATGTTTTAATTATACCTTTAATCCAATCTTTAATAATTATTTCTGTAAATAAAAATAGTCATAAATTAAGAGGTTATGATAATGTTTGAGACACACAAGAGATGTACAGAATAATTACCAAAAAAACGTATTCTTTATTTGTCAATATTCTCACAAAATTTTCACAATATTAAATAAATAAAATTTGAACTGTATTATAATATAAAGGGAATTTTATTTTATATTAACAGAGTTGTATAAATAGAATTAAAATATTTAGCGCAGAGTACTTAACAAAAAAAAAAATCACAATTGTAGAATTATTATAGAAAATATTAGACATTTCGACCTCTAAGACGGAGTACAAGATGTAATGTAGATTCTTTCTGAATATTATAATCTGACAGAGTACGTCCATCTTCGAGTTGTTTGCCCGCGAAAATCAGTCTTTGCTGATCAGGAGGAATTCCCTCTTTGTCTTGAATCTTGGCTTTAACGTTTTCGATCGTATCCGAAGCTTCTACCTCCAGAGTAATAGTTTTCCCCGTCAAAGTTTTGACAAAAATTTGCATACCACCACGAAGCCTCAAAACTAAATGCAGAGTGGATTCTTTCTGAATATTGTAATCAGAGAGTGTACGGCCATCTTCAAGTTGTTTTCCAGCGAAGATCAATCTCTGCTGATCCGGAGGGATGCCTTCTTTGTCCTGAATTTTAGCTTTGACATTCTCAATTGTGTCTGATGCTTCGACTTCCAATGTGATGGTTTTACCAGTGAGGGTCTTGACGAAGATCTGCATGCCACCACGTAGTCGGAGAACCAAATGTAAAGTTGACTCCTTCTGAATGTTATAGTCAGAGAGTGTGCGACCATCTTCAAGCTGCTTTCCAGCAAAGATCAATCTCTGCTGATCCGGAGGGATGCCTTCTTTGTCCTGAATTTTAGCTTTGACATTCTCAATTGTGTCTGATGCTTCGACTTCCAATGTGATGGTTTTACCAGTGAGGGTCTTGACAAAGATCTGCATGCCACCACGTAGTCGAAGAACCAAATGTAAAGTTGAC
This sequence comes from Nylanderia fulva, assembly GCF_048542155.1. Taxonomy (NCBI): domain Eukaryota; kingdom Metazoa; phylum Arthropoda; class Insecta; order Hymenoptera; family Formicidae; genus Nylanderia; species Nylanderia fulva. The sequence goes on along the minus strand of NW_028190807.1, from coordinate 1,273,607 downwards.
TCCTTCTGAATGTTATAGTCAGATAGTGTGCGACCATCTTCAAGCTGCTTTCCAGCAAAGATCAATCTCTGCTGATCCGGAGGGATGCCTTCTTTGTCCTGAATTTTAGCTTTGACATTCTCAATTGTGTCTGATGCTTCGACTTCCAATGTGATGGTTTTACCAGTGAGGGTCTTGACAAAGATCTGCATGCCACCACGTAGTCGAAGAACCAAATGTAAAGTTGACTCCTTCTGAATGTTATAGTCAGATAGTGTGCGACCATCTTCAAGCTGCTTTCCAGCAAAGATCAATCTCTGCTGATCCGGAGGGATGCCTTCTTTGTCCTGAATTTTAGCTTTGACATTCTCAATTGTGTCTGATGCCTCGACTTCCAATGTGATGGTTTTACCAGTGAGGGTCTTGACGAAGATCTGCATTCCACCACGTAATCGGAGAACCAAATGTAAAGTTGACTCCTTCTGAATGTTATAGTCAGAGAGTGTGCGACCATCTTCAAGCTGCTTTCCAGCAAAGATCAATCTCTGCTGATCCGGAGGGATGCCTTCTTTGTCCTGAATTTTAGCTTTGACATTCTCAATTGTGTCTGATGCCTCGACTTCCAATGTGATGGTTTTACCGGTGAGTGTCTTGACGAAGATCTGCATGCCACCACGTAGTCGGAGAACCAAATGTAAAGTTGACTCCTTCTGAATGTTATAGTCAGAGAGTGTGCGACCATCTTCAAGCTGCTTTCCAGCAAAGATCAATCTCTGCTGATCCGGAGGGATGCCTTCTTTGTCCTGAATTTTAGCTTTGACGTTCTCAATTGTGTCTGATGCTTCGACTTCCAATGTAATAGTTTTTCCAGTGAGAGTTTTGACGAAAATTTGCATACCTCCGCGAAGACGTAATACCAAATGCAGAGTTGATTCCTTTTGTATATTATAGTCTGACAAGGTGCGTCCATCTTCCAGCTGCTTGCCTGCGAAGATCAATCTCTGTTGATCTGGAGGAATTCCCTCTTTGTCTTGGATCTTGGCTTTGACATTCTCAATCGTATCTGAAGCCTCCACCTCCAAAGTAATGGTTTTTCCCGTCAAGGTTTTGACGAAAATTTGCATCCCACCGCGTAGACGAAGAACCAAATGTAAAGTTGACTCTTTCTGAATGTTGTAGTCAGAAAGCGTGCGGCCATCTTCAAGCTGCTTTCCAGCAAAGATCAATCTTTGCTGATCCGGAGGGATACCCTCCTTATCCTGAATTTTCGCTTTGACATTCTCGATAGTATCTGACGCTTCGACCTCCAACGTGATGGTCTTTCCAGTCAAGGTTTTGACAAAGATCTGCATTCCACCACGTAATCTGAGAACCAAATGGAGAGTGGATTCCTTCTGGATGTTATAATCGGACAAGGTACGTCCGTCTTCAAGTTGTTTTCCGGCGAAAATCAATCTCTGCTGGTCAGGTGGAATGCCCTCTTTGTCCTGAATCTTCGCCTTTACGTTCTCGATAGTATCGGAGGCTTCTACTTCGAGAGTTATTGTTTTTCCAGTCAACGTCTTCACAAAAATCTGCATGGTGCTCTGTAATAAAATTTCAAATTATATTAAAAATTATATTAAAAATTATTTTCAAAATTTATTATAATAAATTAATTTTTTTAAATTTATTAATAATTATATTAAAAATGTATTCATAATAAAAATTATTTTCAAAATGTATATCATTGCAGATATTTCATGCATCAAATTTGAAATTGCATGTAAATGTTAAAATATATTAATAGTAGAAAAAATCGAAGCTACTAGTAGCTGGGGGACATGACGCAGATAAAATCAGCAGCCGCCATTTTGACCGAGTTTATGTCGTTGCGCAGTAAACGTTTCGATGAGTCACGCCATTTCATGATTCGGAGAAATCACGTTCGTCACAAAAGAAGCATTAAATAAATCCTGTTCGTTCGCTCATTTCGTTTCATTGCCTTGTATACGGACACAAACGAGCAAATTTTTTCGACTTATGTTCCGAGATATGTACCGATCTTTCGAGATAAATCCATTGTGTTCCGCTTAGCAACAGAGACTCGACGATCGATATCACGTATATATACTCATTTTCAAGACGATACGCAATTTAGATAAAGATATTCAAAGTCGCGAGACATCGATTATAAAAACAAGCACATTTTTTTGCAAAGATTTTACTGGAATGCAGCATATTTGTAATTTATTTAACGAATTCATCAAATTAATGAGATGTATATAATATTCGTTCTCGCGCAAATATTTCAGCTGGGATGAAAAATTCCGTAATTTTCTGCAAGAGAAGAAAGCACTTTGTACCTTATTAGTGGAAGCTTCTGGCTATCGTAGATTCGCAAGTAATTATGGATCGCTGTCGAAACGAAACGTATCTCTCACTCGAACACAGACTATTGAGCTTGGAACGACGCGACCCTCGCTTTTATAACATCACGATGACTCGGCGTAATGACGCGCTGGCGTCTCATTGGTCGAGAACGTCGATGGGTCTCGCTGATTGGCTCGTCGTTTGCGTCATGTGTGCAAATGGCGCAATTTCGTATCGACTTTGCGACAAAGAACACACGTCATGTTCCAGAGCATTCTCGATGTCCATACATATGTATATAATTATCTACATATTATTTTATATTTAGCGATGATTAAAAAAATTGTATTTTTGAATTATTGGTTTTCGAGGTTACTGACATACTCGAGATAATAATCCTTGTGTTTATATATATATTTGCATTAAAAAGAAAATAAAATTAGATTAATTAAATTTCTTTTTTTTTTTAGTCTCTATTGTTTAGAAATAAATTTTCTTATACACAATGTCATTCACCTAATATTGTGTCAGAATATGTTATAAAAATAACTCTCAATGCAGATATTTTTTTTTAGAATAAATGCGATGAAGAAATTTATGGCTGAACATATATTTCTTTGTTGAGATATTTTCATCCTGAACTCTGACGTATTATTTATATATATGTGCACAAACATGAATCGCACAAATATGAAATTATAGAATAGCAGAGTCACGGAATACAACGTCAAGTTCGTAAAACTGATGCAATCACCTTCGCTGATTCGATCTTTTGGGGACTTTATTCTTTATTTTGAATATATAATAATTATATATATGTAATTATTTTGAATATTTCTTTCTGTAATAATTTGGTCGATATTGTACAAAAGCAAAATTTAATAAAGCTAACATGATTGGCAGAAAATAATAGTATTAGATTACATATATCTAAAAATACTTCACTAAAGAAAATCGATGATTAAACTGGTCGTATATTTTTCTTGGCCTTTATCTCTAAGAATTATAATTCATGTTCCATTAATAATATTCTGCAAAATAAAATATAAAAAATGAAATGCAGTATTACACGGTTCAAGGGAAGAAGAAAATTGGGGAAGCTAGATAATAAATTAGTTCTGTTAAATAAATATCAGTAAACTTATAATTGCGGCGTACATGTATTATTTTATTCAATGATTCGAAATACAGAACTGAAAAAAATTCTACACAAGTAAGAACTCACTTAATGGGCAATGTTCGAAGATTGAAAAGTTTACAAGTTTTCACCGTCGCTTGACTTTCTGCAAATAAAGTTAATCTACAGAAGGCAATTTGTTAAAAAACACGTGCACTTGTCCCACATCGAACATTTTCGAAGCATTCGACTTATAAATATCTCGTCATTTACGTGAATCATGCACGTAATAGCGTACACCCTAAATAGTTGTCACTTTGTGCAGAAGTGAGAGAAAAGAGAGAGAGAAAACGGGTATACTTTCTACAAGTCTGTAATGACTACACACACATACACACAAATTCGATCTACGCGTAATTTCAAACTTGACTTTATAATTGCCTATCTTTATTTTGAGATGCGCATATTACATATTTTTAATTCCTGTCTATCAGCTCGCACGGATCAGACATATTAATTACTGAAACTTGCAAGAAACAAAGCTCACGCGAAATTTCTCGTTTTTGATAATATTATATTAATAATGATCATATTATAACAATCTGACTCAGGAACATATCATTGCAATTAAATAATTTTCAATAGGGACGCGATAAGACGAAGAGCGCCCCTATTGCAACTTAATAAGCGCATCGTTCATTATAATATTATTCGTTCTCGGATTATATGTTCGGGGTTTAACCTAGGACGAATATCACCTAATTTTCGAATTATCCCGAAGGTCCGAGGATATTTATTTTCCTAAATAAGCAGTTGATACGGCAAAAAAAAAAAACTTTTACTTCTCTTACGTTCGATAAGTTAATATAATTCGTAAAAGACGAATCTTTTGGTAGATCTATTTCGAGTCTGTTTCCATTTTGATCTCTTCCGCTTTCTTGTCCTTTTTCGAAGCTTCGCTATCGGTGCCCTCTCCGTTGCTGTTATCACGTCTTCGTTTTCTGGCAAATCGTCCCTTGAATTTCGGAGGAGGCAGTTGCTCCATACCTAAGACTTTGTGAATCTGACGGAACGCCACTAATCGCAACGCGTGTTGCGCGGACGCGGTAATATCTTCTCTCTGTTGAGACGTCATATTTCCTATCGCGTCTACCGGCTCCTTCTCGCACGGATCGGATAAACCTGCAAAGCACAAAGCTACGCATTATTTACCAATCATCGTTATCCGTTGAATTCGATCAGCATCGTTAAAATTTTGTTCAGTTTGCCAATTCATCAATGCATTATTGTGAAATGTAACGATTGTGATACAAGATAACGAAACACTCGTACTTGATCGGCAATCATCCATCACAATATGCTTAGTCTCGTCATCTTTTTCATCATAACAAAAATAAAGAGGAATCGATGATCAAATATAATGTGTATATATATATATATATATATATATATTTATAGAGATTCTCGAATATTACCTGGACTGCTTGGTAGCAATATTCCTCCTGCTACACATTCCAAAAGTCTTCTCAAAGCTTCACCCGGACTTAGAGGGCCACCTGCAGTACTTATTACTTTCTCTGTCAGTAACTCCAATGCCTGTATACACATCAAAATTATTACAAATTTTTTTCAAGATTGCGTGTTACAAGTACACGTGAGAAATAATACACATCCTATACTCACCCAAGGATTTAACGGACCCCACGTTGGCACACGATTGCAAAGGTCGCGCATTATACGGATAACCATAACGCAGCTCTGCAGTGAAGTTGCTCTAGCCTGTTGAACAGGATTAATTATTTTAAAAAACTACGATTTAACATACGGCGATGAAAGCACTTTTGGTTTCTTTTGGAGAAATAAGACGGCCTAAACTAATTCTTTAATTTACTTTGTGTGGGCTTTAGCTATCCTCCCAGCCTCGTGCCTAATGCCCCTAATAGTTTATTAGCCCATATCAATATTACCGGGTGTTTATCACTTTTCCTAAACGTAAATTACCTATCGCAATGATAAAAAAAGCTAGAGCTTATATATGTCTTTTCAAAAACTGTTCATGTCATAGTATCTTTAGTATCTCGACTCTTTACTTTACAGAAACACCCGGTACACTTATGACGCGCTACTGTGTGTTTGTGCTTGTCTGTCTCTTTTAATCTTCAAAAGCTGTGCAGTTAACGCACATATATTATATATAAATACAAGTATTACAAATAGAACAAAATGCATAATCTTAGAAAAGCTGTGTACGCTACATATGACGAATTGACTTTCAAATTAAGACAGACCTAGAACAGACGCAGCCTAGGCTACAACGCATTAAGGACGATCCAGAATAATTAATTATATATGTTTGAATGACGTAAAGCGCAATCGTGCGATCTGCGTTATAAAGAAAATAAAGAAAATTACATACATTCTAAGAGACGCAAATAATGAATCCACATACTCGAATTGACTGATTTCTCGTAAAAGAAAACAAGTTTCCTATTTATTATTCTGGATGTGTTTGCAGAGATTTGTAAAGCCAAGCAAATGTAAATGCAGCATCTAGCAGCGTTGCACAAATGACTGTCGAGATACACATTTACATGTTGCTTACTTGTTCGAGATTTCTTGCCTGATAAATATCTGATCGCGTGTTCGATACGTTCGATTATGTTTTCGGATAGCCAATGTGCGGACGATGCCACTGTTATATATATCTATATATTATTTCGAACAATTTCTCTTTGATCATAATGTATAGTGTGGGCGTAGGTCCACGCGCGCGAAACACAAACGTAAAATCTAAACGTAACTCTAAAGAAGACAGTGGACATGACCGACTGGCACTTAGTGTTCGAAAGTTCAGCGGATATAAAAAACGACGAATATCGAACGTGAGATCAAATAGGCAATTCAGACAGAATCGTATAAGTCGAATAATGATAAAAATAAAACCGTCACAAGGCTGGAAGTTTCTAAGACTGCTTTCCCTTTTTTTCCTTGTCTTTTCGTCTTTCGATTCGGTTCTTTTAAAAAGGAGAGAAAGAGAGAGAACAACTTGTCTCGCGTTTCTCGTCAGGAGAAAATAAAAGAAAATCCATTATATATATATATAAATATATATAAATATATATATCGCGCCAAACAAGTACGTGGGCGCTTCGACAATTCGAGATCTTGAGTTGAACTTGTGAGTTGATGGATTCAAACCTGGAACCATTTGGCATGCCTGAGTGCAGCTAAAGCGTCCAAACATTTAGCCTTGGGAAGTACATCTGGCGGATCTGGTTTCGTCACGGTGGGGGCCGCGGGCGAAGTTTGCAGTTGAGCAGCTTCCTGCTGCTGTTGTCCAGCATTATCTGAGATTCCAACAAAGAAAGCACAACACGCTTAGACAACACTTAGAGTGTTTGATCATGCCCAGAGATTTTTTAGGTATTCCCTCTCTATATTATGTATATGTATTCATTTCAACTTATAAAGCACCTTTAATTTGTGGGCTATTTATATAATTAATATCGTGATATAATAATGCCAACGTGAAAAAAGAAATATATAAGCCTGGATCGAATGTAGTACGTTTGCAATACACCGAGTTCAACCCCCGTTCAACGTTCTTTTATCGGATTTAGCGTTTCTCCGCCATTCAAGAACGTCCGACGATCCTTATCAACATCGGTATTGTTCACCTCTATCCGCTTAAAAGGTAGGTAGCACCGATGCCGAAAGAACGGTCGGTTAAATCCCGAGGTATGGTGGTAGTAATGCACATCGCAGAATGTATGCGTACAGCATTCGATAACAGATCAGAGGGATTTCTTTCTGTCTTTTTTTATGCATGATCAAAAAGTCCATAGTTTTAAGATTGCCTCAGCGTTGTTTTCTCCTATCGCAAGTGTGTGTCCACGTTCGATGAAATCTCCCGTTAATTATTATTATAATATCGTTCGTCGATGATTGTTTGTTCTAGTTTTAATAGATTCATCAGTGAGAGAAAGTATGCAAAAAGCCGCTACTACAAACGAAATAATTGTATGTAATATGCGAGTAGGGCAACCGGTATCTAACCGCATATCAAGTTTACGCTCTCTCTTTTCTATAAAAAAAATTTCATCTCAATATCGCTCGAGTATCGCTTACCCTCTTACAGTCGAAAATGCATTTCACAAGGAGGACTCTGTCGTGGACACACTAAGTAAGACACGCAGCTATATCGAGAAAGAAATTAACTTTATGTTAGAGCGTATATGTACACTGGCAACTGTCGAACCATCCTTGGCTGCCCCGCCATCGTCCTGGTGCTTAAAAAAACTTACAGAAAATCTTCCGGGCCATGAAAAGAACAAACCAAATATATAAAACTGCAGAAATAGATCGATAGAAGAAAACGGCACGAAAATAAAGAGGGTGCATAATTCCGCTAAAAAACTCCACTTTGCTTTCGTTGTAGTTATCCTTTTCTTGGCCACGATAAAAATGCGAAACAATGAAATCACCTGCTGTTGCGGTCGACTTGGGTGTCTCACGCATTAGAGGACTGGTAAGCGTCACGCTGACGGTAACTGTACCACCTGAGACAGTCAAAGCCGCGGATTCCGGATGCTTGCCGACATTATATGTTTCCTCAGGAGCTACATTTTTCAGTTCACCAGGTAAAATTTCAGCGACCTTGTTGAGCAACGTCCTATAACATTTAATTTATATATATATAGAAATTAAAATATAATATATTACATAATACGTGCATAAAATCATCTTGAATACCTTGTTGGTTTTTCAGCGCATAATACAACGAGGCATACATGATTATCCCCAGATAGCAATAAACCTTTGGCCAAGTTGCCGACCCGCATAACGCCACGAAGTATCCTAGAATCTTCCTTCTCCTTTTGAAATGAAAAGAGATTTCCGTCGCTGCCATCTTCTTTCTGCGGTGTGACCGCCTTCTTTTTGTCGGCTTCATCCTTCTTTAACGCGTCCGCATTTGCTTGTGGTGTACCAGCCACAGCCGGTGTTGCTACGGCAGCATTAGCATTTACAGGAGTATTCTTCTTGCCTATAAACAGTAACACATGTAATCCTTGATAATTGAAATTTCTTAGATCGAATCCAAAAGTGGAAGATATTTTTTTTTTTTTTTTTTTTTTTAATCATACTTACCAGCCTCGGCTAAAGCATCTGACACAAACTTCAACGCTTTCTCTGTGTGAGAAACAATTTTCTGGACTGCCAATAATTCTTGTTCCTTGGGATAAATGGTCGTATGATGTGCTAATACGTGCTTATCATCCGACGAATCTGGTCGTCTCTGTGGACCAGGGAACATCATCATGGGCGGTGGTCCTGGGAAAGGTCGTGGCATGGGTGGTGCACCTGGACCGCGTCCATATCGTCGATACCACTCGTAATATTCGCATTCTTCCTCGTAACGACGCCTTTCTTCCCAATACATCATTTCCTCATCCATTATAGGTCCCATAGGTCCCAGCTGGTTAATCTCTTCTCTGCGACGTAGATATTCGTCGCGCATTTGTTGCCTACGTAATTTTTCTTCGAGCATCTTGCGTTGTTTGAGACTAGGTTTCATGTCAACAACCAAATCGGGATTGACCTTCTTTTTGTAGGCGAATCTATGACGACGACCCTTCATGTGCATGTCTTTGGCATTGGGATCGTTGAAGCGGCACTCGCATAGTTTACAATTGAAACTTATAATCTTTCCATCTTCGGATTTGTTCTCTTCAATGTACTCTTGACCGACCGGCTGGATATCCTTCTCATCGCCCGCAGCTTCTTCCACAGCTTCTTCAGTGACTGGCTCTTCCTGCTTTACTTCGACAGTTTGATTCTGATTCACCGTACCCAAATTTCCAGCTGAAATACATATTACAAAAGCGTATGTATATAAATGTTCGCAAAAATATACTGTTGAATCTTGATAACTTTGCAATGCGAAAAGAACGTGGAAGTTTACACTTACAAGCAACGAAATTGATTTTGGGAGTCGCTGTTATCGTTGGCTTCTTGGTCGTGGTGGCCTTGGTGGTTGCGGCCGGTTTAGGATTCAAAACAGTAGGATCCGCACTTGGGATAGGCTTTCCGAGCTTAGTATGCAGTTTCACCACTTTTTGATGCTTAGCACCTCGGATGTGAGCGGCATAGGCGTCATTTCCAGTACAGGTTACATCACAGAGTTCACAACGTAGGCTGTTGCCTGCTCCACGTGCGGGGGGCTGTTGCGGCACCTTTAAGGAGGCCTCCTTCTTCTTATGCTTCTGACCCTCCAGATGCTCACGATAGGTTTGCGGTCCGGCACAGCTGATCTTACAGACATCGCAATAGTGTAGTTGCTGAGGTTTGGGAGGCTGCTTGGGCCGCATTGCTTTCATTCCTCCCCCGCCAGCTCCGAATCCCTTTCGTCCGTAGCCCTGCCAACCTCCAGTCTTCTGGTTAGTGGAATTGCTGTTTGCACTCTGTTGGGCTACATACATAGTCGCAGCGCTATATAGCGCTGCGTCGTAGCCGGAATACGTTGTACTCGCCGTTTCTAAGGGAAATGAAATTGAAACCTCAAACTTTGGAGGAGTCCACCAAACCTTTTGTACTTTCGCGCGGCACAAAATTTTTACTATTATCAATTTCGAGATGCATTAAAATACGAATTGAGTAAGATTTTCGCGATATTGAGATAGTCTGATATATTCGAAAATTTACTCCATAATTTAGGAGTAGATAGAAAAATTTCAGACTTCTGCTAAATCCTCGAGTTGTTATCACGTTCGAGAATGTTAGCAGAGCTTTTGTGAATTTTTGTCCTTTTTTTCATCTTTTCACGTGTCATGAGAGGATCAATTTCATGTTATTAGTTCCTACGTCACAGTTAGTGATCAAAACAGGACCGGAGTTTTTTGGAGATAAAATGCACAAGGGAAAAAGATTTAACAAACAACTTACTATTTGTCGCAGTTGATGGCGTAGCAGCAGGTGTAGCTGGAGCTGTGTATCCTGAAGAATAAGTAGCGCTCTGTGTAGGATTCGATTGTTGGTAAGCTGTACTAGATGCTTGATAAGTTTTAGCTTGTCCAGTGGTGGTGGCTTGTCTGGCAGTGCCAGTATAAGCACTAGTCGTACTGTAAGCAGGCTTTGCAGCTTGGTAATGTGTTTCAGTAGTAGTATAAGTTGCTGCAGCAGCAGCTGGTTGTTGATAGTAGGTTTTGGTTGCGTCGTATGTGGCTGCAGGTGCAGCTCTACCGTAACCGTAATCGTATGTTTGAGCTACAGTACCAGGGTTTGCAGCTGCAAGGCAAAATGTATCGCAACTGTCATTATTACATACGAGATATCTATTCAAATATTCCAAGTTTTAGGTAGCTTGATCATAATTTATTTAAATACATGAAATAGTGAACGAGTCACTATTCCTCAGTCTCTATTTTTTATTCTTCACAAATTATAAAAATATATTATTAAAATTTAATTATACAGTACAGAAATATAACTTTTTATTCTATTTTATGCAACTATTTAAATAAATTTGTGTCATTTATTTTCGCAAAAGTAAATTTGACAAAAAACTGATCTATATTTGTAATTATTTGAATAAGAAATTAAAAAATACACATCTTAGGACTTGTGATTTTCCTAAAAACTCATAAAAATGATTCTTCTCTTCTTGTCAACACAAATCTCCTTGCGCAAGGTTAGCAACCTCTCTCAGCGGAGACACCAATTCAATGTATGCGAATACAAAAATCTTGGAGCAACATGATCCATAAGTAACGTAAATATTTGTACATTCAATATAAATTTCTACCAAATTTTCCATTGTACTCGCAAATTAAAAAATGCATATCTTATGACTTGTAATTTTCTTTAAAAAAATCTCATAAAAATGATTTATCCCTTCTTTTCAACACAAATCACCTTGAGCAAGGTCAGCAACTTCTCTCAGCGGAGCCTCCAATTCAATGTGTATGCGAATGCAAAAATCTTGGAGCAAGAATGTGATACATAAGGGACATAAATATTTGTACATTCAATATAAATCTCGCAAAACGTCCACGAGGCAGATCCACGAGGCTCGTGGAAAGCTCGAATAATATTCGTATCCATGTATATATACAGCATAATCGAACGTTACCTGCATACGTTGTTCCGGTTGCGGCCGCAGCGGCAGCTGCCTGGTAAGTCTCGTAGCCGGTCGCGGCAGCGGCAGCGGGTCGTTGAGTGTAAGTCGCCGCGGTCGCCGCCGGGGTTACCGCATATCCCGGTTGCCCGGTCTGATAAGCGGCAGCGCTAGTAGCCCTATCGGAGAAACAATCGTAGAATAAAAGGAATATCGCGTTCCGCGTCGAGCGTCCGCACGTGGCACGCCACGCGGAGTTCGAGAATGCTCGATGAACGCTCAACGGACGCTATTCTCTTTCCCGATCGAACGAAAGAAATGGCCGCCGAAGCCGGCTGGGCCGCTGGAAGAAACGTGTCGACGTTTTTATCACTCGCGCGGTCGCGCAAACGGCCCGGAATCTTCGCTCAGTCTAATCCTGGCTACTTAATAATATTAGATGTAAACGAATTTCGTACCCATATTGCGTTCCGCCGTGAGTAAATCCAAAATAATTGTTCTGAGCCATCCTTCTCCTCGCAGAGGACCCCGGAAAGGAAGGACAATGGAGGAAGTTGTAGGGCGTGCCAGAAGCGACTCGATAATACGGCGGCGACGCCGTAGCGCGCGTCCGATAGGCAGAGGCCGCGCGAGCGAGACGCTCCGATTGGCCGATTCCGTTGGAGCCGCGACGCGAGACGATTCCACGCGAGGACTAGTAGCGCCGCGTCGTGGCCAAGACGCATGCGCGCAAACCACGACGATGCGCATGCGCGCGACGACTGGCGCCGCATTACCTACCGTCGCCGCCGAGAACGGTGAGCGGAGTTTTCGACTCCGTATATAGGGCGAGAAAAAGCGAGAGAGAATTTAACAGGAGAGAGCGAGAACGCGCGAGGAAAGACGCGCGGGTCGAATGGACGCACGTGGCTTGTCGTGCCTCGCAAAACTTACTGCGTTATATTCTCCGGGTTACGAGATCCGGGACGCCGGGAGGTAGTGGAATGTGTAGGCGGACGCCGCTATGTAATAGCGCGACGCGTGTGTGCGTCCGGCGTGCACGTGGCTGGGCTCTGCGCTCGCGGCACGCCGCCCGAGAGAACGTGTGACACGCAACGGATGTTGCGAGTCCGTACGCGCCTCTCGCGTGCGTGACTCCGGCCGTACGGCGACACGCCGTGCCGTCAGAGGGTTCCGAGACCTCCGCTCTCGACCGCCCTCTGGCGGCTTTGGCGGTCGATTCGTCGATCCTCACTCAAGAATCTTATTTACCCTCGCGAGGGTAAAATTCCTATCGAGAAGGCTGACTTACCAGCTTTTTCTCGGTCAGCGCCATCTAGCGGCGCCGACTGACACTTCAGCGTTTGACACTTCGCACGGGTACTTTGAGATACGTAGATGCGCGTATGTTTAATATATAAGCACGGAGTATATAGTATAATCGGCAGTAATCTTACAGTGCCTCGATTAGACTCGACGTCGCTGTCGCGTACATTTGATTTCTTTCTCGGGGCGCGATTCGCGAAAATAATATATGAGTTAATTTTTAATATATATACGCAGATATTTCTGGCCATTGTGTCTAATCTTGCGACGGAAATAGAATAAAATCATTCTCTGGCATGATGCATATTCAACCGGGAAATCTCCTGACGCCGAGCAAGATACATTATTTGGCGGTTCTCTTTCTGTCGCTGAATTGCTTAGTGGCGCCGATTGCGCCTGGAAACATCGTGCTGATTATTACCGACGATCAAGATTTAACTTTAGATGGCATGGTAAATATGTTTTATTTATATATAATGAAAGTTTATCATCTTAAAATTTTATATTTAATTGCTATACTTATATAATTTCTTATCGCTACATAATTTTTAAATGAGAAGCTACACTAATAAAAAAGGGAATAAATTACGAAATAAATGCGCGCTAAATCAAGAGTATCACTTCGGAGACACCTGCGTTTTTATTTGATTTTAAATTTTCAGACGCCGATGACGAATACCCTGAATCTCATAGCATCTCAGGGTGCCACGTTCACGAATTGCGTAAGTTTCTTTATTTATATTTAATGTTATAGAAGATTATATATTTTCTTTCGAGATATTTAAAGAAAATATACCGTGTGTCCAGTTCGTAGCTTCGCCTATCTGTTGCCCGAATCGTGCGTCCATCCTGACCGGACGATATCAGCATAATCACTTGACGGTGAACAATTCTATCGCCGGTGGTTGCAGTAGCACGCAATGGCAACGATCGCAAGAACCGGCAACATTTGCCGCTCTCCTGCGAAACATCGCCGGATACAAGACGTTTTACGCCGGAAAATACCTGAACGAGGTACAATACAATTTACAATTACAATATGATAATCGCGATCGTTAAAAAAACAACATATATATTACATATATATATATATATATATTTCTACAACGATTTTGTGAATGATTGAATTAAAAACGAGGACTCGACGAACAAATTTTCTGTAAAATTGGAAAAATTTGATATTGAATTTTTCCTACTTTTTATTTTTTTAATTCTCTCTCAATTGCTATTTGTGTGGCTCTTAAAATTGATAAAAAATATAAAATGCGCACGATATATGTAAATTTTGCAGTACGGAAGCGAAAAGGTCGGTGGTGCAGCTCACGTACCAGTGGGATGGGACTGGTGGGCTGGTCTTTTAGGAAATTCCAAATATTATGATTATTCGTTGTCGATAAATGGTACCGAGACCAAGTACGGTGAAAATTCGAGCGATTATCTTACGGATGTAATCGTAAGTATATAATATGTATGCAGGATATTTTCAACACAGAGTATACATAAGCGCTATTAAATTTCTTTAAATTTTTTTATTGTGATGATTTGGATCGACATCTCAAATCTGATCTGTTTGATTAAAAGAAAAATTAAAGTTACTTTTGAATTAATTATGTGTGTGTGTGTGTGTGTGTGTGTTGTATAAAATTAATATAATGTAATATATAATTATAATATAATATAAAAATTATTTTTAAAAAATTACTCTAGAATACATATAGTAGTTTATATGTTTAATTAAAATAAAAATAAAAATTTTTTATATACAAATTTAACATGAGACAACAATTCAAATCGTCACAACGAAAAGTTAAAAAAAAGTATTTAAGTTAAAAATACATATATATAATATTTATTTAAAAAAAAAAAAATATATATATATATATAATTTTTATTTTTATTTTATTAAACGTATAATATATATGTATTCTAGAGTAATCTGGCCATAGATTTTATTAACGCATACTCGAACGATCAACCTTTCCTCATGGTATTAGCACCTCCAGCCCCTCACGCACCTTTTACACCTGCTGATAGACATAATGATAAATACAATGACACGAAAGCAAAGAGAACCCCAAATTTTAATGTTCCCGTGCATCAGGTATATAGCATTGTTATATGTATAAGCTAATTATTTATGTACAGGATATTTTTTCTATGAAGTTATATCTGGTATATAATTTTCTTATTCTTGAAAAACAGGACAAACATTGGTTAGTTAGAAAAGGTCCAACTCCTTTGCCAAACAGTGTATTACCAAAATTAGATAAGATATACAGGAAGAGATGGGAAACTTTGCTAGCGGTCGATGAACTCGTTGAAAATATATACAATTTGCTGAAAGAGCGAGATCTTTTGAACGACACCTACTTTATTTATACCTCCGACAACGGATATCATGTTGGTAGGTAATTCAATGGTACACCCAATGGATGTTAAAAGCTAAATGAAGCGTACTAAAAGTTGTTAAAGCACAAAAGATTCAGACAATGTCATCTTTAAGTTTGACTATTAATTTTCAAAAATAATATTAATTTTTTAAAATTATATTTATATAAGAAAACTGTATTATTAAATTGTTTTGCAAGTTTTCTCCTATTTGTCCGTACAAGACATGCATTATTTCGACAGGACAGTTTAGCATGCCTATGGATAAGCGTCAACCCTATGAAACAGATATACGAGTGCCATTACTGATATCCGGTCCAGGAATTGACTCGTCTACAATTTCCGCAGCCGTTAGTAGCGTCGATATCTTCTCTACGCTCTTAGATATAGCCGGTGTAGAGTATCCATCTGACGGGAGGACATTGTTTAAAACGACGCGCGATTTACCGCAAGATCGTACCGTATTGATTGAGTACAGGGGAGAGAGATCTAAAAAGGCCCCTTCGTCCGGTTGTCCGAGCGACAGCGATCTTAATGTTACAGCAAGTTTCAAATATTTAGAAATCTTTATAAAACCAGATTCCTTTCGAATTACTTGCATATTAATTTCGTTGTATGTTTTTGCAGTTATGCGTGAAAGAAATGGCATGCAAATGTCAGGATGCTGCGAACAATACGTTTAGTTGTATTCGTCGCGTTTCGCCGCGCTTCAACAACATCTTCTGCATCTTCGAGGATGATCAGGTATTGTGTTTTTTTAAACATCTCGAAAAAGCATTTTTTGCAACTAAGAGCATTTTTATCGTCTCTTTTTCAGAGATTCATCGAGGCTTACGATTTGAACTTGGACGAGTATCAAATGATGAATATCGGATATACCATGAAGAAAGGATTGAGATACAGATTCAGGAAACGTTTGAAGAGACTGGCGGTGTGTCGGGATGCGGAATGCGTTTTCACAGGTAAATAAGCAAATAAATTGAGCATATCGTTTTTGAATACACGAGTGCATCTATGTGGGAGATTATTATATAACGTGTATAATATATGTATCTTAAATCAAGATACGATTTATTTTTCTTTCCTTACTATATAAAGATTGCGCGCTGCGATATAATGTCTCCGTCCGTCCTAGGTCGCGGAAATAAAGAGCGCGGAAAGTTGTCTTATCTCGAATTATTGCATTTATGGAAATCGCCGTCGGAGAATACCGCTGCGAATCTGGATATAAGAATAACTCGCCTTGCTCGAAGGAGGAGGGCAGCATCCCTTCCCTACGACGGAACTGTTTTCTTAACAAATATTTTTATTAAAGCCCCGCAGAGAGATAGATAGAGAGAAAGAGAGTCTCGAATATCTGAATAGCAATAACGATATTCGCGAAAGTAAAGGGAGGAAGAAAGGAGGGGGTGGAAAAAGGCCGAGCTCGAAGACAGAATCGAGACTATCAGCACATGTTCAATATTTATATCGCTAAAACGTTTTTGATTCCTCCTCCGCGGATTTGTAATGATGCGCCATTATTCGCTATATTCGCTTCATTATTTTACGTGTAAGGATCATATCAGTATGAATGTCAGAAGTAGTAAATGTATACATATGTAGAGATAATGAAGATATATACACGGTTTTTATATATGTATATCCAACATGTCGAAAGAACTTTAGAATTAGCTGATAGATACGAACATCTCAGTTATTCTGGACAATTTTTTTTCTTTTATTACATATGCAGGGTGTATCTAAATAAGTGCGAAAAATTTTAGGAGATGATTCTTTGTTGAAAATTAAAGAGGGTTTCTTATAAAAACATATAATCTTATATTTCTCCCTGAGGAGTTACACTTTTCTAAAGAGGAAGGTAAAAATTAAGTTTTTATTTTTTTGTTAAATCTTAGACAAATAAAAAAATAAAACTTGGTGAATATTTTCCACTAATAAGAAGGATATTTCTTAATATTTTTTTCATCTTTCTGTATCGTTATAAGAGGATGAAACTAAAACAACTATTTAATTTTTTACTTTTTTTATAAAATCAATAGTTAGAAAAAATAAAAACTTAATTTTAAAAAATGTAACTCTTCAGGGAGGATATAAAAGTATACGTTTATATAAGAAACCCTTCCCTTAATTTTCGACAAAGAATAATTTCCTAAAATTTATGTATTGTAAATGTATATTCTAATTTGACATTTGCGCGAGAAATAGAACCGTGTATGTTTCGATTGCTCGTACAAAGGGTTAAGTATTCGCACACGCACGGATATTCTTGAAAAATGCGCGTATGCGAGGAGGTCAGCGAGCAATGCCGACGCACAAAGCGTCGTGGGTTCGCCCCTTTCGGTGTCAAGGAGCGTGAGAGACGGTCTTTCACGTAACGTGAATGAACGTCAAAATGTTTGTCGACTAGCCGGGCCAGTGGGCTCGTTTGCACAGATGGCATTACGTCGAATCTAGCGGCCGCGTGCGCGCTAGATCGTCTTTATTGGGATTATCGTTGGCGGAGTTGTGGCGTGGACGTACAAAGCCGAAGGAAAAACTGGACTTATTCCGCGAGATTTGCATCTTGCGTCCTCCAGCTGAAAAATAGACGAGTTAAAGCGATGATTCGCCAAAGGAATTTGAATTCGTTGCGTGAAATTTAGCGAATAAATTGAACGAAAATCAAACGATTCCACCGTAAATTCTTATCGATTCTTCGAATGATTGTATAACCCGATTTCTCCCGCAGAAATTACACGGCAATTCCGTTACAGTATTAAGTTCTCATCAATTTTATTTCCTTGTATTTTTTCCAAGGAAGTTTCCAACTTTTATCTCTTAAAAGTTAATTGTTAACAAGTTGATTGCTCGAAGAAGGCAGACGATCGAGAAAGGTATAGATATCGTTTGCGAGTTTGCGAGAATTGTATCTCTTCATCGATTTCTTCGGAATCGATATTTTATTTCCATATTTGATATACACATAATAATAGTTCGATTCTATTCAATTTGCGATCTACGTGTGACAGTGGTATTTTTGACAGTGACGCACGAGCACACGCTATTGCACGAGAGGATTTTCCGGATCCTTGATCCTAGATCCTCGATCGATCGCTCGATTGGGCGTGTTTAGTGATCTTCGTTACATCGTCGCCGAGACGTGTAAGTCGGCTTGCGGACGAATTCTTTTATTCTCTCGTTCTTTATTGATCATTCGGGCGAGCGATCGCCTCCTTGTTGGCCAGGATCAATGGCTTTCGTTGCCTTTCGAGCCGTAGATCCAGGCTTTACTTTCCGGGCCCCTCCTTTTTAGCAGGGGGTTTCTTCTTCTAGCGGATACTTGTGCCAACTTGTACCGCCGAAAAGATGTAAAATATTTACCAAAAGGATCGATCTCTCTCGAGTGAAAAACGTATGAAATCGCAAGATGATGATGCGAGTCTGTTGAAAACTTTATCTATAGAGTGTATCTAAATAAGTGCGAAAAATTTTAGGAGACGATTCTTTGTCGAAAAGTAACTTATATAAACATATCCCTGAGGAGTTAAATTAAGTTTTTGTTATTATTATTTTTAATATTAATAAATATTCTTTATATAGTGGAAAATACCAAGTTTCATTTTTTTTAATTTGTCTGAAATCTGAGAAAAAAATTAAAAAAAAGAATCTTTACCTCCTTCTTTAGAAAAGTGTAACTCTTGAAGAACTTGATAAATATAAGAGTATTAATGTTTATCTTAATTTTCGACAAAGAATCATCTCCTAAAGTTGTTCACTTCTTTAAATACACCTTGTATACAAATTCGTACAGCTCAATTATGATCATTAATTTGCAATTTTGGCTTCACTTCTCTTTCTTCTTAATCTTTTATTTCTCATTTGCTCTTAATTTGCGCTCCAAATCTGAACGCTAAACACAATCACAATTGTGATACATCATTATATAACGAATAATATCGTCGATGTCACGATATTATTTATACATAATAATAAAACGATTGTACTTTATTGTCATTGTAAGATATATCCCGAGATCTCGTCTTCCTAAGATTGAAAATCGTCGGACGCATTAAAAACTAAGCAATTTACAATCTCGAGAGTTTTCCAGTGATCTGTCTTCAAACGGGCATCCCTTGTTATTCGATAATTAACCTTTCTCCCCACCCTTATAACCCGGCGCACGAGGCGAAACGAAGCGTGCCCTTCTGATTTTCCTTTGCCTTCTCCTCTCCGCGACTTCGAGATCGGTAACGCGGAAAATGCGAATTTACTGTAAATTAGTGAATTGGAAAATAACGCAGTAAAAGCGCGCTTCCTTTGACGGACCTTATGACGATATCGCGTTGAACGCGTAACAAGATCCCGGGAAGCTAAAACGGCGAAATTGTCGGAGCTCATCTCCGGTAATAAACAGGCAGCTAACAGGAGCGACGCATCTTCAAAATCAGCTTAATCGACAATTTCCGGTCCAAGGATCAAAGTATTACAAATCTAAAGCACTCTCAGGTATAGCACGGGCATACACGTCACTTTTTGACATCGAATGACGTCAATTAGCCACCGAGAGTCGCAAGATATAGAGGTATACCGCGTCTATGGAGTCTATATATTCCCCGAAAAATTCAGGAAACAATCAACTTAATATTACGTGCGACGATTAGGATGAAAAGTAATAAATACCAGATGCAGCGTTGCTCAATTATCCCAGCGCGAGAAAGCAAAGATGAAAGCGCGCAGGAGAGGGCGCGTCCTTTAATTATCCGATCCATTTCTGCATATAACGCGGAACACGAGAAGCGACGAAATGAAACTCGCATTACCGGTGACGGCTTATACGAACTACAGTAGTCTAATCAAACACGGGGCTATTAACCGGGTCAACATTTTGAGTTTGGGGTACTTAGTGCCAAAGACTGCTATGCGGTACCTATGTCAATGACGCGCGCACGCACATATACATATATACATATACATACAGGGCGTCCGAAAATTAATAGTAAACCTGTTAATGGCCGATTTCTGGGATCATTTGGAGATGATTTTTCCTTGGCGAAAATGTTGATCATTTTTTACATGTTCCCAATTTTTCATCGTGTATCTTCGTGATTAAGACTTCAATTAGATTTTAATTTAATTCTAACTCTAAAAAATCTACACGTGATTAATAAAAGAATGTGATTTTGTTAATATTTTATATTTCCACAAACCTTTTATTTTCAATCGCTTATAACTCAAAAATGATTGATATCTCGACATTTTCGTTGAGGAAGAGTCGCTTCCAAATTATCGCTGGAAGCTAAATCACTAACAGGTTTACTAGTTCTGGGACACCCTGTATACATATACATATACACGTACTCTCGACGTGCACGCATCACGTAGACGATGAGTTCCACGGCGAATGAGTAGGAAAACGGCCGTGTCGAGCGGCCTTAAATAAATATCTAATGTGCACAACCCCGACCAAACCCCCGGTCGATTCTTCCCCCTCGCAGCCTCCCCCTTTCATCCCCCCGCCAATATTGTTTTAGGCACAGCGAGGCCTTCGAGTTTTGTAACTCGAGAAACGAGTGCGATGTAGTAGCAGCAGAGAAGACAACACGATATCTATGGGTGTTCGAAGATCTCTCGTCAAGTACTTAAGTTCGCGGATAACTGCTGCTGCAGCATCGAGGAGCACCAGCTTCCTCGATTCTGAGTAAATTCATCGCGAGGGGGAAAAAAAAAGAAGACACCGAGATAGTTTGGGGAAGTTGCGTAAGCGACTTTACTCCCTGAAATAAACTTCAAAGATGAAAACTTATTCGTAATTCTTTTTTTTTTTTTTTAATTTATTCTCCGTAAATTTACAACTAAATGTTTGAAAAATGTATTTGTGATAAAAACCGAGAGAAATTTCAGTTTTTGTCGGAGAGAGAAAAGAACCCGGTAAAAAAAATTTTTATATATAATTATATATAAATAATTGAATAATTATACATATAATCGTAAAATTATATTTTTGTGAAATATGTCTATTTTTATACATAATTATATAATTTTATATATAAATTATATGAAACATATATATTTATATACTTTATTGTATATATATATATATATATATATATATATATCAAAATTTATATAATTATATATAAAAAGCACTTTTATCTAAATGTATATAATTTTATATATTTATATTGTTATATATCAAACATTTTTTCCCGAGAATCGACACCGAAATAATGATCAGAAAATTTGTAAATAAAGGCAGGGAAGGAAAACTCTCGAGGGTGTGTTCGAATTTTAACTAAGAAACTCCTTTCGCCTCGCAGCCGCTCTGCTGTGGCGCTCATCTATTATGAAAAATACCGCTTTGCTTGGGAAAAGTGTTTCTTCAAAGAAAATCGCGCGAACATAATTCGCGTAATGCTCCCTCCGCGCGCGAAATATTTTCTCTCGAACACGCACATTTTTTTTTCGCCACGCTCAATTTTCTCCGAAAATCAGTCCAATGTCAGCGGAAAAGCTCGTCGATATAAACTGCAGCAATCAATGACAGGGAAGAGGAAAAAAAATATCTCGATTCGATACGCCTTCATGAGCTTTTTTTCTTTTCAGACTCTCTCTCTCTCTACTTTGGCTCTAGCGTTTGTCGCGGAGAAATAATTAATTAAGAGTAGAAGGCTTGCGCACACCCACACTTCTCTCTCTTCATCGTCTTGCTCAGCTTTCGCGCCAACTCACAACTGCGCTCTCTCTCTCTCTCGTCTCCTCTGCTGCACCCCTTTGCACTCGGCACGACCCTTATTACCGTGTCGCAGCTCGGTTAACGCGAGCGGGTTAATGAACAGCTCGGGCAAATATAGAATTTCTCATAAAAACTACAAATTACTGTTGCCGCGGGTGCGCAGAGCGACGGACGGCCGCAATTTTTTTTCGCTCGCGAAAATTATACAACACGCCGGTATAATACCGTGAGAATAATAAAATTGCGCGCG
The DNA here is from genome assembly GCF_048542155.1 of Nylanderia fulva. NCBI lineage: Eukaryota > Metazoa > Arthropoda > Insecta > Hymenoptera > Formicidae > Nylanderia > Nylanderia fulva. The sequence goes on along the minus strand of NW_028190807.1, from coordinate 1,251,388 downwards.
GAGAAAGAGAAAGAGAGCCGGGAGAGAGCGGCGGCACTTTAAAGATCCGCGCCGCGATTTCTCGAAAAGGCAGTTTTTGCGGCGGATAATAGGTGGATGAAAAAATCTACCCGCGCGCTCGGGGAGAGAGAAAACCCGCACCGTCGAGCGAAGCGAAAAAAAGAAAGGAGGAAAAAAAAAAAAGAGGCGGCTTTCGAATGCGAGTAGAACTCGTTAATTGGAAAGGAAAAGTTGCCGACGAAATGCGCGCCGGGGTTCCCCGACAATCGCAATTGTGCGAGAGGCGACAGAGGTCAAACACGCGTATCCAGAAAGAGAGAGAGAGTTTAATTATATATTCGAATATATCTGTTGCCTAACTTCTCTTGCGGAGAGAGAAAGAGAACGATACGTTATATGTATAAGATCTATTTTTTATTGACGCAGATATAAAAAGTACAGATAATGGCGTCCGCCAGAAAGGCCATCTCGAGCCGACATTTTGTAATACTGGGACGCGCCAAAAAGTGAACATATTTGAATTGTCTTACAGCCAAGTATAGGTGTATGGATCAATTTTTGTACTCATTACATCTTACTGTAACGCCTAAATCGTTTCTGATCTTCTAGTTGATTTTCTATAAACGAAATACGTAAAATTATTATACCAAGGAGTGTCTATAATGTTTATATCGCGAGTAATACCTGTATAAGACATAGTTCCTGATTCGTCACAAATTTGCTCACCGCTAATAATTCAACGTACACGCATACACACGCATACATACATGCAAATATATGTATACACACACACACACACATATGAACACGCTCGTCGTTCCGCGAACGGCGCTCGCATTATATTATTACACTCGTGCTGCTGTTTGTCAGCTTAAAACCGGGAGCCATTAGCAGGTATTATTTTAGCCGTGATCCACTGTTAACGGGAACAATGGCGTCGGTACGCCCGACGTCCCACGATATTAAATGAAGCGAAGTGATACATTTCGAAGGGGGATATATACGAACGGGCAAATAGGGGTGAAACGAAGAGGAAACGAGAGGGTATAGAGATAGAGAAAACGCGGAGCGAGAGGGTGGCACCCCCCACCCCCTGCACGGGAGGGAGAGGGGGTGTAAGACGCGCGGGGGTGCTCGTCGCGTATTACGTTACGCCTCTGGCCTGTGTAAATACCGCAGCGCTGTAATCTAGAGTTAATGGTGCTCCAGTGACGCGGGAGTATCTATCGAGAGCACTATCATCCCTGTATGCGATATCCCACCCTCGAAGGTCCTTACGCGAGGACGCGGAGCTTTGGTTTAATGATGTCCGGGAGCTGCGCTTAATTTCATTTCGCTCGCATCCGTTCCTTTATAGAACCCCGGGAGCTTTAGCCAGAGTTGATTCGGCTGAAACTTTCCGAGCCGATCTTTCGCGTACGCGATGAGCGTAGTTTGTATGTGTGTGAAAGAGAGAGCTCGCGCGAAAATTAGTTTCTCCGTGTACGACTTTGTATAGAAAATGTGCGACAAACTTTTCTATCGGCTCTGCCGTTGACACGCGATTATAGTTAATCGAGATATAAAAGATTAAGGGGATTCTGACCAAATGTGTTTTATCGATCGAAAAAGTGAGATTAGACTGTAAATCTATTTTTTATTAGCCCCCTCTTCCCATTTATTAATATTAATACTTTAATCGTGCAAAAGGATTTATCAATCTGTATATAGTCAATCAAGCACTTGAACTCGTAATTTTATGAGATTTTATAAGTTTAAATACCTATATTTTGGTTGACTATACAGATTGATAAATCCTTTGCACAATTAAAGTATTAATTTTAACAAATGGGGAGCATCATAATTTCAATAAACAATCCGTATAGCCAATAAATAGATTTATAGTGAAATCTAACTTCACTTTTTCGATCGACCAACATATTTGGCAACCCCTTAAGGGCTTAATATAGGAATTAATATATATGTACGTATTGCTTTCATTCGTTTATCTTCGATAGCACGATACGCTATAATCTTTCTCTATTCATAAACCCACGTGGATTCTGACCAAATATGTTTTATCGGTCGAAAAAGTGAGATTAGACTGTAAATCTATTTTTTATTAGCCCCCTCTTCCCATTTATCAATATTAATACTTTAATCGTGCAAAAGGATTTATCAATCTGTATATAGTCAATCAAGCACTTGAACTCGTAATTTTATGAGATTTTACAAGTTTAAATACCTATATTTTGGTTGACTATACAGATTGATAAATCCTTTGCACAATTAAAGTATTAATTTTAACAAATGGGGAGCATCATAATTTCAATAAACAATCCGTATAGCCAATAAATAGATTTATAGTGAAATCTAACTTCACTTTTTCGATCGACCAACATATTTGGCAACCCCTTAAGGGCTTAATATAGGAATTAATATATATGTACGTATTGCTTTCATTCGTTTATCTTCGATAGCACGATACGCTATAATCTTTCTCTATTCATAAACCCACGTGGATTCTGACCAAATATGTTTTATCGGTCGAAAAAGTGAGATTAGACTGTAAATCTATTTTTTATTAGCCCCCTCTTCCCATTTATCAATATTAATACTTTAATCGTGCAAAAGGATTTATCAATCTGTATATAGTCAATCAAGCACTTGAACTCGTAATTTTATGAGATTTTATAAGTTTAAATACCTATATTTTGGTTGACTATACAGATTGATAAATCCTTTGCACAATTAAAGTATTAATTTTAACAAATGGGGAGCATCATAATTTCAATAAACAATCCGTATAGCCAATAAATAGATTTATAGTGAAATCTAACTTCACTTTTTCGATCGACCAACATATTTGGCAACCCCTTAAGGGCTTAATATAGGAATTAATATATATGTACGTATTGCTTTCATTCGTTTATCTTCGATAGCACAATACGCTATATAATCTTTCTCTATTCATAAACCCACGTGGATTTGACTCTAGCCGCGTCAATCTCTCTGATGCGGCGCATCGATCCGGCGCAGAGAGAAGAGTCTAACGAATGGATGCAGATGGTAATCTGGCGAGAAGCGCGTTCCAGGCCAGAGTGTGCGATATTATGCATATCGTTTCGCGGACCGGAACGCTGTCGTTGACAGCGCAATTACCGCATCATCTGGTGTCTACGCGTCCGCTCTCTTTTTCTCTTCTCTTTTCTCTTTGCTTTTTCGCAACGTCGTTCTCGATGTCGACGAAACTCCACGCTTCGCATCGCGCGATGACGTTACACGAGATCATCCAACGATCGATCCTCGCACGCTTATCGTTCAATTACTATAGAATTTTTTGTCGGCTGTAGGATAATTACCTAACGCGATGTCCTTTGGGTCGGTTATTGCGAAAATTCATTGTTTCGTTAATTAGAAATAGTATATCTTTGGTTTAGATCTCTATATAAGGGGAACAGGAATTAGAGATCTAAACCAAAGATACTATTCCTAGTTAGCGAAAAAATCGCGTTAGGCTCCTACAGCCCCGATATATATTTATCAAAAAATTATATGCCGATTTCGAGAGCCGAATAATATTGTTAAATAATTATATGCGAATTATTTATTAATTAAAAAAAAAAAATGATTTCCCAAATTCCCTGTGTCAGAAATGTCCCAGGGGTAGCAATTGACGTCATTAAACGTCAAAATAATGTCAGTTTGACATTGATGACGTCAGTTTAACGTTTAATGACGTTAGTTCGTTACTTGGAGCCTAATCCTTTTGAAATGATGATTTGGGAGGACACGAATGATGTAAGTGGAACACTGTTTCACGCTCGGTCGGGTTCGATAAGTCTCGCCGACGGCTACTCGTTCTTTTTTCTCGCGGATTAAGAACTTAATCGTCCTAATTAAGTGGCAGTCGGTCGGCTTGCAATGACCGAGGGGGATGAATTTACGAGTGTGCGCCGGTAGAGATCAAAAGAGGGAGAAGGGACGAAAAAAGAAACGCGCGACGAGTGAGAACGCGCGCGTTACGCGCTTCACGCACCTGTCGCAGATCAGAATGTAATCGCGAAAATCAAAGAAACCGTGGCCGGTGCGGCGGTGCGGAGAGACGCGTGTGTGTGTACGTATGTATACATGTACGTATGTATATGTGCGTGCGTGTTTTGCAGCGAGGTGACAGCGAGAGAGAGACGATTTTGAGGGCGTTACTAGGCAGGAAGCCATTTTGGGGGCCGGTGCTTTTGATTAATGAACCGCCGGAGTGTTTGTGTGTGTGTATGTGTGTTTGTGTGTTTGTTTGTGTGTGTGTGTGTGTATGTCTCTGTATACGTATGTACGTTCTTGCGCTTTGTCAGCGGGAATAATCGGGAATCCTTGTCGGAGTATCAAATAGGAATCAGCTCTCTCGCATCGGATAATCGATTAATAGTGAGTTTGGATAATGCGTGTATATATTCCGGTTGTGATACCGTGTACCACATAAAGAGCCTTTCTGAGCACCCCGTCTATACCCTTTCTGAATGTCTTATGTTTGATTTAACGTTCTCCGGTATCCTTAAAATCATTTCGAGGATTGTTTAATTACCACGTGATTCACGAGTATAAAAGCATTTGCAATAGGAGATAAATTTTTATAGAAAATAAAAGATTAAAAATGCTGTCGAATCACTAAAGAGCCTTTCTAGTCATCTACCTTTTCTGCACGTCTTGTGTTTGATTTCGTTCTCCGGTATCCTTAAAAATCATTTAAAGGGTTGTTTAATTAATTCGAATTGTCCTTTAATTATCACGTGATTCACGATAAAATAACATTTTTATAATAAGAATTTATATCTCGCATGTTTAACTTCTCGATTTAAAAATATATCAAACATGGAATTCTTATATATCTTATCTTACACGAGAACACATGTGAAATAATATAAAATCGATACAATAATTATAACAGTCTTTCCTGAGAAACTGGACAATTTCGCCTTTGACTTTTAATACGATTGTCAATTATGTAACGTATATATCAAATCGTCGGCGACAAAAAGGGGCTGCTTTTCGCCTGAAAATATCAATAGATTCTCGCAGCGATGGCGTAATAAAATCAAGGGGCTGACAAGGAAGAGAGAGAATGTGCTCTTTCATACATATATATATATATATATATATATACGCGTTTTAAAACCTTAAATTCCCAATTTATATCTCGCAACGGCGACAAAGCCAAGCAGTCTGATACACACGGTGACAACTTCCGGCAGCCCTTGGCGTCGTCGCGGATGCGATTGGCCATCTCCGGAGATGGTGGGTGTGGCCCCCACAGCCAGCCGGTAACCATCATCCCTCTTGTCGTCGACACTTCGCGGGGTGAGTCCCCTCTACTTTCCTATCACCCGGGCGAAACGTACGTACGGCTTACCCGCTAAACGAATCCTCTCTCGACCCCCGGGTGCGCGATTCCGGAAGGGGAAGACTCCGAAGATGTCCTCGGAGGGGAAGGCAAGGACGGACGGAGGATGCAGGTTTTCTTGTATAGGAAAAAGGCGGCGCGAGGAAGGTATCCGTGTCGAGGGATGGATAATCGGTCGGCATTACTGTCCTGTTCCTATGTAGAGACGCGGATACATTCCGGAAACTTAAGTTGTTGCTCTATCTATATTCCACTTTACCGGGGACGCGAATGAAACTGAAAATGCTGCGAGTAATTGACAAAGAACAATAATAAAGGAAAAGATTAGCGGTATAATGATAAACCCCATTGGGAGCAACGAAATAAACAGCGATATCTCCCTAGTTTTTCATCAAAATTCTTCATAGGATCCCTTTTCAATTATGCAGAGTCGCAGAAAAATATTGTACAGTTGTTGATCTTCTTATAAATGTTCTTGTCTCAACAAATATTGATATTTAATATTGAAGTTGCGATAGACTATGCTTATTTCCGCTTAAAAGACGAAGCAATTTTCTCATGAAACATTTTTTATTCTTTCTTCTCTCTCTCTCTCTTTTTTTCTTTTAGCGTAAGCTCCACAATATTGTATGGTCTGTTTTCCCTAATAGCACACCATATTCGAAAGACATTCTGAGGATATCCAGAGGACATTCGAACTTCCTCGGGATCTATGTGTGATCAAAAATTAAGTTTATTTTTTGTAATCTTCGCGTCAAAAAAACATGAATTTAAAATGGTGAAAACGAGAGATAAGAATTTCATATATATAGCAATTTTTTTCAGCATCCATCGCCATACATTCTTAATCAGCTTTTCTCATAGACGAGAATAAAAGTAATCTTATTTTCCACCCTGTTTGTCCGGAAAACAAAAGGTAAACCTAGCGTAACTAAAGCCGTTGATAAAGAGTACGTTTGCATTTAGATTAACGTATCGCTGTTTAATCCAAGAAAACGTGCGCGATCAAGAGATTTCCTGCGCTCTTTCCGCGAGTCGAAGATAAAAAGACAACGTACCAGATCCTCACAGAACCTTAACACGACCGTTTATTGCTTCTTTTGAAAGCGCGAGAAGACATTTCCATGTAATTCCAACGAGAGGGCGAAGTCTAACGACGGTTAATAGATTCTGAAATATCAACGAGCACGATATCCCGTAATGCATCTCTTTCACGCGAACATTTCCAGGGTACATCTGTCGGGAGTTTACTAGCGCAGTTTCTTTTTCCCGCCGGTTTGGACCTCCTCGTTGCGGGCAAAAATCCGTCGGGATTTCACGCGTCGCGTCGCGTCGCATCATCGAATCCTATGTCGAGTTAGACGGATTAGAACGTAGAACGCGTTAAGGTAGGTCCCGAGCAGGACTCTTCGAAGTACCTTATCCTTTCGTCTTGTTTTTGTACGCAGCGCACATGTTTCTCTTTCAATATATACGCGGTGAAATATTTGCGCAACGTCATTACTCTCTCGTCTTTGTGCTAAAGCTACTTTTCTATGAAACATGATTTTAAAAAAGGATTTTAAAAGGGTGTTTTAGTATCATTATTTGTTTACTTTTTTGGTTTTTAACATAAAATCGATAGGTTCCAACTTTGTTTTTATATATACTTTAATCGTGGAAAAACATTTATTATTCTATTCAACTAATAAAAATGAAAGAGTGCAGAAAGATGATAATTTTGTCAGTGAAACAAGACGGCGTTAGGATCCCCAGAATATCGATGAAAAATATTTATAGAGACTCGTCTTTGTGTTAAGGCTACTTTCCCATGAAACATAATTCAAAAAGGAAGGATTTTAAAAGAGTGTCTGAGGGTATCTTTATTTTTTCACGACAGCCGCGTGAAAAAATTTTTTTTCATTTTTAACATAAAATCGATCGGCCTTTAATCGTATTCTATTCAACTGATAAAAGAAAAGGGTGCAGAAAAATGATGGTTTTGTCGGTGAAACGAGACGGCGGTAGGATCGAACCTTAATGATCGAACACTCTTTAGAATATCGATGAGAAATATTTGTAGAGACGTATAAGATTGTTAAGCCGCGAGAATTCTCATCATCATCGCGCGTGAGAGAAAGAAAAAGAGAGAGGAGAGAAAACTAGGCGGGTCCGATACACAAAAGGCGGCGAGAAAGTAATCGCGGCCGAGATTCTCTCTCCTCCGACGTTCCCGAGAGATAGGTGGATATATGGCGGTGTCGTTTCGCGGTAATTCGATCCACGCGCCGTCACGTGACCTAAGTGTACTTCCGTCCCGAAGCGAGGCGAGGGTGACTTGCGGCGGTGGTGCGGCGCTATCATGGCGCGGTTCGTGCAGCTGACGGCTCAATTATCTCAGCGAGGGTCTCACACAGTCACGCCTGCGATCTACGTGCCTGCTTGCCTGCCTATCCCCTCGGATAGCCGGTCCCAGGAACCCACGGAAGAGAGAGAGAGAGAGAGAGAGAGAGAGCAGCCTGCAACCCCACAAGCCCATTGTCCTCCAGCTATTAACCGCCTTCCTCCCGAATGAAGGACTCATTGCCTTCGAATGCTTTGACTCCTGTCACGCGATCGGTGCTAGTGACTGCTCCGTTGCGTCCGCCTTATTGCCGGTTAATCTCCTTCCACGAGAGATGTTTGTCCTCGCGATAAACGAATCGCCATTTTTTTTCAATTCGATATATACAATCGTATGACTGATCGAGCGCGCTAATGTTTTCTACATAATTTTGAAAGAAATTCTTTTGAAGAAATTAGGAAAAAATAAAAGGTTTCTACAATCTACGTCGTACAAATCTTTGCGAAGATATAAGTAAATACTCGATGTCTCGTAATGCGTCGCATTGAATTATTGTACCGACGCGGAGAGATTGCAGAGTTCCATCTTGCGTTGTTGACTCGAATACGTGATAGAATATATGTACGTGCTTGCGGCCACGGTGTGTTTTCTTATTAACGTCCGTTGTCTTAAATACAAGCCGCGTTGTCTGTTTAGCAAACCATTAAGTTAATTGAAAGACCTTAGCATACGCTTCTCCTCATGACGCACCGGTAATATCGCCATTAGCAGACGCTCCTTATCCTGTAAAGGGATGGCGATCCCGGGTAAAAAGCAATTTCTTTTTTAAAAAAATTTCATCCTTCTCGTAACCAGAAAATTCCCGATGAAGACGTTTGCGCGCTTTTTAAATTTAAAGAATCATCAAATGTGATAAACAAGAGTATACACGCGCGCGTAGAAACAGAGAATATTAAATAAAATTGAAGAAGACAAAAAAAGAGGGAGAAGGATACTTTTAAGGGGAGAAAAAAGAAAGAGAGAGAAAGACTTATACGTGTGCATGGGCGTTGCAGAAAGAAATTCTCGGCCGAAATGTTTTCTTCGTTTGAGTTTCTTCAATACGCTAATGGAAATGAAATCCCTTAGGATGAAGACTGCGACCCCGACAAAGGCGGAGTTCATCCAAGCCTAAGGGCGAATCTCACCCCCGGCGTTACCTGCCCACGCCCTTGCTTCGTCGCGTCATTTGATTATATGAAAACTACGAGAGTATAATGAGCCCTTAGACTGCTCGTTATCGCGAGGAGGATAAGGTTAATCAACTTAATGATTAACTTGATTCTCCCTCTCTTGGTTGAAGCTGAATGTTTGATTTTCGACTAAGGTAACCTCGATCTCTTTCAACAAAAACTGAGACGAGATCTATTTGATGTTGGGTGTAAAATTGAAGAATAAAAATTTGCACAGCGCGTATTTTATCAATCTTTTCTCGATCTCGATTCAATGTAGTTTATTAAAGATCCAAGTAGCCAAACTGACGTCATTATGTCGTTGAATGACGTCAGTTTGCTACTTGGGAACAGCCGAAAAAATGTCGTCGTGGTTAGCTGTATTGCATTCTTTGTCACTTTGTCTCTTTGTAGAAAAACGACCTGCGCGCCTTGTTAGCCCATAAACAATGGGTGAAAAGCTGAGCGAAGTCACAATGAGCGAGAAAGGAAAGAAGAGCGCCACTTTTGCTCGTCTCGAGTTGCTATACCCTTGTTACGTTGCACCTTGTTTCGTTATGCGCGAAAGAGCGTAAAGTTATGCGCAGCGAAGCTATGCGCGTACCCGACGCGACGTTCTTTGACAAAACCCGATTTTTTCAAGCTAAGACAGAGAATAAAGGGGTGTACAGCGCGAGTACAGGGTCGTGTCGCGCGAAAGGACCAACAACCTTATTCGCGGGACGCGATACTAAACACAGAGTGTTTCGAAAAGGAGGGAAAGCATTTTTGGATTCATGTTTATAGGAACTTGTTTTCTTATTTTGACTCCTAGAATACATTCTTAAAATTTTTGGCAGTTTTAGGAACACAATATGCATTTATATCTTGAAAATTAACATAACAACATCACGTCTAAAATTGGGACATAAGACATCTTAAAGATATCTTAAAGACATATTTTATTATGATGTCTAAAATACATCTTGTGTCCCGATTTTAGACGTTTTGTTGTATTGGGTCACTATAGATTGTTCAGACCAATCGAATGTAATTTTGCCGAGATCGTTCTGCCTAATCCTCTTTGCGAGTAACGCGAGAGGCGAGAGAGACTAAGGTTTCGAGGGAAACGAGAGAGGGTACAAGAGTGATATCGCGAAGCAAGTCGATGCAGCAGCAACAACCGGGGTATCGATAAGAGCATCCATCGTTGATATCAGCATCGGTGGTGGAGAAACTCGCAGAGTCGGAATCGCTCGTCCGTGCCGCGTCGTATTGAATCAGAGGGTACAATCGGGGAGCAATAAAACACAGTCGGAATGTCGCGTTTCAATAGATGCGTCTCGCATTGTGAGGCCAAAGGTGTCTTTCGCGTCTGATGTATCGTGCACATCTCTCTGATACATGTGTATGTATTATATGTATGTATCTCCGCCCGAGAGCGGAGATTCCCTTTGCTGAACGCTCGATCTCTCTTTTTCCTCGCCCTGCCGTTTCTTTTCCCTTCGTGACGCCGAAGGAAATAACAAGTCCGGAATATTCCTCGCCGGGATGGTAATTTGCAATTTTATTGAATTCCATCGCGTCGAGTTCCTGCGGCATATGCGGGCGAAAATATATATCGCCTTGCGCGATATATCGCTATTATTATTGACTGTTACATCTATAATGTCGAGATACGAAACGCCAAGTTTAATTCGAAAAGATGGGTGTGTTATTTCTCCGAGGAAAAATCAATTTTGAAGAAGCTTGATGGTACGCGATACCAGTTTATCCAAAAATCAAAAAAAAAAAAAAAAAAAGAGGCTACTTTAAATCTATATTTTATTTCTACATACAAGATCCAAACCTATATACCGAGAAAGAGAGAGAGAGAGGGTGTCCGCTGAATTTTCCGGGGCAACAAACGATACTTGGTTAGATTCGATGAGTTGACGGACACTAGTTTATTGTCACACGTACATGTATCGCGTACACATGGACGTACGTACGTTCTAACCGGAAACCATTCGTCCTGGCAGTGCCATGGAGTGTGTAAACACTCGCGGACCCGATTTCTCTCTCTCTCTCTCTCTATCTCGATACGAGGTTACGAGGGTGCACGGAAGGGTGGCGGCGGCGACGGCGACGGCGGAGACGGGAAGGGGTTTGATTTTCGTTCGGGGATGTGGTAACGTACAGAACCGTGTGGGTACAGAAATCGTGTGGGTTTCTATCCCCGCGGGCTATATCCCCGGAATCAGCTGCCAGATTATTCTATTACCGCGTATCAACATGGGGTTTGTTTGATCTGAAAACACGGGCCCGCCACATTGTTTCACCCAGATAAAGAATTTAACGTCGGGTAATTAAAAGGACTTCCCTTCCCTTCCTCCTTATTCTCTTCACCGTTCCACCCTGGACCCCCATTCCGGAGACGCGACGAACGGAAACGGAGACGAAGACGCGAATGAAAAGCGCGTTTAACGATTCTTATTCCGACTTCCGGGACTCGTCTCCGGTGGTTTGTCGCGCGCAAATCTCTCCTGGGAACGTTTCCACACCGCGAACTTTGACTGTGCATATCACGCGAATATTTGCGTAATTAACTCCACCAGTACTAACGAGTCTCTGCTTATGTGCAAACATCCACATTGATGGAATCTCTCGATTGTCTTTTAGGCAAAATCGCGTCTATAAAGACAAGATATTAAAAATGCTCGAGATTTCGACATTTTAAAAAATTTGTATTTATAACGCAAAGGTGAGAGAAGGGAGGATAATAAATTGATAATAAATTATGATTGGTATTCAACTGGATGTAAAAATATATTTGATCCAATTAGTATCCAATCCGTCCGTATATCTTAAGAATTTACTTATTAAGAAGAGTGAGTAATGTCTCGTTCTTTCTCTCTTTCTCGCGTATTAAATATATTTTGTATTACACGTGCAGGCAAAGTGGCACTTTGTGTTTTCTGTGCGGAAAGCGGCTGATTTCTCATGCCGCCATCTAGCGGCGACGCGGTGAGTGAATAAGCCGTGTTCAAAGCCATTGCCCACGGCTTCAGTCTTTGGCTCGTGCGTCCATCCCCCGCACTCGTGACCAATTGTCAACTTTCCGCACTTGATACACAATAAACTATTTTTCAACAATAATTTTTCTAGGAGAGACTGCAAATTAGGTCTTTTCGCGATCTGAAATGATAATACTGTATTTTTATGACGTTTGAGATACGGCGGTCGCACAGTGTGCGGATTCGCGAGCAGATTTGTTGAACCCGGACGGGTTAAGAAAGCGAGCATTGGATTAATGCCGCGACGAAGCGTCAACGTCTCGCTTTCACGCGGATGATTAAATTCTATATCGAAAATGAATCGTTGAATTATTGACTAGTTTAGTGTGCGTTTTGTGTAACCGGCATTCGCCCTTGTTTAAGCAACGCTTTATTATATATTTAACCGCAACAAATTCATACTCGCCTCCCTTTTCCGCCGGCGATATTACGATAATTTAATTATTGTAATATTATCGAACTCTATCGCGACTGCGCATTAGTAATGACGTACAAATAATTCCGCCACTCTCTACGTTACAATATATGCGCGCCCAGCGCGCCTGGCGTAGGGCAAAATAGCTTAATTCGTCCGCACCAATGCGGCCTTTGTTATTTCCTCGAATAATATTACGGCTCGTTTGTAAATTCAATACGTCGACTTTTTAACTCCTCGCCGACTGTATATCGAGTGCCATCGATCGCGCGGCTCGTTTCCCGGCGTAACAATCGTCGCCGCTATATATGGCCGCCAGACTCTGCCTCCCAACATTTTTCTCAAGCTTCCCAATTATACGCGAATCTCTTTCCTCGCACAAATAAATTTGAACGCAAACAATCGTCATCCAATTCTAATATACATAATGTTTAATTAAAGAAGGATCGGCCAAATTTTGATAACGTTTAATTCAAAAAGGAAGAATCGGTCGTAAGAAATAATTTTGTCATCTCTCGCGCGCGTTTGTTCATTTGTACAGGTGTCTGCGTCGAGGGACATTGAGAGGTGGAAATTGTCAGCGGCAAAATTACGGGCGACGGTCGATTCATCGACGTCGAAACAATAACAATCGGCGTATGCCCGACGATGCGGTAATTAAAATAAAATTAATTGGATTGCCCGCGCGCGCACACTCGCGGCCGAATCTTTCGAAGGAGATGACTGCACAGCCGTAGGGGTGTTTTGTGCGTTATTGCATATAATGCACTGTTTATTTTGCACTCTCTCGCTCTCGCTCCCCTCCTCCCTCTGTCCCGCGCGTTCCACCCTTTCCGCTCATTTTCCCCGTTCCTCCTTTCGAAACGAGTATATATTATACACAAACATATGTAGGCGCGTATATACGTGTATGCATGTCGTATGGATACGAGCGATCCGCTTCCTACCTCGGGACGATTCTCGTCTCCCGAAATTTGCTTCACTTGCAATCATTTCCATTAGAAACATTCGCGAACAAAATGTCGATACGAATGTCAAACCTTAAAGATATAAATCATCTTCAATTCATTTCTTAATATAGTAGATAATAAGATAATAAGTAAAAAAAAATATCTATATATAATAAGATAATAATAATAATAATAATGATATAGGGTACGTAAATAAATAAATAAAAAATTATATACTGAGATTACTTCTGCTTTAAGTATCGCGACAATAAGTTTGAGGAACTTCTCGCGCGTAATAATCGATCGCGATAATTTATTGATGCTTTCGATAGGTTTAGCCGCAAGCAATCAATTCGTCTTCTCGAGAGTTTACTGTCTCTCTGTGAACTTTTCATTAAATTTTCACCGGGAATTGCCCCGATCTTCGATTCTCCTCGAGAAAACTCCTGTCCGGATTCGAGGAACAGATTCTCCGATTCTACTTCGACTTTGCTCAACGTTGCGGGATTCCCACGAGATGATATTCTACTCTTTCTCAGAATCTCTTTTGAGTAAAAAGAAAAAAATTAACAAGACCCGCTGCGAATGAGACACATACGGGCTTTAATACACTTTGTCCTTTACATTTACATTGTCATTTCGTTAAAAACTTTACATCGCGCTTTCGCGACAAAACTGCCTCGTTTGAACCACCTCGGCAAAAAGCACAAACTTGCAAATAACGCGAACAAAAGCCGCGGATATTAATTTTCGGACGGAAAAGCTGTTCGCGTTCGCGGTGTGAAAACAATGCTTTTCTTCAGGTTTTACAAGTTGTTAGCCCCTTTTTCGACCAACGTGTAACAACATGTCGGTTAAATAAATCAGCTATTGTCGGATAAAACGTCTCGAGCTCCGTCTCTCGAACGTAATTTTTTTTTTAAAAAATGCAGAAAATGCATTACGCCGAAAAGTAAAATTAACGGTACACGGCTTAACTCAGGCTTGTCATGTGATAATATATATTTATTATAATATATTTCACTATTTTTAGATAATTTAATAAAAACTATTCTTAATATTTAATATTTACTCCGACGCTTTTTTAACCGTATATATTTATTATAATATATTTCACTAATTTTAGATAATTTAATAAAAACTATTCTTAAAATTTAATATTTACTCCGACGGTTTTTTAACCGTATTTATTTTTCATATTTTTTCAAATGTGCACAAAATCTAACACACAAAACTGTGAAAATAAAAAAAATCTGCGCTGACGCACATTGAATAAATCGGCTTGAGTTGGCAGCCATATTAATTACATTTTACGCTTGACAGCATATATACATATATAGTCGATATAGAAGTGTCCTGACTTGTATATATAATAATCGTGGTTACAACGTTACGTAAATGACGATTATTGTAACGCGATGAATTTGTTCGAGCTCGGCCCGATTCGAGCTCTGGCGATCTCGCGGAATCGACGCGCCGACTTTGCGGCATTCGAAATACGATTTATTTGTTCGTCATCCGCGCGTGCACGCGCGGGGCTCCCAAATCCAATAATGATTTGAATACCCGCGTACCCGATACGGTTTCGCGTTATTTCGGGTCGCATGCCGCGCGCGCCCGTAATTTTATAAACACTTTGAAAATCTTGCGTCACCGGCGGGCTTCGCCGCGCTCGAGATTGCCTCTGATCGCTCCTAGGGCTTCGTCTGCGCCGGCAGCAAAATAATTACAAAATCGTACGAACGAAACGGGATAAATCGAGGCTGCACCCGCTCCCCCGTCAGCTTCGAGCCTGTATTTTTTCAGCTTCAGGAAGCCGTCCGCGTTCTCGAGGAGAGGCCACAGCCTCTCTCTCTCTCCCTCTTTGGCAATCCTATACAAATTCGAGCCGATCATTTCCGAGTGTTCGCCTCCCTTTCCCTCACTCTGTGAATTCGCATCCGAAGCGTGGATCTGTACCGAACAAGGTATCATATCCCCGAACAGGGGATAGCTGTCCGGATTCTCAATCATGACGCTTAATAATATTATCATGAATTATATATATTATTCTCTTGCTTTTTTTTTATATATTGCAATATAAAATGCGCGTAGGTATTCTGCGAATTTTTTTATTTGAATGTACCTAGATGTTCAATTGGGCAATGACGTGTGTGTAAAAGTATTGACACATTCGCACGTCAGCTGCATCAAAATTGCGAAAACGTGATATGTTATATTGACACACAAAACTTTTCAGTTACACGCAATGTTAATATTAACTGCCGTACAAATTATGCCGTAAAGATCGCCGTTTTAATTCAGTTCGCGAAATATGGCGGAACCGGAGGTTCAAATTAAGGAAGAGATACATGAAAGCGAATTTCCGAGGGAGGTTACGACAGATACCGATGCAACGGAGGATGCAACAACGATCAAGACTGAAGTTACGAAACACGATTATGAGAGACCCGAACCAAGCTTGAATAAGGTCGGAGAAGAGAAGGAGAAGTCTTGGTTAGAGAGACGCGTGGAAAAGGGATGGCCCTACAAAGACGAAGAACCCTTTTGGCAATTTATAAAATCGTAAGGGACATCAGGATATTCGTGAATTTTTTTTCGATTGCAAATTTCTTACCTTTCACGCCAACATCAATGAATTTGCATAAAGCGTCGCGTAGATACACGGAGTTGAGGAGGGAAGACAAGCCGAGGACACTTTTATCCGATGTTGCGAGGCTGCCGGAAGACGCTGTTGAAGAGACACTTCCGCCTTACGAGTGCTTCCCGCTCGGCGGCTTTCAGCTTCAATCTCGAGCCGATCGAGCGCCGATCAGATTAGATCGATGCGGAACGCGAATCTGGAGAAGCATGAGAACGAGACAATCTGTTAGTAAAATAAATGTCGATTGCATTCACAGTTTGCGCGAAAATAATCCTCCACTTCGTTACATCTTTGCGCGACTAAAGTTTCAGTTGTGACGTCAGACGCGAGAAATAGACACGTGGAAAATTCTTAGATGCCATTTTTTCATGAAAAGATATTTCGATGAGACACTATTTTAGGTGGCTTTTCCTTTGACAGTCGATGAACAACCGTCAAATAATCGTGGTATCAGATTTTGTCACATCCGGAAGGACTGGGCCTAATATTTTACTATCATTTTACAGCTGTTGATTGATTATAAAGGGAAAAGGATAGTTTTCAAGGTATTTATTTTAAGAGCGCGCTAAAGCCATCTAAAGTGCAGTTTCATCGAAATATCTTTTTTAATTTCGAAATAACATCAAAGTATTTTTAATATGTATTTTCTCGCCTCTGACATTACAATTGTAACATGGTCGGCTAGAACAGAGCTAGAAGGCTTAAATAACAATATCACTTATCTTATAACGCGAATGCGTGATATTTTCATCAGACAAGGGCATTTCGAAGGAGAGGAAAAGTACCGAGGAGAACCGAAAGTGGGAAATGGCCGGGTGTGTGGCCTTGCGTTGCGCGAGATGAACTAAAGGGACGAGAGAAAGAAGGGCGAAGGAAGAGGCGAAGGGACTTTTTCCCTTGCGACCCGCGACCCGACGACGACGAAGTGGAGTCTCTTCTGCGCCAGGAACAGAGAAGAGATTTCGCGAATCGCAAAGAACTGGGCCACGTTCGCGCGCGAGTGCGATGCGCGGATCCCAAACGGGAATTGTTGGTGGATCGCGCGGTCGGCGAACGTCCTGGCTTGGTGGACGGCGATTACGTCATCGTAGAGTTCGAGGGACGCGACAGGCGGGTCTACGCCAACGTGGTTCTTCGCGGGTTAAAGGGCATGCATCTACCGGAACTGGGTCCGCTGCGAGAGCGCAGGAACACTTGGAAGTTTTGCCTCTATCAAGCGGTGGTGGCGTTATGTGCCAGAACTCAGCTAAGGTAATTTTAGCCTTCATTTTGTTTATTTGATTTTGGAAATATCTTTCGTCGAGGATACGAGAGTTGGAATCTTACGTTATTGGCGTTAGGGCTTCTACCGATACCGTGTTATCGATGTTGTATCTTATTCTATTGTTCGAAAGGGTTATATTCCCGTTTATTCATTAATAAATAAAAAAAAAATGAATAAATTTAGTCAGATTTGTCATCGCTTCGTCTGGTTCTTTGTGTACCTAAGATACAAGTACGCGTGGAGCGCCAATATCGATTACATGTACGACCTCGCCTGGACACTTTACACTCACATCGGCACGATTAACGTGAAGAGGAAGCAGCGTCTGGACGACGTCGTGGTGTACAACTACAAGTACGATATCGAGATAGAGCTGATTCAGGAGATGAGGGATATACCGGTGATACGGAACGTCGATTTCGACTACGAGGAGCGCGATCTAAGAAGACAGATCGCGTTACGCAGAAAGGATCCCCTGGAGGTCAGGGTGGAGCTCGGCTGTCGGAAGATGACGAATCTGGAATACGCACCTGTGCACGAGGAGACACGCGGGATCGAGGAGTGGTTCGACAAGTTGGCCGCGCGATATCGCGACTGCATCTTCCGCACCAGCAGATTCTCGCTGGCCTTCTGGCAAGACGGCCTCTTCTGGTACCTCTACAACCCTTATCGATGCGACGAGTTCGGCTGCTGGGACGACGACGGTCGCGCCTGCATCGTCAAATTTTGCTCCAAGGACTCGCTACGGAGGCACCTGATGATCCTCCTGTTGCGAGCCTACGCCTACCCCAAGATTCCGAAATCGAATCCAGATCGATCGGACACGAGCGACGAGGTCTCTTTCGACGTTCAGATCTTCCACGTCACCTTCCACCGCTGTCAGCTGCAGAATCTCGAGCTGCTGCAACGCGGCGCTCCTGTAAAAGAGCGTCCGACGGATCCTCCTCTCGAGATTGAAGAGGCGACCGATCTAGAGGAAGACGAAGAGGACGATCCTAAAGTCCCGAGGGAGAGAGTCGCGTGGTTGAAGCGTCGACGGGTCATTTGGGGCAGATGCGCGCCCCAATCGAGACGAAAGAACCGGGCCAAGGTCACCTTGAGCGGTGGCAAGGCGGCGAGATGGCATCAGTTCTACGTGGAGGAACCCAACAAGCTCTTCTCCCTGTGGGGCGAGATTCATATAACCGACCGTACGTTCGACGAGGCGAATCGGGGCATGCAGACATACGCTTGTTACGTGGTTTGTGCCGGAATGACCAGGATTATGGCGCCGGAATATTGGACCCCGAAGATCCTTGACGCGATCGTCGTCTGCGGGGACCGCTTTTATTCTCGCAGCAAGCGAGAGGCCGAACTTAGGTCCACCATGAGCGAGTACGCTCACGTGGGCTGCTGGAGCAGATACCTGTGCGATCGCTTCGAGATCGGCGGGATCCTGTTCGAGGCCAGGATGCTGCCGGCCATTTGCGGTCAATTGTACGCGAGATCGCGCGAGTGTCTACGAGAAACCGTGGAGCGACTGTTCGCCGAGCATCACTTTGGTATCCTGACGTGCGAGAGCGCCTGTCTCGGGCTCTTCAAGTTCTGCGGCGCGTATTACATGTGTGACGTCAACTCGTTCGGGCCGCCGCTTTTTCCGTACGGAAGCGGTGCCGCCTATCTTATGAGGGCCACGTGTCTCGGAGAATTCGTGATGGTGCTCGTGTTGACCATCGCCTCGCCCGAACGCAGCCGATTCACCCTAAATCCCGTGGAGATCCTCAGAATCGTCGAGATCGGTCCAGCTTACGAGTCTCGCGCGAGGATGGGTGAGAGAAGAAATCGCTTTGGGAGATTCGACGAACGGAGGAAGGGAAGAAATAAAAAGTAGAGTGCAGACAAGAGCTGAAATGATCATACATATGTAGAGTAATAATTAAAAATCTGATCGAAAACTGGGACCGCAAAATGAAAACGTGAAATCAAAAATTGAGGGAAAACTCTTTCTTTTTTTTTTTTTTTTTTAATATATATTTTGGCATATTTTAAAAATAATTTCTTGGTTACTTTGATCGATTCTAAATTCTTATTCGTTATATACGGAGAACCGTCGAGCGGAATTTTCGACGCAACCATTTTGAAATTCCTAAATTCCGGGATCGACGGGTTTTAATATTTATGCGTGAAGGAATCGAAGCTACGTGTAAACGTTTATATAAACGAGAATGTATTTTCCACAACAGCGACGCGATTTCAATAAGAAAACATTGTTGTAAAATCGTGAGTCACACGATAGCGCACGATAGTATCGCGGAATTTAAATTTTTCGCGATCTAAATGAACACCTCGCTGAGAATCTCTAATAAAAGTGACGCTGTGAGAGAAAACTAAAAAAAAAAAAAAAAAATATACTTTTCAGATAAGAGACCTCTTTCGGAGAGGATCAATGAAAATCAATTATTAAATTCAAAATTAATAAAGTAAAATAAATCCTCAACTTAATTTAATTTGATTTAATTAAGTTAAATTTATTTTACTTTCATTAATTGATATATGATTTGAGTTAAACCAAGAAATAAAGGTACATTTAAATCGCAAGGCAGCAATTAAATATTCGCGCGGGAGATGAAAAAGGAGGCATTGCGCGAAATTGACTTTGCAAATTAATTCTTTTAAATGATTTCATCATTTATAAAGTAAAATCGTTAAAATCCGTTTGGCTCTTATACTACAGCCCGTGATGAAATTTAAATTTATATTAAAAATTGTTAAAATATTCAGAATCGAGGTAGAAGGAAACATATACGGCGGATATGATTAATTTGCAAAACTTTCGAATAGTCGACTAGGATATACATACATATATGTATATATGTAAGGGTAGTATATACAAAATATATTCCTGCGTATCCCGGAATTGCCATTAATGTAACGTCATTATATATGGCAAAACTTACTTTTTTAAATAAAAGAGAGAGAGAGAGAGAAAGAGAGAGAATGTACCTTTTGCAGAGAGATGCGTCCGCGTGATGCAATGAGATGAAACGTCACTCTTCTTGCTCCGACGCAATAATTTATTTCGGTATCGTACACATCCATCGTTACTCATATTTACAGTGATATTTACAGCGCAATTACGTATATACATGCCGCCCCGGTCGTTGCTGAGAAATAAGGGCGCGGAAGTCGCCCCGGGACCTCCTGGTGTCGCGACACGCGAAATCGGCGCCTCGCCTAGTCTCGTAGTCGTCGCACTACGCGACCTCGAGATCGGAGCTGTCCGTGTCTTGCTCGAGCTTCTGCTGCTGCTGCCTGCTCAGGCTCAAACGATCGCCCACCATCACCGTCGCCGCGGCACCGCCGTCGTCGGCGCGCTGACGCTGCTCCAGCTGCAGCTTCCGCAGACGGTCCTGCTCCTCCCGTTTCTGCTTCCGCCACTTGGCCCGACGGTTCTTGAACCACACCTGAAACGAGCACGAGTTTCGACCGGGCGTGTTTAAATTGGGCAAAATTAACCCTTTATTCGCGCTAACGCAAAGTTAAACAATTCTGTTCAACGGGAGGGAAAAAAGATTATATGAAAGCGTGTAAAAAATATATCATTTTGTATGTTTTTCCATTTTATATATGCTACTTTTTACATTAATGTGAAACTGAACACTGACAGCTTGCATTAATAATGGATAAGAAAATCGTGTTGCTTGTGGAAGCGATGTGCAATAAAGGATTAATTTTTTTTATTCGCATAAGTGAATAATTCATGCAGAAATAAATAAATTATAGTACTCAAAAAGAAAGGTATACATACATGATATAAATAAATGACAAAGTATATATAATTACATGTTTTTCCAAAGTAAAGACGTTTTGAAACATCATTCACAATTACGGAATTAAAACGATTACATTTTTCAGGAAAAGTCGACAGAGACGACGGAGGTCAAATCTCCGGTGGGTGTAGAATTTTTTTAAAAGTCGTGATTATATATATGTATATATATGCAAGATACATGACACGCGCATACATGCATCAACGCGTACGCGAGAAAGAGATATTTATCTAATGAAGTAAGGAAAGACGCGCACATCAAATGAATTCCCGTCGCACTCGCATTCGTTCCTCACGCCTGTCTGAATCAATTCGAATGAAAACCGACAATCAATATTCCACCCCTACTCGCTCGCTCGTTTTGCTGCATTAGCTATTGTAATAGTCCGACCCTCGTTCACTTTAAAGAGTTCCTCGCGAACCGAGGATCTCGTAAACTCGTCACGGGAAATCGAATCCTCGAGAAATGTCCCAGCACTTGCCGACAGCAATTTTAATAATGATATCAATATTCCGAGATGTCGCATACTAATTAAATTCCAATCACCCGTCCATCTGTGTTTATACGTCGATCCGTTTCCGAATAAAATGCAATAGGGGCTGTAGTGTCTTCGCAAGACGTTGTTTTTTTCCAAGTCTCTATCCTCGGATCCAACATCGGAGTCGGAACACGATCTTGGAAGTACACAAAACAGTGTGCCTTAGGTTTTTCCTGACCCGTTCCTAGTTTTTTCTTTGTCCTCTTCCTCCGAGTTTCTACCACCGCGAACGCGCAGCACAAGAGTCGCTATTCTACTAATTCTGTGCAAACACCGTGAGTCTCTCGCTCCGAGAATCCCCGGTACCAGAACGCAGGTATATATGTTGTTCCAGTCTTTAAACACTCTCGAGACTCGGGGGACCTTCTCTTCTTTGGTAAAGCCGACGTGACGCGGGTGGTCCCACGCGCGAGTGTGTCGATGATTCTCTCACGTAGAGTCCGTGATTACTCGACAGAATCGTCAGGTGTCGACGAGCTATTTTACGACAGCTCGCAATCCCGTATTTCAAAGGATTGAGGAAGGTATACCAAATTGGGAAACTTTTGTGCCACAAAACCAATCATTATGCAACTTGACACAAACATAGTACGAGGTAAAATACAGACATAGTATGAAGAAAAATAACAAATCGAATGGTTAAATGGATATCGACAATGACGAGGAAGACAGAAATGGATGAAACCCTTCCATTCATGTAGCCAGCAAAGTTAGTTGCAGTGTTATTTGTAATGATCGAATCATTCACGAATAACGTTATCCTATTGCTAAAATAAGATTGGATGATGGTAAACCGCATTTTCTGCGTTTGATCAGGATCCAGTCATTTCGATTTTAATTAGATTATTTCTTCATATTTGACCTTAAACCATGTCTGTGTGAAGTTTAGTCACGATTGGTTTTGTACCACAAAATTTTCCTCATTTGATACACTCCTTTTTAAATCGACGGATTGATTCTGACTTATTTCGAAATAATTATGCGCCGAGATCGATCAGATATTTCGGATATTGATTTTAATTTATTTTAACATCGATTCGCAAACGAGTTAAATTGAAAGAGAAGTGAATCCCAAAGCGTTATCTGAGCGTCCCGAGCGGAACGAATGTTGAAACGTATTAAAAAAAAAAAAGGACCCTGCTTTTTTTAACCACTCTGCGCGTAATATAAAAATCACAGAGATTACAATATGACGCCCCTTATCACGGCAGATTGAGAAGCGAGGTCGTTAATTACTGAAAAAATAACACTCAATCGGCGACACAATGAACCGCGCGATTTTTATTGAAAGGCAAATTTATACGAAATTAAACGCGCGTTTAAAACACGCTCTCTCTCTCTCTCTCTCTCTCTCTCTCTCTCTCTACCCCCTGGTGGAAAGTACACCACACTTTATAGAGATTATAAATTGCACGCGCTATCCGACACACACGCATACACGCGTGCACTCACTCGTTGGCAGCAAAAGTGAGCGATCGCATGCATGTATATATAATTGAAGTAAACACATTATCGCTAAAGCTTTTAATCTAGCATGCAACTTGTTAGCTCAAGTCGACCGAGTGCCCCGATAAATACCCGCCGCGGTAAATTTTAATGGCCGCGTTAAAATATTATGGGCTTTTATGCATTAGGACGACAAACACCGACCGTTCCATCCCACTCACCGGAGGAACGAACGACGGCCGGCGCGCGAGAGCGCGTAGAGTTTGCCGACATTACATTACAAATTGTGCGTGCGGGACCCATCCGGGAACGGTCAATGTTTGTCAATCCGAAATCCAATATTCCGTTCACGGCTCGAGAAAGTAATTTGTCATCCGGTGGCGGCTTAAGCAGACACCGGCTGCTGCACGACGGTGTCTCGGCGACGCGATGCTGAGAGAAAAACGGTAGTCGGTTTTCTTGTTTTCGGAAGGTCGAGAAATATTGTCTCGATACACTTCTCCCTCGTTCTTCTTTTCGCTATACTAATATTTTCGTTTTTTAGAATTCATTTAATTTAACGATTCATTTTACTTCGGAGCGTGTGACAAAAATGCTAAAAGAGTATATCTCAATTAGATTTTATAGTGATTGAATAATGGGATTTTTTATTTGAATCTACATTTATTTTTAGTTAAAATTAACAAAAATAAAATTTAATTCGTTTAACTACCCGTCAGCAATCTGGATTTTAAAGCACAAGCAAATTTCCATTTTTTTCACAAATTGCTGTTCAAATTTCGCTTTATGTAGATAATTGAATTTAATATTTATTCTTCAAATTTATTGGATATTGTAATAGAAATATTAATAAATATAATCTAGAATTTTTTAAAGGATTTTTCAATATCTAGAACATAAAAATAATAAGGGGTGAACTTAAAGATCCAGTTTGCTGACGAAGAATTAATAGCAAATTCTGAAAGTAAAAAAAGAACAGAGGAGAAGAGGAAGATTGTTAGAAGACGTAAGACGTGAGAAAAATGGTTGAGCTATTGTTGACCGATTTTCATTTTTTTTTTCCAAACTACAGTCCAAATTTCGCTTTATATAGACAATTGAATTCAATATTTGTCTTTCAAATGTACTGGATATTGTAATAGAGATATTAATAAATAATCTAGAATATTTTGGAGAATTTTCTGATTGTCTATAGAACATAAAAATAATAGGGGGTGAACTTAAAGATCCAGTTTGCTGACAAAGAATTAATAGCAAATTCTAAAAGTGAAGAACAGAGGAGAAGAGGAAGATTGTTAGAAGACGCCGTAAGACGTGAGAAAAATTGTTGACTCATTGTTGAGCAATTTCTATTTGTTCCAAATTGCTGCTCAAATTTCACTTTATATAGATAATTGGGTTTAATATTCGCCCTCAAAATCTCTATTGGACATTACAAGAGATATTAATAAATAATCTACACTTTTTTCAAGAATCATTCAATATCTGGAACATAAAAATAATAAGGGGGTGAACTTAAAGATCCAGTTTGCTGACGAAGAATTAACAGCAAATTCTGAAAGTGAAGAAAGAACAGAGAAGAAGACGGAAGAAAAATTGTCGACCCACCTCGATTCTCTCCTCCTTGAGGTCGACCTGGAGGGCCAGTTGCTCGCGCAGGAGCACATCGGGATAATGCGTCTTGTCGAAGGTGGCCTCCAATTGTTCCAGCTGTTCCTCCGTGAATATCGTTCGGTGGCGGCGTTTTCGCTTCGCCATCGGGCCCATTCCCGGATTATTCGGATTTATCTGATAAGGATGGCCGGCGTGATAGAAGGCCGGCTGTCCGTGAAGAGAAACGCCGGCGGCGGCCATCGCCGCGACGTATCCTCCGGGATACAAACCGGGATATGCCGCGGCTGGAATCCAAAAAGAGAAAGAGGGAAATTAAAAAAAGAAAAAATACGATAATGAAATTTAACCCGCGCGTTTCTCTGTCTTTGAAAACTTCTCATTACAAATCCTCATTATCAAATCGTAATCCACTGCTGCGCATGCGACGCCATGAATGATAAAGATTATCCGCGAGCCGCGCAACGCAACATTTGAACTTTGCGTCGCATTAAAAATTCAAACGTCCATTCTCGTTCGCGATTATAACATTAGGGGAGACTGGGATCGATTGTAAACGGTGGGGATAACAATCGCGATAATTCGGGCTACAAATTGATGCAGCGAGACAAAAGGATTACATCCTTCGCTCTATTCGCGTACGAACGAATTTTTTTTTTTTTTTTTTCGAACTAAAAATGCAAAGAAATTACGCGACAGACAGATTCGAACACTCGTGCCCCTTGTCGCGATATTCCAATTCGTCGTCATCCCCCAACCCCATTCACCCGTGTTTAGGATAAAAAGGTCGCCAGGAGCGGCCGCCCCACGTCCCGGAGGACGTTTTACTTTAAAATCTCGAAGAAAGCTGCTTAAACGCGACGTTGCGTATGAAAATGTGGGGACGGTAAAAATTTCTGCTTTTACTTGCAGCGCGTTTTCGCTCGCTCTCTCTTTCTCTTTCGCATCTGCATGCTTTCTTTTCACGCTCTTCCGCAGCGGGATTGCACAAGGAGCTAGATCGTTCATGCATGATCGAAACGGATTGCGGATTTCATCTCGCGTATCCCCAATGCGAGAAAGAGAGAGAGAAAGAGAGAGCTGGGAATTTTCCTTGAGGGAAAAATACTTAAAACCCCCGCGGGCATATAAAGAAAGGTTTCGCACCGAGTCTCTTAGGATTTCACGTAGGGTCTTCCATCTTTGCAATGTAAATTGTTACAAACGTCTCCCTTACGTCGGACAAGCACGTACATTTGACAACACCTACAACAAATTCATAGAACCCGAACAAGGAGATTCGATGTCGTAAAAACGATGTAAATGATTCACAACTCGTGAAGAGCAAACATTTCAAGATTATTTGTTGCCTGATTTTGAATGTCATTTAAAGATGAAGATGAATATATATGATAAGCGAGATTAATTATGGCAAAATTAATTCAAGTGTAAAATAACAATCTCGCATTATTAATTGAAATTGTCAAAATAAAATTGTGCCTTTTTTGACAACTCTAATCATTTTTCAGATTCAAAGTTAAATTATATCGATTTACGTTAGAAGAGCGGTTCGCCAATTTATTTACGAAATACATAAAAATAAAAATGTTCCATAAACACTTACACGTGGCCGACATTCGAAAAGAAGTCTTTTGTGAGTGAAGAAGAATATATTATTACTTTCCCAAGTTTGAACACGAGACTCGATTGAACGAACGGGAATCTACAATCGCCGCAACTTTGATCGAATAAAGTAGAAACGCGTTAAGAAGCTTACGCGTGGGGTTTACTCCGACAAATGACGTTAATCATAATTTCACGCTCAAGTGGAAGAAGAAAGGAAAAAACTCGGGCGCGACACGCGAAAAGTCTCGAGGGACACGTCTTGTGAAAGCCGCCTAAAAGAAGTCTAAAGGATTAGCAGTGGGTCTCTTAAGCGGTCTTCGCGGCCTCTTTGGACTCTCGGGACACCTTCTCGAAAGGAGTCACAAGAGGGGCGGTAGAAAGGAAGCTAAATTACTACCCATACCGAGAAAATCCGCCGAGGTGAACGCCAAGTGATGCAGCTGCTGCTGCAGGGGATGGATCGTCCGGCTGGCGGCGGACTCGATCGTCTCCGGGGTCTGGATCGCGGACGCGGCGACGGAAGTGGTGGTCGTGGGCGCGATGACGTTGCCGATCGGTCTGGGCGCCAGGATGCTGTCGATGGTGAAGAGCGACGTGGGGGACGAGAGGGTGGAGGCGGAGGAACCACCCGGTCGCGAGGGCACCGAGGACTCGCGAGGGTTCCGCGGACTCCTGGCGTCGCTCGTCTCGCTCCCGTTGTTGCGCCTCGTCGTCGCGACGATGTGATTCTGACCGCCCGCCTCGGGCGAGTAGCTGTATAGGTAGCTATTGTGGTGGCCGTAGCCGGATATACCGGGACCATCGTGGAGCGGACTCGACGGCTCTGTCATGGGCGAGCGGGATCTCGGCGAGTCGCTCGCATAAGTGCTCTCTACCATGTTACGGGGTTCGCACAGGTCGGATCGCTGTTTATGATTATTGTGTTTATTATTGTGTACGACGCGAGGTTTGGCTTTCCTAGTTTAGATCTGGACCCGGCAACGGGTTACGTCTTCCCTCGCATCGTGAAAGTTCCCAAAGTTCCCGAATTCCCGGTCTATCTCCTTTTCCTAGATAAGGATGAGACGATGCGTTTGCGCGATCCTGACGTCGCGTAAGGACAGAACGAGGCTCCTCCCTCGTGGATGATCGGTCATCGACGTCCCGTCGGCGCTCAACATCAGAGGCGAAGAGTCCCTTAAGGAATAAGGAAGGGTTTCTCGACCGCACTTTTATTCCACTGCCTCCTCGCGGTTAAGCCGTCGCGGCGTGATCCGATCGCGCCTAGCGTCGCGGACACAAAGTGACATCTCCCCGATAAAGGATATCCGTGGACTAGCCATAGCGGTGCCGCGTGGTCCGCGCTTCCTTCCTGCCCTTCCCGGTCCTCGCTCGCGCCACAACCACCGACAAAAGCCACCCCCGTGGCCCGGAGCCGCGCCAGCCGCGTCGGTGGCGGATAGAGAGACACCCTCGGCTGCCGCGTCGGGTTGGCGTGCGTGGTCCGCGATCGGGGCGTGGCTCTATCTGGCTCCATCCACTTTTCCACCACCCCATTTCTCCCTTCGAGCGAGAACGAAGTGCCCGTGAGAGTGCGTGAGAGGGCGTGAGAGAAAGAGAACCGAGGACGACGACGACGACGACGACGAGGATCGCGTCGCGACGTTCAGGGGTGGGATGCTGCAACAGACATGCGAGGGAGAGAGAGGCGAGCGACATATTTGCCGATGCATATTACCGGCCGAATCTCTCGCCCTCCCTCGACCCTTCTCTCCAGCCTTAAACACACAATCGAACAGAGGAGCTTATATTTTCAAACCGTCTTAAATTTATACTTTTACTCGAGGAAGCGTTCTTCGGGGGCTTCGTAATTTCTTTACCTTGGAAAAAAAAGGATGCATTTAAGATGGAACGAGAAGCTCTTCAATTTTATTACTTCGGTTATTAACGGTTCCTGTTCACTTGTTGGTATAGATAGTTGCACAATTTGAGAATGATTGTACGGAATTTTGCAGTGTTTTCAGGATGTTGACTTTATGATGACTGTCTCTGCGTCGAAAAAGAAAAAAAAAGAAAACACAATTTTTCCCGCTTATTCCGCAAAACTAATGTGGAAAATGTGAAGCTGCGGATTCGAAATTCAGCGACACCAGTATAGAGCGTCCATACCATATAATTTCACTGATCGTTAATACTCTTCCGATTATTATAATATACAATATATATCTCCCTCTTTACGCGGCTTTTGCTATCACATATTAATAAATGTCGCATTGATTCGTAATCTTAAATAATCGAATCGATTTGTCGATGTTACGGGATCAAACAGCCAACGCAAACACCAATCCGGACGCGATGAACCCCACGCGGAAGCTCAGGCGTCGGTAGATCTGGATTATGGCGGTTGCGCGCGGCCAAAGAGAGACGGAGAGATAGAAGGAGAGAGGGAGAATCCTCCTGACCCCTCCCATCCCCCTCGTGAGAGAACCATATCTACCTACCTAGCGAATCCGCGCGGATCTGTTCAATTATTCAAATCCCGGCCAATGCGTCCGTATTAATAACATAAAACCGTTGTAATGTGCATTGACTGTCGTCCTCTCGCGTTTTTGCCCCCTCGAGAAGAGGCACGATAGGGGAGGGAGACGCAGCATCGGAGATCGAGCGTGAAAAAGCTTTTCTCTCTCTCCCCGGGTTGGGGTTGCTACTTGGTACTTGGACATTATTGTAAGTGCTCTCCCCTACGAGGCCCCACCCCACCCAGTGCGGTCCATTCGGGCGCAGCGAGATCCACGCCGGGCTTAATCCTAATCCGTACGTTAATCGTACGCCCGATCCGGCGAACCGGATCCCACATTCTGCGCGATATCTCTGTGTGTGTGTGTGTGTGTGTGTGCGTATTATATCCCTGGCTATACCTACTACTTATCTATACCTACCGGTTTTAGGCCGTTGTCGGAACCAGAAGACGTTAGTGGCGCGCACGCGAGAGTCTGACAAGAGGGAATCTTGAAGAGGAAGGGAGGAATCCGCCCTCCCTTTCTTCTTCTGCAACTCCGAAATGCTCCATTGTGCTCGCGTACGTCGTGAATTTTATTAGCGACCGAGATCATCGGCGAGAACCGGCCATCGCGCTAATATATCTCTTGATCTGCTGATGGTCTTTTTGCGATTTTCAAAGAGAGAGAGAGGGAGAGAGAGAGAGAGAGCAAATTGTTGAGAGACGAGAAATGGTAAACGGAATTAAACGGGTTTATTTTGAAATCGGCGCTCGCGTATATTCTTTATTCCGACGAAGCCTCGAAATGTCATGAATTATGAATGAGATATGCTTCCCGGAAAAAGAAAGAGAGAAAAGCGAGAGGTAACCAAGTTAAATAAGTTTACTCTTGTACAGAGAGCGGCGGAAGTCACGCTGTTTTGAATACATAAAATGAGTTTCGATCGAGAGTATACGCGAGCGCGGATATGCATAAACTGTAAAATCAAAATATTGTATCTCGCGATATCGCACGAATTTTTCGATGCAAAGTTTCTCTTTCCCTCTCTCTTTCTCATTTCGTTCGGATCTCACTTCATTCGGATTTCTCACTTACAATCAGAACAGTAGCTTCGGTATAAGAGAAACTAGAACTCCCCAGAAGACTTTGGGTTTGTTTTCTGTTCCTGCACTAATAAACTAGTGCACACTGGTGCAATAAGTTAGAGTGAGACAAAATATACTTGTCTCATTCTAACTTATTGCACCAGAATGCACTAGTTATTCATTAGTGCAGGAACAGAAAACAAATCTTTTATTTCAGCCGCAATGTAGAACAGAAGTATACAAGCAATTCCTTCAAAATCTCGTCCATTAAGCTGTGGAATGGTTTGCCTCGGTCAATCTGTAACGCAGGAACGTTGACCACTTTCAAGGAAAGACTCTATGCGCATTTATTATGCATTCAATGTTAAATAGATCCTAATTATATCTTATGCCTCATTTCTCTGGCATATCCTGAAGCTGAATGTCCTCCAATTACTTAAATTCAGTCCGAGCAGACACTATGAATTGCTACATATAGGAATAATCAAAACTCTATGTGAACTGAACTTTATTTGTAGAAACGAACTCAATAAAACACACAAACACTCATATACATCAACAAGTTATTTGCATCTAATATAGTTAATGTATATTTTTAATTTGTAAGGAAATATCTATATATCTAATTGCGCTTGAAGGGACATGTCCCAGAGCGCTAAATAAATGTAGCTTTCTCTCTCTCACTCTCTCTCTCTCTTTCTCTCTCGGCGGTTTCTTCGTAAAAGATTACAATTTCCCCGACGATCACGGGGGGATGAATCCTCGGCGCTAATACAGCGACAATACAGATGTTTTCGCGTCTAAGCGGCGTGCTAAGTGGATCTCGCCCCTTCGCTCTCTCTCTCTTTCTCTCTCTCCCTATCTCGCTCCCTTCCTAAATAAAGACGAGAGAATGCACTGAGAAAAAGCACCCGCCCGCATCGATATTCTTAAAGGCATACCGCGGGGTGTCGACCTTTAGATCCGATACCTGGTTCTCCCGAGGTTTCTCCAAGCATCTCACAGAACTCACAGAACTCGCAGAACTCGTTAGTGTCGGTTACACTTGACTGCGTGCCTTCCTGCCTTCCTGCGAAGACCGGCCGAATTGATAATTGAAAGAAAGTAGATATTCGTGCATTCGTTATTGAAGTATTCAGGAGCTGGCTTCGCTGTGAATGAGAACCGGGGAACTTTGCAGGACGTCCCTTGTTGATAGGTATCGTGCGGCGGGACGAATAGCGGGACATTGTTGAATTCGCATTGATCGGTGCCCGTTGAGCGATTCTTCCGAAATTTCACGCTCGTTTAACACTTGGACTTTAAAAAAGGCGAGACGAGACAGAAGGAGAAAAAGAGAGAAGGAGACAGCATTTAAATAAGAAGCTTATTATCAGCTGTTAAACGTCAAATTCAAAATTCTCTAATCGCGGAAACATTCGTAACTTAATTTGCGAGTAGCAAAATTCTATACTTTTATAAATTAGATCTTATATAATTGTGAATATTATGCAATTTATTTCTTGTAAAATAGTGTACAAGTTTAAAAATATGAAAATATGTTTAGACGAGAGATAAATGTAACTCGGTATGTTTTTGCCTTGTTAATTCTTTGTTATCAGCTGTTCAGTTTATTACCAGCTGTTAAATTCAAAATTCTCTAGTCGCAGAAACATTTGTAACTTTATTTGTGAGTAGCAAAATTTTATACACTTTTATAAATTAGATCTTATCTAATTATGAATATTATACAATTTATTTTTGTAAAATAGTGTGTAAGTTTAAAAATATTAAAATATGTTTAGACAAGAGGTGAATGTAACACGGAATGTTTTAGCCTTGTTAATTCTTTGTTAGTTTACAGATTAAAGTAAAAATACAGAAGGGATATGGTCTTATGTGGTATAAAAAGATTATACTAATAAATGAGATTATGATATATATATATATATATATATATATATATATATATATATATATATACAAAAGAAAGTGTTAATTCTTTGTTATTTTACAGATTAAAGTAAAAATACAGAGAGAATATGATCTTATGTGATATAAAAAGATTATACTAATAAATGAGATTATGTTTATATATATATTTATGTATATATAAAAGAGAGAAGTCCCACGAGTCTATACTTTCCGCAAATTATAGTTGCGTGTGAATGTGTTTCGCAAAATTAATATTATCACGCTTCATTGCATCCCTGCGGCTCTTAATGCAAAGCGCAAATATTGTTCCTTCGCCGCGGTATTCCCTCATACTCATATACACTCATGCGCATATTTCAAAGGATGCCGAATTTCAAAGGATGAAAAGGAAGACGAAGGGAGAGAGAAAGAGATAAAAGAGCGTGTCTTAATCTATCCGACCCAAGTCCGTTGCGTTGTTCCATAAGGATTAGCGTAGTCGATTATAGTTCTCCGTAAATATTTGCCTTTTTCTCGGGATCCACACGGGCAGACCGATGTTTTTTCTCCTTTTCCTCCCGGTAAAGGACTCTCGACCATTCATAAAATCGTAACAGCCGAGTATCGAAAATGCGCGGGATATCCCGAGAATAATCATTTAGCAGCTGCGATCTAAGATAATCTAATGTCAAGGTGGTGAAACCTTCGGAATTTAAAAAAGATCCGTGCACACGTATTTTCATAAACGTCCGCAGGATTTTTTCCAGGAGAGGGTACGTATAATAGTAAATTTTTTCCTCAATTTTTTAAATTCAAATGTTTCATATTACATCCAGATTTATTGCTCTTTATTGGTCTGCGTGAACTTAAATATTTTAAATGTTTTGTTATTTTCATTCTTTTATGTATTAAATATACAAATAAATTCCAGTGTTTATTCAAAAGGAGAGTAAAAACTTCATTTTTTACTGATTCCAAGGAGGAGGCGAAAACCCATGCATTTCTTTTAACAAAATTGACTCGCGCAAAAAATCCCAAGATATATAACGCGACTTTTGAATCGCAAAGAAAATTAATTTCATTCTCGAGAAAAAATATACATATACTATTACACAAATCGATGCTTGATTGCCGCGAGGCTGCATCGGAGGAACCGCCATCGGAAACGAAAATTCGGGCAGGTCGTTGAGCGAAATACGCACAGCTAAACAAGGGTGTGCGCGCACATATCTTATATATACATACGTATGTGTACATGTACATTATAGATATGCGCGAGACGAATAATTGTACGCGTTCGCGCGCGACGATGCGCAACGATCTCAAATTTATTGGCATGCACGTTAATTACTTTAATTATTACACCGCTGTCAAAGGCTGATCGGAATACAAAGGAAGTTTATTCGACGCTGAACTATGTTTGCATCGCCCCGAGTCACCAATCGCCAATTAATTTTCCATAATTGGACGGACACGTTGCCGCAGCGCAGCTCTACACTCCTTGACGCTCGTTCCACGCGTGCACACACACGCACATATATTTTATATATATAATATACGTACACATATATATTTATATATATATGTATACATATATTTTATATATATATATTACCGCTGGAGTACCTGGTGCCCCACGCACACGACTCTGCTTAAAACGCGTCGCAACCAGCCGCCGGCCACACCGCCGTATTTTCACCAGGGAACCAATTAACAGTTTTCACCTATTCCTTTTCAGGTGACCGAGCGTACGAAAAAAAAAAAAAAAAAAAAAATCGAAATAAACGCTGGGAACGCGAGGGATGGAGAGCGAGCGAGCGAAAAAAATAGCCCGGCCGAAACCTCGGCGCCGCCGGAAAAATCAACTCTCCGGTCTTGTGTCGAATACAAATTTTTTCGATGTCGACGACGCCATTAAAATTGGGCTCGATACTCGCCTGGCAAATAGAGCGTTTTCTGACAAGCGACAAGCGTAATTAGTCGTTGCCGTAAGGTACAGATGAATTCGGGAAAAAAAAAAAAAAAAAAAAAATGAAAAAATACGCGAAACATCGTCAATTTCGTTCGGGTGTAATTTGTGATTTATTTAATAATGGCATGTGCAGATTGCAGCCGATGTAAAATCTTACTTTTCAATTTTTGTACCCATTAACAGAATCCTAATGAGAAACGCTATACTGAAATTGGAAAAATTGGAAAAAAAATGTATTCCTGCGATGAAATATATCGCTTCGTTCGACGAAATTGCTTCCGCCGTACGTTTAACGAAGCGAACAAATATATAAATGAATGAACGGATAAATAAATAAGTAAACAAATAAATAAGTACTTAACGCAGCCGTGTAAGGGCTCCCATTCGCAGCCTAAGGGGTGGAAGCCTTTTAAAGCCGTTTCGCGACGGATTCCGCTAAGTGATACCAATAACTCGGTGGGCTAACAACGGGACCGTATACTCTCTTCAGGATTCGACGGAGGATAAACGGAGGACCGCAATCCCGCGGGATGTTATCTAATCCCGCTGGATTTGTTGATTCTGCGTCTTGCGCCCGGCGAAAGCCCGATGAGGTTTTCGTGTAGCAACGGGATTACCCCTATTTTACCGCGACCTAAACTCACCCCGAATGCCGTCTGTCAGGCATTGCGGAAACGCGACACGTCGCGCCGAGGGATCTCCACACATCCTTATTTGTCGCTAAACACCCCTATCTCCACCCTTATTTCCTCCCTCCTTTTCTCGCCCCGTATACGTAAGAGCGATTTTCCGTTCGACGCATTAACTTATCATCGTAAGTGCATAATAGTATAATAACATTGTACCGAGTATTATTGCGGCGCATAATACAATGCTATTGTACGACGGCATAATAATTAAATCCGAAGGTGTGAGTTAATAGTCACAATAGCAAATAGCCTAATTGGAGATGATAGCGGCATTATGCGCCCGATAAAGGACAGATACTTTAATGTTTCAAAATCTAGGGTAGATTCTCTAGACGCAAAAGATTTTTTCCATATGCGGTAGAAAATTCAGAAATACATTTATATTTCCAAATGTAGAAAAATGATACTGCTATTTTATTTCTCGATTAACTAAAGCCTCACTATACACGTCATTTATCGTTAAATAATCTTTGCAGCTTTCATTAAAAAAAGACAGATAAAACATTTTTTTCGAAATTGTTTGTAGAATTGATCACACCCCCTGGAGATATTTTTATATAATCTGGAGATTATATAAATCAAGAACGAGAAAATCGATTATTCGTTTAAAATATATTTCAAAATCTAGAGTAGATTCTCTGTACGCAAAATATATTTTCATGCGCTATAGAAATACATAAATAATATATTTCCAAACGCAGAAAAATGATACTCTATAATATTTTATTTCTCGATTAAATAGTCTCACTGTATACGTCATTTATCGTTTAATCTTTGCTGTTTTTCATCGGACAGATAAAAACATTTTTTTTTTCGAAATTGTTTACAGAATTGATCACACCCCCTGGAGACATTTTTCTATAATCTGTAGATTATATAAATGAAGAGCGAGAAAATCAATTATTCGTTTAAAATATATTTCAAAATCTAGAGTAGATTCTCTGTACGCAAAATATATTTCCATGCTATAGAAATACATTGATAATATATTTCCAAACGCAGAAAAATGATACTCTATAATATTTTATTTCTCGATTAAATAGTCTCACTATATATACGTCATTTATCGTTTAATCTTTGCTGTTTTTCATCGGACAGATAAAAACATTTTTTTTCCGAAATTGTTTACAGAATTGATCACACCCCCTGGAGACATTTTTCTATAATCTGGAGATTATATAAATCAAGAGCGAGAAAATCGATTATTCGTTTAAAATATATTTCAAAATCTAGAGTAGATTCTCTGTACGCAAAATATATTTCCATGCTATAGAAATACATTGATAATATATTTCCAAACGCAGAAAAATGATACTCTATAATATTTTATTTCTGGATTAAATAGTCTCACTATATATACGTCATTTATCGTTTAATCTTTGCTGTTTTTCATCGGACAGATAAAAACATTTTTTTTTTCGAAATTGTTTACAGAATTGATCACACCCCCTGGAGACATTTTTCTATAATCTGGAGATTATATAAATCAAGAGCGAGAAAATCGATTATTCGTTTAAAATATATTTCAAAATCTAGAGTAGATTCTCTGTACGCAAAATATATTTCCATGCTATAGAAATACATTGATAATATATTTCCAAACGCAGAAAAATGATACTCTATAATATTTTATTTCTCGATTAAATAGTCTCACTGTATACGTCATTTATCGTTTAATCTTTGCTGTTTTTCATCGGACAGATAAAAACATTTTTTTTCCGAAATTGTTTACAGAATTGATCACACCCCCTGGAGACATTTTTCTATAATCTGTAGATTATATAAATGAAGAGCGAGAAAATCGATGATTCGTTTAAAATATCGCTCGCTTTTACGTACTTAATCCCTGGACGTTTACGTACGGCGTTCGCGGTTACATCGAAGGGGATGGTCGATTGAGGGGTGAGTCGACCAGGGGGTGGTTGCGAAGGAAAAAAAGATGCGGATTCTTTCGCAGATTCGCGCGTAAACGGGAGATAAATATTCTCTCGTCACAGACCGATGGCGCGATAAACAAAGATGTGCTCCGGCCGTTCCCACCCTCCTCGTGGAACCGCGCAGATTATTCTATTACACGTTACGTAAACACCGAGAGCACAAACGGACGACGCGGTACCCCCAGAGCGGAGTTCTCTCTCTCCCGTTCTCTCTCTCCACAACCTCCGGTGCACGTTGCTGTTTGCTCTGAAAATGCGTTATTGTTTCACCGCGATAAAAAATTCAACGTTTGGATAATTACATCAGACCTGATCGATCGACAGTCGGGGGAAGGGACCACCGAGAGAAAGAGAGAGAGAGAGAGAGAGAGATGGTAGCCCCGAGCGACTTTTCACTGGGTTACTGACTTACTTAGTCCGCCTGTTTCTCTGTCGAGCGCGGCGTAAAAAAATATGAGAAAAGGAAGGGTGGATTTCGCGGTTTAACGATCGATCGATCGGTTTCAAGATGGAGGTGTCTCGCGATTCTTTCCTTTTTTCTTTGACCTTATTTATATTTTCAAGATGTGTATATAGCGGGAGAAAAGTCGAGAGTATCGCGTACTTTTTCTATGCAATAATCTACTTTAGGAAATGTTCCCTCGTTCTCTTCCTCGCAAAGTTTTAATAATGGAAGATTGCAATTAAGCGTTTTCATTTTCTCAATATTCAAATGATTTTGTTTCGTTTATACAGTCCCTAAGAACCTATTTCTGATAAGTCATATTATGTATAGGGTGATATCTAAATAAGTGGGAAAAATTGTGGATGATGCTTTTTGCCGAAAATTAAGAGAAACATATATTTTTCTCAAGAGAGAGGTAAAAATGAAATTAATTTTTTTCAATTAAAAAAATGAAACTTGCTGAGAATATTTTCCACTAATAAAAAGGATATTTATATTTTTAATATTTTCTTGATTTTCCTGCATCGTTATAAGGGGATGAAACCAACAACCCCTATTTAATTTTTTGTTTCGTTTATACAAACTCTAAGAGTCTATTTCTGACAAGTCATATTATGTATAGAGTAATATCTAAATAAGTGGGAAAAATTGTGGATGATGCTTTTTACCGAAAATTAAGAGAAACATATTTTTCTCAAGAGAGAGGTAAAAATGAAATTAATTTTTTTCAATTAAAAAAATGAAACTTGGTGAGAATATTTTCCACTAATAAAAAGGATATTTATATTTTTAATATTTTCTTGATTTTCCTGCATCGTTATAAGGGGATGAAACCAACAACCCCTATTTAATTTTTTGTTATCTTTAGAGTACAACTTTATAAAACTCTCCTTTCTCGTAAAGCATACATTTATCATTTCATTTTGAACTTGTGTTTTTGAACACACAAATATATAAAAAAGTAAAACTCTTCTTTCGAACGTACTGGCAAATATTATTTATTAAATCACAACGTTTCGACCCTTCCTTGAGTCCTTATCAAGTGATCTAGATATACATAGAGAAGAAATACAGTACAGAGATTAATACAATAAAAAAATTACTTCACTTAACAATATTACAAAATAATAAAAAAAAAGCGAAACATACTTGTGAAAATAAAATTATAATTTTAAGATGTCAAGAACGAACATAGTATCGGTTTGCCAACACGTCAAGACTCTTAGACAAGTTATGAGAGACTAAACGACCTTTATTATTTTGTCGTAGATATTACTTAAATTGTCGGTATCCTTTTGTAAGTTAATAGCGTTAATATTTTTCTTAATAAAAAACATTTCAGCGATTTCTTTTTTTCTTACGTGTTTTTCACTGTGCAAAATAACCGGCGAAGTTCAGTCAAAATCGTGATCGAATTCAATTTTCTGTTTGCTGATAACTGATAAATTACAATTAATTTCGTAAACTACTTCAGTCTTTTTATCTGTATTTCTTCTTTATGTATATCTAGATCACTTGATAAGGACTCAAAGAAAAGTCGAAACGTTGTGATTTAATAAATAATATTTGCCAGTACGGTCGAGAGAAGAGTTTTACTTTTTCAAAAATAATAAAATATAAATAAAATAATAAGATATAAATAAAATAATTGTCCGATGCATGACACGTTGCAATCATTACAATTAATTTCGTAAACTACTTCTATCTTTTTATCTGTAGACAGTCTATCCTTGCCGAGTGTAATTAAATGATTCGGTTTTTTAAAAATATGTTTTACAAATATACAGGGTGTCTTAGAATTACCGTATCACACGTTAATGGGAGATTCCCGAGGCGATTTTTCCTCGACAAAAATGTCCAATAATTTTCGAGTTATAAATGATTGAAAATAAAATCTCTTTTGTAAACTAAGCCTTGTAAAAATAAATTATTAACAAAACTGCATTTTTTAATTAATTTCAGGTAAAATTTACTTTAATAGAATTTTAATTCAAGGCTTAGTTAC
Source organism: Nylanderia fulva (assembly GCF_048542155.1). Taxonomy (NCBI): domain Eukaryota; kingdom Metazoa; phylum Arthropoda; class Insecta; order Hymenoptera; family Formicidae; genus Nylanderia; species Nylanderia fulva. The sequence goes on along the minus strand of NW_028190807.1, from coordinate 1,212,654 downwards.
AAAGATACACGATTTCAAAAATTGGAAACATAAAAAAAACGATGACCTTTCTCTCGACATTTTCGCTGAGGAAAAATCGTCTCGAAATCGCCTCAGGAATCTCCCATTAACGGTGTGATACGGTAATTCTGGGACACCCAGTATAAGTCGCAATTTTTAAGACGCTTTGGGGATGCACAAGAACTGTTGAACTCCCCCGAATCTCCGAGTTTCTCGAAGCTCATCCCGCTTGTCCATCCGCCCTCGCAGTTGGCTTCTTCTACATCCCGAAAAACACATTCTACTGGCAGCGCGGTCTACATATCCCGCGGATCAAGCGAAAACGGAAAAATCCGAAGGGAAAGCGAGGAATCACTCTACTTTTTCGTGGGGTCATCGGTGCGTGGCAGCTGCGGATCCTTTCTCGAATCTCTTTCCTTTCGCGTATTCTCTCCTTTCTTCTTCGGCGGACAAACCGACAGGCCCGGTATTTCCCGGTAATCCCTTCGAGGAAGAGAAGGGCGATCATCGGAGGGAGAGGGATGAGATTGAGGGGTTGAAAAAGGAGAGGGAGGGAACGATTCTCGCGCGCGCAGAAGCGGAAGAAACGAGGACGACCCTCGCGCTGTTTGCCTTTTATTAAACTCTTGTTAAACGCCGCCTTTCTCCGCACACACAATTGAATCGGCAAAACAGCGAAGATAATGCCCCTACCGTGTACGCCCGCAGCAGCCCAGAAGAGAGAGAGAGAGAAAGACTCACCGCAAACACCAATTCCTTGTACATCTTGAAATGGACACCGTGTAATCCGCCTCTTTATACAGCGACTGCGGGATCGCGGCCGATCCTGAATCGGTGAATCGGCCCGGTCGATCGATTCCTTTCGAAATCACGTGGCCCACCCTCTGCTCTCTCTGCGAGCCGGGCGTTCTCCAATGAAAATATTTGGATGTTTCCAACAAAATCTCGAGCGCGACTCTATCGGGAAAGATCTCCTGTCATCCTCTGGACCTCGCAGGCCCGCGATTTCGAGATCTCTTCCTCGATCGTGCACGTTGTACGTGCGTGTACATAATCCTCCGATGAGGTCGCGCGTTCTTTCGAACTTGGGAAAGGAAAGGGTTGCGGTTTAATTCGTACCTTGTATGACACACTGAAAGAAGTCTCGTGATAATCTTTTTTTTTTTTAAATAATGATGTTTTATTTTCAAAGACATTCACGTTTTGCTATTTTTTTTTCATATTGCGTGTATTATTTGATATTGCGAGAGCGGGATCTCTCGAAAAAGTGTGTGTCTAAATGTATACAGGGTGTCCGGTAACTAACGGACTAATGATTAAGGGCGGATTCTCTGGCCGATTTGGAGACGATTTTTCCTTAGCAAAAATGTGGAGAAGTCAATAATTTTCGAGTTATAAGCGATTGAAACAAATGGGTTTTTTGAAAACTAAACGTTTTGGAGTTTAAAGTCTATAACATAATTACATTCTTCAGTTAATTTCAGGTAGAGTTTACTGTAATATAAAATTTTAATTTGAGGCTTAGTTATAAAGATGCGTAATGACAAATATTGAAAAGTTGTAAAAAATGATGACCTTTTTCGACATTTTCGCTGAGGAAAAATCGTTGCCAAATTGATCAAAGAATCCATTTGTAATCGTTGGTCCGTTAGTTACCGGACACCCTGCGTATATGTAACTGGATATTAACACTTCTCGTTTGCGAATCCGTCGCGATATCGATTAGAGGAAGCAATAAATAAAAAAAATAATAAAAATCCGCATGTGTTTTCCCGCATCCTCCCTCTATATCCGCGTCAATTATTATTATCCGTAGCGCTTGTGACGGCTCGTTGCGTCACCGCTTCGCTCTGCTCTCGGGCACGCATCAGTAACACGTTTGTGTTGTAAAAAATAAAAATAAAAAAAAAAATACTTTTAATCGTTGGCTCGACATATGTCTCAACGCGTCAGAGGTTACGCCGTAAAAAACAACGACGATATACAAACGCGATATCGTCTGGCCCGGCATTCCTATCATTATTTATTGCCGGAGCGCGATGAAATTCCTAAAAGGAAAGAGAGAGAAAACAAAAAAGGAGAAAATAGTGATTTTTCGATTCACGCAAATATTCTCAATATAATCGAGACTAATGCTTTCCAGGCGGAATTGAAAATTGAATTCCAAGTATAGCTTCTCTCACATTTTACAAAATTGAGCAAGTCTCTCTCGATTCTTCAGGAAAGTTCAATCGATCTCCGATTGATCAATGTTGCATTTTATAATTTAATAATTTTGAAACTGTGGTTAATTATTATCGCCATATGTATATATGTATATAAATTAAATCTACGCATAAAGCATCTAGTATCCGCTTTTAGATCGTTGGAATTTCGCTCAAAAGTAGCGGTAGCATAAAAGAAGGAAAAAAAGAAAGAAAAACACGCGCGCAAGTAATTTATAAACGATGTTTATTCCTGCACTGCGTTTTGTGAGCTCGCTTTTACAGCAACGGGAGTAAACCAGTTTTGAGTCGTTTACTCGCACTATCTCGCGCGTTTGTTTTTATTTCACACACGCCTGTGTAATAACGAGGTAAAAACTAAGTACTCTTACAAAACGTAAAATAGAGCTTGCGTTTTTTTTTCTTTTCCTTTTTTTGTGTATGACGGAGGAAAAAGAGGGCGGGTTTGGAGAGATTTTGCTTTAAGGGCACATGTGATGTATATGTAGGATTCCTATACGCTTACATTTACACATCTATCTCATTATATACACAATATTTGTTTTCTTGGTGTACTTTCAATAGAAATAACGTTATGCGATACACTCGACAGGTATAATCTATACATTTGGTTTTTTTTTTTTTTTGGTTCTTGGCGAATGTCACTGGGTGACAAACTTTGTTTCGTTCTTTTCTCTCTTCGTCACATCTCGCTTCGCTTATTATTACTTATGTTGTATAGTTTGGCGATTATTATAATTGACTAATAAATACAAAGGCGAAAGTGTACGAGATTACTGGATTTGACCTGCGCTCGTAACATTCGTGGCGTTTTCGAGATATCGATAGTTGATATTTAGATGTTATACGAGAAATGAATCCTTCGATTGCTACGCATTATTTTGCTCTATAATTAATGAATTAGTTAATTTCATAAATGTGTTTGAATCTGATGACACAGAAAGAACGACGTTTTAGACTGATTTAAAAAATCAATATGCGGAAGTTATACGCGAGAGAAAAATCTTAATAACACGCGACATAATTATATTCTAAAATGAATTTCAAAGAAATGAGTTTTTTTTTTCAGAAAATAGTTAAATGATGTGATTAAAACAATATTAATCAAAAATATTTTCTCTTAAATATCAAAATTCTAATTAACTTTTTATAGAAATAAATAATATAAATATATATTCATATTTTCTTATTCTCATAATTTCAGGCAGTTTTAAAACTTTAGAACAAATCTTCTCATTTATTTACATAATCGATTAAAATCATTAAATTTGGTGACCTTTTTGAAGACATTCTGTTTTCGTTTGAATCATCGAATTTTATTTTGTACATTTAATGACGCCATTCATTTGCGCATTACTTTCAGAAAGTTTTTTCCCTTCAAAATAAGCTCGCGACAAGAGACGGATATGCGTGTTGCCAGTTTATACCAGTTTATAATCAGTATTATCCGGCGGCATGAAAAAACGCACAACGACACTATCTTTTCACGTCATACAGAAGACATAGATTCTAAAATATACATGCATATGTATATTATATATACACATATATATAGATTATATATATATATATACATATATGTGTATACTGTTTCTTATATTTATTATCGCAAATAATCGTAGACACAACCGCAAAAAATCGATTATATGCAGTAAATACCAGTACTTTCTTTCGCTTTCCTTTTTTTCTTTACATATCGCGTCTTATTCTACTTAAAAAAGTGTAAAAACTAATTTGAGTCTACCTTTCTAAAATCTTTGCTTTTTGCGGCATCTCACACTAGACGATTATTCGTCCACAGTTTTGCGTGCTCGTTAGACTTTCAGCCGATTCCTGTAAAATGTGCATCCATATATTTTTACGTTTCTCATCATCATATCGACAATTGTTCACCGTATTACGCGACACGATAGAAATAGAAATTGGCACCGTTTTTTGGTAACTTGGCATATCACTGACAATGAGTGAAAAGTAGTACAGCCCCTAATATTAAAAGCTAAACTTCTATTCCTATACACGAAAAAAATATAATTGCTTTATTAGCAAGATTGATTACTTGTTAGTTTGTTATTTTATTTTAATATCAGAGGTGTGACTCGCGCGCGCACTCAAACGCATTTTTAGGAAGAACGATAGAACAGAATCAAAGGAATTTTTAATGTCGAATCCAAAGAAATTATTATTTATATTCGTGATTATTAAAAAAAAGAAGAGAAAAAGAAAAAAACAAAAATTATTATTAATTATTTCTAAAAAGCATATAAGAGTTGGGACAATTGATGTCTTTATACTTACATGTTGTCATGTCAATGATCTAGAAATTGTTAACAAGATAAAACACAAAATTAATAAATATACCTTGCACTTTCAATTTACTGCGTTGTTTATCGGTAACGCGCGCGAACTTAGGAACTAAAAGTCTAGTTGCTACATCTTTGCAGAGAAATCCCCTGTGGGATCGTGTTCTACGCGATCCGATTAATGTGATTCAGTAAAAGAATATATCGAGAAAAATAGATATGTATATTATATATAAAATCTTGTAGAGCCGAGCTTGAATTGCGCGGAAAACATCGATCGCGATATCGCAGGTACTTTGTTCGAGCTAGATATTTTTCGAGCTCGTCAAGATCGTCTAACTGATATTGGAAAAAAAAACATTGCTCGACGATAAAAGCTATACGATAAATTGAATGGTTCTTCGTACTCTTTAGTCAATGTTTGTGTTGATAATACGATGATATCACTATCATACTTTCGATCGAGAAGAAAATCATCCGTTTCAACTTTTCGATCGCGAATATCTCTTTATATTCGACTATATAGATTTCGTTAATTTGTCCCATCTCTCCTTTTACCTGTTCTTAGATTGCTCGTGGCAATCTTTTAATTTCCTTTTACTCCTCCATCTTTGCCAGTAGACTTTACACACTATGAGTACATGCAGTGTCATTCGAGATGACCATGACATATGAATTTATCACATATCAGAGCCACATTTGGATAATGCATATACAGGGTGTCTGATATAAAGTGTCACACCGAAAATATACAAGTAGATCTTGTTATTTGGAAACAATTTTTCCTCAGCAAAAATGTCGAGGGAGATCATGTATCTTTATAACTAAACCTTATTAAATTAAAATTTTATTAAAGTAAACTCTACTTGACATTTAATTGGAGAATGTGGTTTTGTCAATATTTTATTTCCACAAGACTTAGTTTGCGAAAAACCCTTTATTTTCAATCGCTTATAACTCGAAAATTATTGATACCTCAATATTTTTACTTAGGAAAAATTGTCTCCAAATAATAAAATCTACTTGTATATTTTAAGTGTGACACCTTATGTCAGACACCCCGTATACGTGTAAATACTAAATACGAATAAATCGAAGACTCTGCGTGTACATTATTATAACCCTAAGACAGATATATGTATAATATATATCGCGCCGGGCATACATTTGATATGTTATAACGAAGGATATTTGAGCGTAACCTACGATTCAAGGGGTGATCTTGGTGGCGTGTAAGACATCTCCATCGTTATCCCACCGCTGCTGCGTCGAAATCGTGACGGGATGCCCGGGATGTCGATGCTGTTGCGGGGCTTGCGTTTACTGAGATGTCTCTCGACCCATTTTAGCATCGTGAGCACCGAATCCGTGCTGGGAAGACGTCTCTCCGCGGACGTACGGATAATATGCGACGATGCCACGCGGAAAGTGGCGGCCATACCTTTCAAAGTCTATGCAGAAACAAATTAAAGTTCTCATGATGATCGTAGAACGTTAATGAATATCGTTTTTAATCGATTGAAAGATATCATTGCTCTGGTAGAAATAAAAAAATTCGCACCTTCATCGCGTCCTCGTCTGTAACATCGTCACCGGCGTATATGATCCTGATACGTTCGCTCCAATCTAAACCAAAGGCTGTACGTAGAATGTAGATGGAAGCGCTACCCTTGTTCCATTCGACTGGCGGTTTCGCCTCTAAGGCACAATGCGCGGTACAGGCCATGAATCCAGCGGCCTCGATAAGTTTCTTAGCTTGAGCTATCATCCTGGGACGACTCTCCACCGGTGTCTCGCGATAGTGGAACGTCAGAAGCGCGCCTTTATTCTCGACCCATGCACCGTCCCTGCAGAGCTTTAAGCAGACAGATAATATGAGATGTCAATACATTTACCATACTTCCTTAATAATTTCGCAGAGGATACACGTAATATAAAATTTATTAAAAAATGTACAACGGTGGTATATAGAGATTTCAATCAGAAATTTCAAAGTACCTGTTCTTGAAGCATTTGCATCAGACTGCCCACTTTGTCCTCCAATTCGGCAGGCATAGGATGAACGAATTTACTGCCGTCCGGATGTAGAATCTCCAATCCGTGATTTCCGGCGTACGTGATACCTTCTATCCCGACCATCGATTTTACATTGTTCACGTTTCTGCCTGATATAATCGCGATATAAACGTCTGACATGTTGGACAACCTTTGAAGAACGTTTTTCGTCTCAAGCGGCAAGATTGCTAGGTCAGGATGAGTGGCTATAGGCGCCAGTGTACCGTCGTAATCCAAAAGAAGTGCCAATTTATGATTATCACCGATGTACCTAGGGGACATGTGGTTGTCACTGGATCGTTATCCGGCTTTCGTCATGAGTCAGGTAACATTCGCTCGCGCGGGCCCGCCGTCTCTCGAAGAAGCGTTTTTTTCGATATCTTTCTCGTTTGCCCCAAAATCGTATGGATATAGGATATTATAGGATTAATATCCCACATAGCGCAAGAAAATGCATTATAATTCTTCGTCACAGCCATATCATAGCGACGTATGTATATATATGTATATATATATATATATATATATGTAAGCATAGCCGTATATAATTATGTCGCCACGCCGCGACGTACCAAAACTCATGCTTAGCTTAAAAGTATCACTTGAAAAAGCGTATAGCTGGTTCGCTTACAATTAGTATTATCTTATGCAAATTTTAAGTAATCTCAACCGTATATATGTATACAATGCAGTAATTCTTAATTTCAGATAATAATTACTTGGATCTTTTTTACTTTTGTACTTATATATCATACCTTACGTGGATGTATCCCGTTCATGCGCATGCGCTGGTCGGGCCCAGTCATGCACATCTCTTAACACATCTAATACCTACTTGCTCAAGTAGTCGTCGAAATCATCCATTGTCACAGGCTGCATCGTGGTAGCACCTACGGAATCGTGTTCTTCGAGCGATCCCATCACCTGAAGGAAGGACTTCATCCAGTAGTTGACATCGTATATCCTCTCACGTCGACGCAAATGATTCATTCTTAATGTACGTTCATCTTCAGGCATAGTAAGAGCCCTATTTAAACATAACATTTTAAATTATTCTAGTTTAATGTCGTTAATGTTTAAATGCATCTTAAAATGATCGAAGATTGCCAGATTACAGACAAAATGTCTAATTATGTCGGCAGTTTTGTCAGATTAATTTTATTAGAATGAAAAAGAACAGTCATATATACCTGTGAATGACTTCAGCAGCCTCGTCAATCTCATAAGGATTACAAATCAAAGCCTCGTGCATCATTTCGCCGGCACCGGCGAAAGGCGAGACTATCAACACTCCTGGCGGTTTATTGATTTGGCAAGCGACGAATTCTTTAGCAACTAAATTCATGCCATCCCTGAGCGGCGTGACGAGAGCGACGGCAGCATCTCTGTAGAAAGCCGCTAGCTCGTCCTGGCTCACGCAACCGTAAATATAACGTATGGGCGACCAGTTGGGTGTGGTGAAGCGACCATTTATACATCCTATCAGTTGATCCATCTCGAGTTTCAGATCCTGATACTCGCGAACGTCGGTGCGCGAGGGCACTGCGATTTGCAACATCGTTACCTGCGATAAAATTGAATATACATATATTTAATTCTCTAATGTCTCGGATTAATTATATAATTTGCGAAACAATTTGCAAAGAGATGCGTTTGAACAGACCTGTTCACGGTGTTCGGGATGCTTCAACAGTAGCATCTCGAAAGCTTTCAATCTATGAACGAGGCCTTTCGTATAATCGAGCCGGTCGACACCAAGAACGATCTTTTGATTCGACTGCATGACCTTATTGGCAGTCTCGGCTAGCGAGACGAATCTGTCAAACGGAATGCCAATTGGCAGCGGTCTTACTCGTACCGTTCTGCCGCCATGCTCGACTAGTAAATTCTTCCGATCTACCCTGCAGCCAAGACTCCTCTGGCAGCAATCGACAAAGTTCAGACAATAATCTTGGATGTGAAAACCCACCATGTCGCACCCTAAATAAACAAGTGAGCTACATTAGAAGTTAGTCCAAGGTATAGGTTTAGGTTCTAATTTAAGAAAATACTACTAATAGGATTCGAACACACTCACCAAGCATACCCTGCAGGATCTCGTCCGCCCACGGAAAGAGTCTGAAGATGTCCCATGGCGGGAAGGGTATGTGAAGGAAGAAACCTAATTTGAGCCTGAGATTCTTATCATCCGCCGCTTGTCTAATCCAATTGGCGGCTAACATCAGGTGATAATCATGAACCCAGACCAACGGGGTGCCATTGGACTGGTTCTCCTGTTCCTTGTGAATTTGTTCCAAGGCGCCGACCTGCAACAACAGATCCGTTAAAAAAATCGAAAAAAATAATTTATATTAATTCGTTTGTATGATTTTGCTTCGTGTCGCTAAGGAAATAAATATCTATTAATTCGACTGAGACAGAAATATTTTTCTCAAACAAAAAAACGATACTAATTATACAATGGTACCGTTTTAGCGGCGAATTGTTCGTTGACCACGGAATACGCGCGCCAATGTTCCGCGATGAAGGTCGCCCGATCCGGCATAGAGTGAAAGAGCGGCCAGAAGGTTCCGTTGCAGCATCCGTTGTAATACGAATCGAAGATGCCGGGGTCAACGTGTACCGCCACAACCTGAAAACAAGGAGAGAGATAGCAATTGGAGCGATAAAACTACAATTTTTCGTAATGTTTCCTCATTACTCCGATCGGTAACAGAAGCAACAATGTGTCTCAAAATAGGAGATGACAATTTCTAAAATTAATACATTATCAATCACATTGTTCTAATCACGGGCGTCCGCAGGATTTTTTCTTCAGGGGGAAAGATTAAATGATTAAATTTTTTTATTATTTTTGGTTCTTTCTTTTTTAGATTTAATTTTTTTTGTAATTTTTATTTTTTCTATTAAATATCCAAATAAACTCCAGTGTTTATTTAAAAGGAAAGCAAATGCATCCTCTTGCCACTTCCTGCAGACGCCCATGATTCTAATTAATATCCATAAAGCAAACGATTCAATATAACTCGTTATTCCGGCAAAATTCAATATAAAAACTAAAAGGAGAAAGATTTATATATAAAAAATAAAGATACATATTTTACGAAGCTTATCACATCGGTGTGTAAAATATGCACTATAGACGACGAGATGTGCATATATATACTTAAATCTATAAAGTCGCTCGAACATTCTGGGGGTGGATATCATGACGGAAAGGCGAGAGAAACCCGAGACGAGGGTAATAAAAGAAACGAGATAAAAGGGAGGGTGAAATAGCTGAGAATGAACGGGTCGGAAGTGCATAAAGTCTGGTTTCGCGTCTGATAACGACGTATCGGCCTCCCCTTCATCGGTCATTATATCGTCTCTCTTCGTTATTTTGCTCGCGACACTGCCTCCTTTATTTCCGACCGAGTGTGAAAACAGGCCGCGTTACAAGAAAGAGAAAGATCGTTCTCCGTCTGACGCAAGCGGACAATCGAGCGATAAGGCGGCTTAATGCTTTTTCGAAAGATAGACACAACCAATCCGCGATTGGTCGTTTGTTATTCCTTATTCACGGATATCGCTGGTCCACATTAATTAAGAGAGGTCAGGGAAAGCTTCTCTCTCTCTCTTCGCGCTTATATACATATACAGGGTGTCCCATCAAAAGTGGCCACCCCCTTTTATCTTTGAAACTAAAAGAGATAGACCATACAAATTATATATGAAATTAAATGGCTCAAACTGAACTTGTTTTTGTAAGCAACCACTGTGCTCATAAAAAAAGTTCAGTTTGAGTTCACCATTTAATTTCATATATAATTTTTATGATCTATCTCTTTTAGTTTCAAAGATAAAAGGGAGTGGCTACTTTTGATGGGACACCCTGTATATATATATATATATATATATATATATATATTCACGGGTGGATCAAGAATCGGTCACGCATTGTTATCGTTTCCTCTCGTTCGAGAATCCTCGTCGTGTCGCAAAGATTGTTTAATCGCGCTGTACGATAAAAACCTATCAACATTTACTTACACTGACAGCTTTGCTTCAATCGAGCAGAATCGGGAGGAAACAAGCGATGACCTCGATGAATTTTAACTTAAAACTCGATATCGCAACAAAGTCTCGGAATTGTTAATTAAGAGTATATTCTATACTTTCGTATAATGAAAAAAATTCATAAAATATGTTATAATCTTAATTAGGAGATAACGGGATATTCCGCGTTATTGATAGCTCTACGCAACACTTGCGACACGTCATTCGATGCTTTCGATTAAACGATTCATGTCGAACACGAGAAAGATTTTTTACACATTTTTTTCGCATCTAATTATTTTGGCGCAATCATTTTAGATATCTTTCTCGTCTTCCGATTATTTGTTTATATGTATTTAGGAGGAAGTGAAGGGGTTAAATCGGAGCCATAATCGGATCAATTTTATGTGACATTAAAAAAAACGTCTTGGTCCATTATTTCGTATAACGGCCTATTTAGAAACATATAACGTAAACAATTTTAATTGCTCGTTATCGCGTGCACATTCCACGTGACATGATAGTCTGCTTTCCCTCTCTTCTTGTAACGTTGTTTTCCCCTTTCGCCTTCTTTGTTTCTTATATGTGTGTGTTATGTAAACATGTAACATATTATTGAACGTCCCGGTCGCGATAGACAGAAAAATAGGGCTGTTAAAGTGGGGATGCAGACGCTGATGAAGAAAGACTCGATATAAGAAAAATGGAGAAAGCAAGGAAAAAAAATCCAGAACTTTTATTGTTCAATTAAATACGTCCGCGATATTCTGAGGTACATCGATAAAAATGCATTTCTATAAAAAAGATAGATATAATGCATTTTCTCTATTTTACATAAAAAAAAAAAAATTAACATTTTGCCGAATTATTTGCCTATACAAAAAATAATTTTTTGACGTTTCAGGCACGTGTTCGTTGAATAATCATCGAGCAGGACGTACAATTCACAGTTCAGAGTTGCGTAAAAACTGCATTACTTATTTTATTATTATAATTTGTAACAGCTCTTTAAAAATTAATATACATATAAAAGACAATAAGAGCTAGTTAAGTTCTTTCATTAATATTTATTTGTGGAAAAAGATTTATAACATATATACATATAATTAATATAATAAATAACATATAATAAATCTTTTTCCACAAATAAATATTAATAAAAGAACTTAACTATAGCTCTTATTGCCTTTTATATGTATATTATTTTATTATCTAACTATAATTGCATCGTTATTCAGAAGATATTATAGACTGTCGTCCAGACGATATCCGGATGTTCTCGGCGATTTTGAGGAAAATCTCTCGCCTGAGCGAGATTTACGCGCTCCCCATCACGCTCGCATGGACGTAATAAGTTAATCCTTAATAATGAATCGTCGTATAAAGCTGCCATAGACTCACAATTAGCAAAAGTCATCGTCTATCTGGCCGATGGAGACGTAACGGGGCTCGCAAACGCGTCACGCAACGATAACCCTTCGTGATTTGCGACCCCGCGACACGAATATCCGTGACACCCGGATCACAGCCGAGTCATTTCATTCATTTCGTTTTATCCGACCGACGTTCGAGGAGATTTCATCTGTCGCAAAATATTATTTATTATCTACAATTTATTCTTTTTCCTCAAAAGTGCGGGAAACAATGAGCCGTAGAGATTCGCTGACAAACATTTATTGAATTCGAATAAATATTGATTTATTTCAACACTGCCTTATAAATCATTTTTTGAAACTAATGATATATTGATTTGATGTGAAAAAAATATTTATTTGATATAAGAAAATCCTTTTCGAAACAAATAAATATTTAATATTGAAATAAGTATTTATTAATTTGATAATTTTTTTCAGTGTAATAAATATGTTTTACGACAAATCAAAATTCCTGAACTTCGTCGTTCTATTTTATTCTACAACTAGGATTAAATTAGAGAAGATCTTTGTACGTTTCTCTTTTAATTTTAAATGACTGAATTATTTTTGCAAACTGTGAGAATTAACAATATCTTTTTCAATTTTTTTAAAGCTTATATTTCTTAGTGTTATTATATATTTCAATGAACGTTAATAAAATAATTTTTGATTATCAATAATCATCTGTCGCAAAATATTATTTATTATCTACAATTTATTCTTTTTCCTCAAAAGTGCGGGAAACAATGAGCCGTAGAGATTCGCTGACAAACATTTATTGAATTCGAATAAATATTGATTTATTTCAACACTGCCTTATAAATCATTTTTTGAAACTAATGATATATTGATTTGATGTGAAAAAAATATTTATTTGATATAAGAAAATCCTTTTCGAAACAAATAAATATTTAATATTGAAATAAGTATTTATTAATTTGATAATTTTTTCAATGTAATAAATATGTTTTACGACAAATCAAAATTCCTGAACTTCGTCGTTCTATTTTATTCTACAACTAGGATTAAATTAGAGAAGATCTTTGTACGTTTCTCTTTTAATTTTAAATGACTGAATTATTTTTGCAAACTGTGAGAATTAACAATATCTTTTTCAACTTTTTGCAATTTTTTTAAAGCTTATATTTCTTGGTGTTATTATATATTTCAATTAATGTTAATAAAATAATTTTTGATTATCAATAAAATTAAACGTATATTGTTCAATGGTTACAAGCTATATATATTCTGCGTATTGAAAGAGAGTAAAATGATCGTTTATCAGTAAGCATAGTCACATTGCTCTTGTCGGAAAATACACGATATCGCCACGGAAAAACAACTATAAATAAGCTGTTTTTAGCTGTCACCGAACTTTTTAACGTCGAGAGAAAAGGCAAAGGGCATCTCCGAATCGATCTGTTGCATTCATTATTTATTCTCCGTACGAGCGATTCTCGTGCTTATCTTGTTCCGCAACAATTTATTGTTTTTATAAACAATATTGTTCATAAACATGTGCGATTAATTTTTAACGATCAATCAAAAATAGATATTGTAATAATAAAATATATTCTTTGACTATCGATCGAGAATAACATTGACGCACCTCCTCTTTTAATTGCGTTGTAAATAAAAGGTAGGAAAAAAGAGTAAAAAATCGTTATCGATTTACACGCAATTTATTTGACGAAAAAGGCAATTACGTTGGAATTTTCGAGACATACGACGGCGTGGCGTGGAATATTACAGGTGATTGAGGTGGGGAACCGTGACTCTATTCTCTCCGCCACGCGGTATATTGTCAATGCCAAGGTTAGCAAATTCGCGTAATTGCAGCGGCAATTATGATAAGATCGCTACCTGGCCTAGATACGGCTAATTTGCCCTCTCAAATAATCTTTTCGATTTTTTTTCTGACCTGCTGAGTTTGAATAAAACTCACTCATTGTCAGTGAAACACCAAAATGCATTCCACAAATATTTGGATGCATTAAAAAAATATGACTACGACGACATGGACAATTTTCTTTCTAGAGTTATTCTAAATGCTTTTGAAAAAAAAGAAGTAACAGATTTTAATATTTTAATATTCTTGACATAGGTCCACATAGGCTTTTCTCTGGTATGTGATATAACTTTAAGAATCAATTTTTCTCTTAAAACGTACATCCACTTTGAGAGACGTAAATTAGAGAAAAAAAAATATGTATATACCTATATATATGTATATAAATTAAAAAAGAACGTCAATTTTTTCCACGTTTGAACGATCTTTTAAATGTAAGACGCCGATACGAATCGAAAGATCGATCGTTATTAAATACCAGTAATTAACTCACCTTTCGAGACAGCAGACCTGCGGTAGGTGTACGATCGTTGGGGTCGGATTCGGGGATTGGTTCGTTCGGATTTTCCATATGCATACCAGGCCATCCGACCCAGATTCCATTTCCACTTATGACAACCGGTGCTACTGCGGTTACTAAACCACCGGCGCTGTAAAAAAAAAAAAGAAAATTTATAAGTGTAAACGTAGACACAGATGTGAAAAAATCATTCACAAAAGTGGAAAAAAATCTAAAAAAAATAATTTTTTTTTTGCCAAAATAATTTGTGGGAAATCTTTACGTTGTATTTAAAATTAGATCTTGCAGTTTATTGCTTTGCATAAAAATGTCGTTATCTTGTGTAAGAAAATGCGGCATATTAAATTATTTGCTATTTATAGACGGATCTCTCTTTTCGATAAATCAGCCGTATAAAATAACTGCGTGGCAGAAAGCGCGTATTATTGTATTATTATTGTAATATAATTCCGATGACCGCTAGCTCGTTGACAGTAAACATCTATCTTCTTTAAGGTGACGTAAGAGTTTCAATTTTACCTGATGTTTTATCGATCGTTCTTGGATTCTTCATATGAATTAAAGCGGATGGTCATATTAAATACTAAATACGTTCTCGAATGCACATCTTGTCAGCTATTTTCTATTTTAATTGATCAAACGACAAAAATATATACATACGTCAGTAAGTAAAAACACGATAAATATAAAAATTCAAAAATATTTCTTATCAATTAACGTCATTTCAAATCAATTTCAAAGCAATTACATATATTACGCGAGGCAAATAATTATCTAAGAGCTAATATTAAGGAAAATTTATCTAAACTCGGCACTATTACATCATTTGATTTTCATATCTCAATCTCGAATTAAAAGCTGCATCCTTTGCATCTAAAAAAACCTAAGGACGAAGAACGGATGCGATTATATATAATGTATCATTGAATTCAATGGGAGATTCGCACGGATTTTTGCAGAGACGTTATACCGTTGTAATTAATTAATTATACATTTAACAAACAAACATACGCGCGTTCTTGGAGGCGACATTGAGTATAATGGCCAACTTGTTTACGTAATGCACAATCATTGGTTGTGCATGTTTGGTTCGCGATCGAGAGATTTCTTAAAAGCACGTGCATCTAGCGCGCGCAAATGCGTGACCTTCCGGAAACATTCCAATATAGTGTTGTTTTTTTATTTTCACGCCTGATAATAATTACACGTTTTGCGTTAGTTTATTTTCCAGCAAATTCTGTTTACCAAAATCACGAAATATTATCGCGATTATTTTTTTCGTCGAATTCAAGGATGAAAGAAAACGTGTCTCTGATAATGTTTTGCACTTATTTATCGATTATCGATTTTTATACATTGCTGGAAATTATATATATATCCCGTAAAAGTTTTTCTACACAAAGATACCGATCTGATATTTGTTCTCCAAGTCATATCGAGTCTGCGTGCAATGAAAACGAATGAATGTTTACATGCCATGCGACTGTTCCTTATCGCGATCGATACTTTTTCATTTCGTCGTTATGAGAGTGGACTGTAGTTATAATTACTGTTTCTACACCTCGTCGTGATTCTAATAACGATTAAAAAATTATCGATCTAATACGATCTATTTCACAATTATTATCGAAAAAAATTTCAACAATCGTTCAATTGTGTGACATGTAATTCTTCAATTATTTTTATAATCTCGTTACATTGTATCATTTCACATTGAGAACAGAGAATGTACAGAAAAAGAGGAAGAAACGATTATTATGTATATTTATATAATAGATAAGAGAGATTCAATGTATGTGCACGCGATAATTATATACATATAATCCAAAAGCACGTAATCAAAAATGCTTATATTGATTCGTCTCTTATCGAATTTTAACCGGTTCTTCTCGCGGATTATCGGCTCGGCAATGATTGATCATTTCGCATTATTAAATATTTTTCCACGATCTCACTTGAATTTCTCGCGCGTAGTCTTTACGTATACAGAGTGTCCCGTACCCAGAAAATCACTGATAGTTAGATTCCTGACATCATTTGGAGACAATCTTTCCTCAGCAAAAATGTCGAAGGAAGTCATAATTTCTTGCAGGTTCCCAATTTTTGCCATCATATATCTTTTTGTAACTAATTATCAGGGTTGGGTAAGGGTTAATGATTTTTTTAAACTAAGTTAAGTTAAAGTTAGTTGCTTATAAAATTAATTTAGTTAAGTTAAAAGTTGCATGAGCCAAAAATTAACTCAAGTTAAGATTAAATTAACTGAAGTTAAATCAAAAGTTAATTTTTAAAAACATTATATTAAATTAGAAACTCGTTTGTTAATTCTTTTAAAATTTATAATAACAAATAACAAAGAAATTTTAATTTTTACATAGAAATATACTTTTTGATAATTACAATTGATAATAAATGAACATAAAAATGAATGACATTTTAATTTAAAAATAATACGTTTATAATTTATAAAACAATAATGTCTTAAGGCTCCTGGCTCCTCGCCGACCAATTACAATTGTGACGTCAGAAGCGGGAAATACCCGCTAAAAATTCTTAGATACCATTTCGAAATAAAAAGATATTTCGATGAAACAGCATTTTAGATTAGGCTTTAACACACTTTTAAAATATCTCGAAAACTATTCTTTTCCTTTAATCAATCAACAACTGTAAAATGACTGTAATATGAGGCCTAGTAATTTGTTTGCTCTTTGCGTAATCATTCTGCATAACGAAGTTTAATATCACGATCATTTTACGGTTGTTGATTGACTGTCAAAAGAAAAGTATATAATTTTCGAGGTATTTTAAAAGTGTGCTAAAGCAACCTGAAATAGTGTTTCGTCGAAGTATTTTTTTTTATTTAAAAATAACATCTAAGAATTTTCAGCATGTGCTTCCTCTAAGGTCACAATTCAACATGATAAGGATCTAAAAGCTTTAAATTAAAATTCTATTAAACCAAGCTCTACCTGAAATTAATTGAAGAATGTGATTTTGTTTATATTTAATTTTCACACAAGAGACTTAGTTTACGAAAAATTCTTTATTCTCGCTTACAATCATTTATAATTTGAAAATTATTGGCGTCTCGACATTTTTGCAGAGAAAAAATCGTCTTCAGATGACATGAGAAACCTACTGTAAATCAGTGATCAGGGTACGGGACACCCTGTATGTAGTGATTGGAGACGATACAACGTGGGCGTTCAGGAGTGCAACACGCGAGTACAATCGGCAGACACGAGGTAGACACGTGACACGTGCGGCGATTATGACGCGGCCGCGGTATACATAGGCGCGTCAAAAATTCCCGATAATTATCAGGGTTGGATAAGTTATTGATTTTTTAAAACTAAGTTAAGTTAAAATTAATTGCTTATAAAACTAATTTAGTTAAGTTGAAAGTTTTATGAACAAAAAATTAACTAAATTAAAATTAAGATTAAATTAATTGGCATTAAATCAAAAGTTCATTTTTAAAAACATTATTTATATTAAATTAGAATTTTGTTTGTTAATTCTTTTAAAATATATAATAACAAAAAAATCTTGATTTTTATATAGAAATATATTTTTTGGTAATTACAACAAATAAACATAAAAATTAATAATACTTTAATTAAAAATACATTTATAACTTATAAAAAAATAAGAAGTGATATTCAGAGCTAAAAAAATTAATTTAGGAAAAAAGTTAATAAGTTTAAAGTAAAAAATACTAATTGAAGTTAAAAATTAATATATTTTGAATTAACTAAGCAATAAAGTTAAAAGTTATTAACTTTTTAACTTTTTTTAAACTTTTAACTAATTAATTAGTTATTACCCAACCCTGATAATAATACATACTTATCAAACAACTTGTGTACGCGTTAATTAGTTATCTTGCTGAGAAGATTTCGTTTCGTCGTTTTACAGTTCGAGGCTGATTACGTATTTGACAAATGTACCGGAAATAATAATTCGCGAAGCAATGGGACGAAGTGCCAAAATATCTCTTTTCTAAAAATTGACTCATATATAAGGAAGATAGACTGCTGTAAATAATACGCGGATATCGAAAAGCGCAATTAATCAAATAAATCATTAATTAATCTCTGGATCTGTGAAATTATATTTTTTAATGTTTCAAAAAATTGAAAATTTGTCTTCGCATATATGTAAAAATAATTCAATTAAATTGTATTAAATATAAAAAAGGTAATTATAAAATAAAAATAGAATTATGCCAAACAGGTCTCAATTAATCATTTTTATCAAAGTTTCGTACTCGTTATATTTCCTTTATTCTGATGTCATTATGGAGCAAAGGACAAATGAGAAATTGCATTACTCTCCCAATCTACTCCTATATTAGGAATACGCAAATTTCACGTGACATTTTGTAAGAGTATTAACATTTGTATTCCGCAAACACGATTAGATTACACTCGTAAAAAAAAATTATTTTGAATATGATTAAAAGAAAGAAAGAGATAAATAGTTTGTTCATTCGCCACAAACGCTCGTTAATCATTTTTTTCCTCTGTCTCTTATCAATTCAATTAACTGTCAATCATCTTGGATCAGTTTTTTCCGGCATACATCGTATTTTCTCGATTCTTGGCTTTGCTTTCGACGAACGCAAACTTATGCAATTTGAAATTGACAGTGACTTATACGTCGACAGAAGCAAATAGTGTTACAGTCATAACACTCGAGATCGTATTGTCCAATATTTACCGAGTAAAGAGAGCCGTGTAACAGATTATTTTGTTCACGTACGAGTTTTAACGAACTTTGTTACTTACTCGCACTATCACGCTTCCGTTACATCATCTTTTCTGTTATTGTTGCATTGTATCCGCGCACATGTGTCACATGTTTATTTCCGATATATCGCATTTTTCCTTTTTCTTTTCTTTTTTTTACTGAATAACTACCTTTTTTTTCATTTCCCGTCTTTTTATCACATGAAATGTATGTATTAATTCGGATATGCACGATTTCTTACGATCTTTCACTCTGTGACTCAAATTCTCAATCGAAAACATTTAAACATGATCGAGATGAGAGAACAAAATTTCTCGATCACTGATGAATTTTACCACAAGACTAATACGTGCAAAATTGTTTCCTTCCTATGGCAAATATCCTGTTAATAGCATATATAATTCCTCGAAAAAAATTGCTGCAGAGATAATGACAGTGATGTAACTCTCTATATACTCGTACATAATCGCGTCAATTTATCATGTTTGTTATCTCGGGCCTCATGTTCCTCGTAAAAATATAAAATAAAAAGCGAGCAAAACAATGTTGGTGTCAAAATGGTGCAGTTTTAACTATTGCAAACGACACATTACGATTGTATTATTCGATTAATGTAAATATACATAGAATAACAGAGAAAACTCAAATGAGGAAAAAAACAATACACACAATTTGTATATCCAGAGAAAATGTAAGATATGACGAAACGCGCTCTTTAATATTTTCAGAGTGTAAAATCAAAACAGAGAGAGTAATTGTGTAAATGTGAAATTCCGTTGAAAATTAAAATAGTAAACACACATAATTAGCGTACGTGTACGTGAAAATCGATTGTATTATTGTATTTATATACTTAATAACAAAATGCAAATGAGAGAGATAAAAATAATCTGCTGTATATAATAAGAATATTCTAGACAGTTAAAGTGCACTCGATAAAGACATCAATAAATGTCACCGATTACAACATAAGAGTGACAAGAAACGAGGCTCTTTTTGCAATACATCATTCATGTTTGTATGTCGTACGATAACAGCATATAATATATGTATACATGTTTGTTTTATTAAAAGAAGCGAATTACACTAACCTGGCTTTGCGTTCCAGTTGACCAGATATATCGTTCCTCTTTAGCACAAACGGCAACCTGTTGCTCACGACGATCATGCTCCCGTTGGAGGTGAAGCCCGGTTCTGTGGACATGATGGTACATGGTGGACATGGTGTGGACATGGTGAATTTACGGAGAACGTGACAAAAAATGGAAAGAAGAGAAGAAAGGTGGAATCGCCGCGGTCGTTCTTGTTCGCGCGAAACGTCAACGTCGTGTGTCACGTGTCACGTGGGCAACCACGCGTATATAGGACTCGTGGCGAAAGATGCGGCTCTTTTATCCTCAGTTTCTCTCTTTTTTTTCTCTCCCTCTATCTCTCTTTTTCTGAAAGAAATAATCGGTTCGTGATCGCAAATGCTTCTCTCGTTATTCTCTTATCGGCGTTTTACTGCCGTTCTTGACTGGGGTCCATGGTACCCCGCGAGGATCGAGGGTTCTCTCAAAGAGAAAAAAAAGAATCCGGCGAGAGAGCGAGCAGGTGACAGGGTGACCTTGCGATGCGTCGCGTTTCGTAGCCGAGACGACACTGAAGCAACGCGTTAACGTCGCGTTTTATTCCTCTTAGCCGGCACGATCATTTGGTCCAAAGTGCGTTCCCTAGAACGGTATCAAACGACGGGGGCCGCGACCTTTCAGCCACCACCCGCACGACTATGCCCTCTCGACCGTCGTCGTGTCGTCGTCTTCCTCCGTCATCGGTCAAAGCTGTCACCCGACGAGCTGTCACCCGAGATGCCACCCGTGACGTCGTCACCATCCCCATTCGAGTCCGCATCGTGATGTAAACACACGCTCTCTCAGGGGGGACTCCCTCCGTTCAACTTCGAGATATCGCGCGGGAACAATTCGAACCTCACCCATAGCGGATGATCATCCGCGATAGATGCTCTATACCGCGAGACTTCAACGACCGCGTTCGACGAATCGTCGTCCGGAAACTGGACCGGATCGAATCGGACAGGTGACGTCGCTCGAGATGCATGATCGATCACTGACCGCGGATACTGATCGACTACCATCGAGGCGCCTTCTTCCACCTCGAGTGGCCGGCCTTCTTTCGCGCGCGACATCTGCGCTATGCCGCGATTTTGGCAGATCGCGATGCCGGTTGTTCCAACTCTTTTTGTTAAGTTTTATACCCAACAAGTAGCATATCTTCGTCTCCTTTTTTAGAATTTATAATCTAAAAAGAGATGAAAATATGCTACTTGTGTCGGGTAAAAAACTTACCAAGAAATTGGAAAAATCAGCTCTTAGGATCGGTTCTTCCAACTTCTTGGTAAATTTTATCCGATAGGCTCTAAAAAAAGAGACGAAGATGTGCTACCTGTCGTGTAAAACTTATTAAGAAATTGGAAAAATCAGCTCTTAATTTGTAATAAATTGACGGAGGCGTGCTACTTTTGGAACACTAAAATAATAAAATCGAGACTAGGTCGTCACGAATTATGAAGGATCGATTATTCTTTCATTTACCGATTAAATATTTTCGTTTCGCAAATTAAACATCGATTTATGAGTTTTGCTTTGGACCTTCTTTGTACACGCGATAAGATAATCTCGTGTATTATTTCTCCTTTTATTGAACAAACGATTAGCATATGAATGAATCTTATCAATGAATTGATTTTGAGAGAAGCGTATATTAAGAATATCGTGATTCGTATCAGTTTACTCGAAATCAGAAGTAGAATCGTTTTAGCATTTACAAATTAAATTAAGAATTAAATTAAGATTTAAATTGCCAACACGCTTCTATGTATATGGAAAAAATTAGCTATCATAACTACAATAAATTTTAGCTGTCCCTGTATTATATAACTTGAAATTTAATTATCATGCCTAAATTTAGCTATAATAGCTAATATTTTTTAGCTAAAAAATATTAGTTACCATAGCTAAAATTTAGGCATGATAATTAAATTTCAAGTTGCAATATAGGGACAGCTAAAATTTATTGTAATTATATGATAGCTAATTTTTTTTAGGCATGATAATTAAATATTTGTCTGTGTATGTATAAGTCTGTATCTCTCGCAAACGCGTATAATAATTCTTTCATATTTATCTAAAACTTGGAAAAGAGAGCAGAAAAAGAGGAAGATCTTGAGTGCCAAGATATATAATATAAAATTAACTATGAAAAATAACATTGCTTTCTTTCCACGATGTAAGTAACAGCTTTACACGAGGAAAAAACCGGAGTATTAGCGCTAATAAGATCCATCATTAGTTTCGCGATAAGCCTAAGAAGAAAAGTCTTTCGATTAGTCATTCGCAAACGCGTTAAGCGCGTCTGGTTAAGGAATGATAGTATTTACGATTACGAGTATATTATGAAAAAAGGCGTTATCATCACGTTGCGAACGCGTGTCATCGGCTCAAAACACACTCACGGCGAGGAAAATTGGCACGCGTCGCGCACGCGGTGCATGCGTTTTAATCTATGTACGCGGAAGTAGAAGATGTTTACAGCGCGTTCAAGCGGATTACATGACGTGTGGGTGAAGAGCGAGAGAGAAAACTGTTGTAAGAAAACTGTATCTTTTTCGTCCTGAAAATGTCGCGACCAAATGACGCTGTGCGTCATCGCGCGAATTTTTACTCCGATATATGCATCGATCAGCGAACGAACGAAATGGCTTATTAAATATGCATCGGCGTACATAAAAAACGTAAACAATGAACTTTCGAAATGTACATTTCAATTCAACGCTTGATATGCCAGTTATTCTAATAAAGCGGTGTGTGAACTTAATAAATATGAAATTTCTCTCTGGGGGAAACGAAGAAGGAAAATAGGATATCCAAACAACTTGTATTTTAATCAAAATCACACGTTTATAAACTGGATTGCCGATAGGCGAAACTGAAAATATCCTAGAGAGAGAGAGAGAGAGAAAGAGAGTCATATATATTTTTTTAAACTGCCCGATGCATTTTAAAACTGAAATCATAGCTCGAATAGCTGTTGTTTACTCTTTCAATTTAGTATAAGATTTTTAATAGTTGTGAACGTGTGAAAAGTTTTCACAACTTTGAAACTTTTCGAAAATTATAAAAATGTGGGGAAAAATTATTAGAAATAGAAAAGAAGATTTTTTTCTATGCATTTTCATTGAAAAAAATATATTTTTCGTGAATTTTGCAGCCTTTTTCGTGTTCTTATCAATGGAAAAATGAGTGTTGTAAATATAGAGACAGATTAGATCTGTATATCGTGCTCGGAAAGAATTTAATTTACGCTTATTTTCGTATCTCTTCGTAGAGATAGAGGACATAAAATGTGATCTAAGATCATAAATTGATAACATGGCGTACCTAATTGAAATTAATCAAAAGATTTTAAGGTATTTTAAGGGATCAGTCTCGAATTAGCATCAGTTTCCTTTCAGATCCCCAGCTTTCAACGATTATATCTAATCTGTACTGTATATCTTTACGGGATATAACTAAATAAGTGCGAAAAAGTTTAAGAGATAATTCTTTGTCGAAAATTAAGGGAAGTTTTTTTATATACAACATATACCCTTATATCCTTCCCTGAAGAAAAAATGAAACTTGGTAAATATTTTCCATTTTATTTATTTAATTTGTCTGAAATTTGAGGAAAAAAACTGAAAACTTAATTTTTACCTCCCTCTTTAAAAAAATGTAACTCCTCAGGGAAGAATATAAGAGTATATGTTTATATAAGAAACCTCCCTTAATTATCGACAAAGAATCAGCTCCTAAAATTTTTTCGCTACTTATTTAGCTACACCTTGTATAAAATTTAATTTTTGTTTTATTTTTATCTATTTCAAACTTTTACGTTTTGTCTAAGCAGAATTCACTTTACATTAAATTGTCAATTTGTCGATTTAATTAATCTGATATCATTTCGGATGTAATAATATCACATATGGTCTATAAAGAAATCTATTTTACGCAGATAAGCTTTGGACATTGGAATGCACAATAGAATCAAAGTGACCCTTCAACCGCGCAATGCTACGGAAACTACAAATGCTAAGAAATACGATAAGCATTCGTATTTAATATTTTTAAGCATTAAAAGATCACGCATATAACTATCAGAATATTGACGATTTCTGGTTTGTATGGAAAATAGAGATAAAAAACGCGTATCATGAGAGGATATCGTTTTCAAGCTCGAATCAGATTGAACCAGAAATGTTTCTTTAGAAACTTGTTTGTTTTACATAGTTTATTCGTTATATTTGTTATTCATTGTCGCTTAATTATATACCGATATAGCAATTCCGAGTCATTATGAATGAACATTCTTGAGTAGAGATAACTTTAAATTATCATTGACCAAAAAAACATATCAATCAAAAATATATTAAAGCTGAAAACATGCTAAGGTAACGAAGCAAGAACTCACTATGTTAAGTGCAAACAAACGCAACGGAGTGCTCCGTTTTTGTAAATCTGAAGCATTTTATTTGAGATATTTTCTACTATCATATACATTGAAAACAATTTTTAACTTGACTAAACCTTTCAATTAAATTACTATTTTGTTAATTGAATATATATATATATATATATATATATATATATATATATTTATTTATTAGTATTCAAATCAAATATATATATACGTTTTGTTAGATTTAATATGTTATATTTAATTTAAATATTTTTATATTTTAATTAATAAAATAATATTTAATTGGAAGGTTTAGTCAAGTTAACCAATTTTTTTCCAGTGTATTAATCCTTTCAGTTTTGCACTGGAGTACTTACTAATCAGTTTGTAATTTTTATTGTCCTTACCTAATGGAGTGCTCGCCATAATTACTTTCGAGCAGAGAAAAAAAATTGCATCGGGAAAGAGAACGGATTAATAATAATATATTTCGAAGAACTCAGGATTTCTCGAGAGAGATCTAACGATTTCAATATACAATTTATATATACATTTTAATTAATCAAACATAGTAATATGACTTTATAATTTTTTTAAATATATTAAATACCTTTGATAAAGTGATATAATAAAATTAGATAACAGAACATCTCTTTGCGCGATAATAAGACTTTTAAAGTTATTAAACACGTGCTTCGTTTCACGTGCACTTTGCATGTGCACTACAAAAAGAGATGCCTTCCATTAGGAAAATATAGCGCTTTATCGAAGCGGCCTCGTGTTTGATGCGTCGTTAGAATTATGATAGGTGGGCTCATTCCGTTTCTTATTTAACCGGTTAAATTCAGATCTTTCGTAATCAAGATCTGGAAATAGCCGGGACGAGAATCATCGCGTATCTTCGGTGAACTTCGAGGCTCGCCGACAGTCAAATGCATTCAAGCGCGAAAAATTGACATTTTGACACTTGACGTTCGCGCTTTAATCGATTTTCCATTCGATCGCAAAATTATTTTATAAATAATAATAAATAAATATAAATACATAAATAAATATATAAATAAAATAAAATATATAAATAAAATAAAATATATATAATACATAAATATATAAATAAAATAAAATATATATACATAAATATATAAATAAATATATAAATTCTCTACACTGATATGCAAGTAATTGAATAATTTAGTAAAAAAATTTTGTCATTTCGAGTTCTCAGATCTGTTCTTTTTTTAAGTTTTCTATATCTTGCTGCAATATACATATATTTAATCTGTCTTTTTATTCAATTCAAACTCGCATAAGCTTTACTTTTAATTTTGTTAAAAAAAATTAAATCTATGAACGAAAAAGGCCAAGGTTGCATCACACATAGACAAAATTAAATGACAGCACATATATATAAAATATATATATATATATATATATATATATATATATA
The DNA here is from genome assembly GCF_048542155.1 of Nylanderia fulva. NCBI lineage: Eukaryota > Metazoa > Arthropoda > Insecta > Hymenoptera > Formicidae > Nylanderia > Nylanderia fulva. Next base: position 1,186,557 of record NW_028190807.1, on the reverse strand, counting down.
TATTGATCACAAAATTACTTTATAAATAATAATAAAAAATATAAATATATAAATAATCTTTAGAGGACGGGCGTATTTTTTCGTAAACTTTTGTAATTTAAAGTAAGAATTTTTATATCTTTATTATAGTGTTATTGTACTATGAAAATAAGCGACCCTTATAGGTGAGCCAAAATATTGGCTTCCCGTCCTCTAAAGATTAAAATAAAATATATACATATAACATATCAACACTCCTTAATATATATATATATATATATATATATATATATATATATATCGGATAGTCTAAATAAAAAATTGGAATTAAAAATTGCGCGACGAGGTCATCAATTTTCTTGTGCAATAGACACAATAAATCTCTTATCGCGTATTCCATTTTGTTTACTAACAATAAATAAACATAAGAAAAGATGCAAGTTTGCGGCGTGTCTATTGCATGTAACGCCGATAACATATTTCAAAATTCCCATTTATACAGGTGATCTAAAAATAGAAAAAGGCTCTTCTCGCCGGCTCTTCCCGGCTTACTATCATTCAAACACTTTGTCAGCGCGTATTAATTGTTCGCTCCTCCTTTTACGACAATTTTGCTCCTTTTCGCGGCGAGCGAAAAAAGGCGCGAAAATGTCGATTTTAGCGAAAAATGTGTAGATTTCGCGAAAAGAATACGCGATCGGCGTCATTTTTATTAACCTATTGAATTCACTGATCGAGCGAACAATTGTCATCGTACGGAGAATAAGTGACCTGGTGGACCTGGGGACACCCACCTCGACTTGTCGTCCTTTATTCGTTTCGTATCGATGGCGCGTAAAACGTACGCCGAGTCGTTCTCGGAATTCGTTGTCGAATGAAGAGATACCTCGTAATTTCAATCTTTTTCTACGGAAACACTGTGCGTGTACCGGCACACGACGACGACGGCGACGATATCGGCGTCAGTTCGTATTCACACGAGAGATGCGAGAAATTACGTACTTTCAAGAGGATAACGCGATATAACTAGTGCCCTCCTTCGAGAAATTTCCAAGCGAAGCCGGCCGAGTCGACCGAGCTGCTGGCCTGTCAACTGCGAGTAAGGAAAATCCCTATAAGAAGCGACAAATCCCTAAAAACGCCGCCTCGCTCTACGATTGGTCGAAATTAAGCTAGGGACTTTGAAAAACAAAAGACCGGCTGTCGAGAGAGAGAGAGATTTTTAAAGTCACGTAACTGAAAAGAAAGGTAGCAATTCGTTATCTTTCTGTCAAAATGCACTTTTACAAATTATTAGAATTATATTTGATCGAACGAATTGACAGCCATTGTGATATAAAATCCAGATTTTCTTTACAGATAAGTGCTAAAAAAAGAGACAGAGATATGCTATCTATCGGGTAAAACTTATCAAGAAGTTTGAAAAATCAGCCCTTCTATCACCTGTCACCTGTCATCTATCAGCTGTCAGCTGTCACCTGTCAGTTGTGACGCGCCTGCGTGGAGATGCGCCGGATGTTTATCCGGCATTCGGGTAAATACATATATAATATATACTGCTCTCTCTCAATGGCCGTAAGTCTCGTCTTTCCGTGCAGAAAGAAAAAATCACGCATGGGGATCAGGAATATAAATAAACCGACCGCGCAAATTTGCGGCTTTCCGCAGAGCCTCGTCGGACACGTCGCCGCGTGTAATCCCGGAGCAATCGCAGATCAGGAGGTCGGAGTACGGACGACGACACTTCGCAGGAGAGATTCGCGCGCGTTGATACAGTAAGAAATGGCCGCCGTTTTGAGAAGAAAATTTGGAGTTGTTCCGAGCGCTTTCGCCGGCAACGGGAATCTGCCGCTGCTCGTGGCCGTAAGGTAGGCGCAAGCATCGTCATCCGGCTCGACGTAAACGATTAACGGATTAACGAGAGCCCGCGACGACGCGGGCCAAAGTATCGCCTCTAATCGGATTACATGTATATTCGTCGCAGATCTCTAACAAGGTCATCGGAACGGAGAGACATCAGCGATGGATGGATAAGCAAGCTCCTGGTCAGGAAGATCGAGCCTACGAAGGAGTCGCACTCGCGGATGCTCTCTGACAAGGAAGTTATTTATGCTCTGCACACTCACAACATTCGACCGGACTCGATTGACAAATATTTGAAAAATTAGTGAGTCGACATTTTTGTGACCTTGTCCGAATTGCGTGTAACAAGTTCACTGACCCTATGTATATTCGGATAAAACAGAATTAAGTTCAGCCATCGTGATATCTTTAATTTATTTATTGTTAATTTTTGCAATTTTTATTAGAAATTATAATTTCACATAACTGTAATCTTTGAAATCTACTTGGAAAATGTATTACAAGACTGTTTCTTATACGTGTCGTAAAGCTCTTTTGTATATTAATGCTTCATTTTTATTGCACAGTGCTAACATATGTATGTATATAATTGATATCAGAATGGCTAAGATACTTTTTGTTTTGTGACTTTTAATCTTGGGATTTAATAGAAGTACTAAATGGAAAGTATCTCTCTTTGTATTAATATTGCTTTTGATTATTATTATTATTAATCTTTAAGCAAACCTGATTCAAATTGAATTATTTTAACACACTTTTTTCCTATATTATACAGTGAGGAAAATGTCAATCTCATACATTCAAAGAAATCTGAACTGAACTTGGAATTAGTTGGTTCGTGGACAGTGGAAGTAGGAGATTTGGATCAGGCCTTACACTTGTGGCAATACACGGGTGGATACGAATGTATAGATCATGCACAGGCTGCGCTTTCTCAAGATGAGGTACATAATATTATACATTAGCTTAAGTAGTGAAAAAAAAAAAAAGGAAAATGCCAGATGTGTACAATGATTATTTATAAATTTTCCATAGTCTTATCATCGACTGCTCAGGGAACGAGGAAATTACTTGAGATCTCGCCATTTGCAATATCTGTTGGCATTCAGTTTTTGGCCACCGCTGGAAAAACGAAAGGGCCCGAACAAATACGAAATACGTAGTTACAGTTTAACACCGGGTACAATGATAGAATGGGGAAACAATTGGGCCAAAGCTATTAATTATAGACGCAACAATGATGAACCATTTGCTGGTTACTTTGCGCAAATTGGTAGACTGTACAATGTTCACCATATCTGGTGTAAGTAAAGTTCTGTTTATATCGTGCTATCTTTACATATGTTGCTTTTTCATCTTCATATATATATATCGAATAATATCTGTCTTTCTTCTTAGGTTACAAAAATCTCCAATCACGTAAGGAAACGCGCGAAAGCGCGTGGAGATCACCCGGCTGGGACGAATGTGTTGCTTACACTGTTCCCTTAATAAGGGAAATGCATTCGCGCATATTAAATCCAACTTCGTTTTCGCCAACGCAATAGATTTTACGTGTACGAACGCAAATGCATTTGTATATTACCGGTTATTTCTTATACATAAATATATATGCATTGTAATATTGTAAAGACATTTGTTACATGTATACATGCTGTAGATTTAAATAGTAATATAAATTGTATGCGCAATGTGTGAGAAGAGCTAATTTTTGTTGTATTATTACAACTGGCAGGATGTAGTTTGTTAATGTTTGAAATACATTACAGCAAGAACAATTTGTATGTATATATATATATATACTTATATACGTCATATTTTTATCAATGTCAGTTGAAGCACAATGTGTATATGTATAGACGGATATATAAAGAAATGAGAGATCTTTATATTTTTGCATTTTTCCTTTATCCATCTGTAACTTGTAAATAGGTATCGCACACTAAAAGATAATGCAATCTTAACATGTTTTGATTTCACTTGTGACTCTCGTCATACATATTTTTCTATACCTGTGTACTACATATTTAATGTACATTACAAACAAAAACTTAAATCATATACAGTACAGTTATGCAGAAAGATAATATAATGTACAAAAAATAACGTTAATTAAGTAACAAACTAGTAAGATCCAATCTACTCATTATCGCGTGAAAAGGATCGGTAAATTGGATCGAAATTGGTTCACAGTTTAACATTTTTTTTCATCTTTATTATTTTATCAATATATTGGATTAAACGGCCTCAAAACTGTTTTTTAAGCCTTAATTGGAGATGCAAATAGCACCTTACATACTGTTTTCCAATCATCAATTTAATTACAAAATGTCTTTATATATTACTTAAATTTACAAATAAAATAATCTTCATGTAATAATTATCAAGAACGGTTACGCGATTCTCGGTTACGTGTAATGCATTTTACGATTGATTATTTATTATATTAGAAAGATATTAGTATCTATCCCAACAAAATTTTATATTTTATTGGAATAGATACTCTAATGTAATTATATATATATTGTATTTATTTAATAATATTTTACATTTTATATATTGTATTTATATAATATTGACACGCGTGATGAGACAATAATAATAAAGTTTAACAATAAAACAGTATTAATAAAATAATAAAAGGAATATTTTCATCTATTGTATATTATTTTCTCATACTACATATAAATGAATTCTATAAATGTATATCGATTACAAATATTAACTCACCGATTCAGGCAGTTATATTCAATTTGTTGTAAAACACTTCAGCATTGTACCGAAAAATTTTTAATCAAATTACTCTCTTTAATTGCAATTAACATAATATTTTAGTTGCACGAACTTACGCTGTTGATATTTCAATATAGAGCATATATATGTATACGTTACAAATTAAATAAAAAATAAATGTTACAAGATCCCCTGATTTAATTAAAAATTATTGCTCTAATATGCGCACTATTTAGCATATATATATATACACCAGACGTACATAAAAATCTCCTATTATCAAAATTTGGTACAAGATGTTTGGTATGAATTTTATTCTCATTTGAGAACGAAATGTAATAAAGAATTAAAATTCAATATTACTAAAAGATATATCAGCTATAAGGAATCGCATATAAAATTTTGCTAAAAAATTAAATACAAGTTTTCCTGAAAACAAATAAATTTCACGCATTCGTTGGAGAACAAATGTAAAACTTGTACATACATATGTATATACCTATATATGTATCTTAAGTTCACAATGCTGATGCGTTTCTAAAATAATGCGTTTTTGCTTTGCGTTCGCACGCTGAAAAAAAAAACATTTCATATCCACGATTCATTCATGATTAATTCAGGATCAATCAATATCAATTTATATATGATTATTATGAATTCACGACAATTTTCACATTTCAATCGAAAATCATTTTTGCGTAAACGTCGACGTTGAAAAATGATAATATAATTTCTTTGGAGAAAAATTATTTTACGATAGTTAATAATGCAGAATAAGATACTGCGATATATTATTGTAACTACATAATCAGGTTTTATGAAAATGTTACATTTTGTTAATTTAACAACAACGAATGCCAAATGCAGTAATTCTTCGATGTTTTATAAAAGAGAAACAATTACAATTTGTAAAAATTAGAGTTTAGAAATAACAAATATAAACACTGCAGTGCCAAAGATTACATGAACAGTTGTACAGTGTTTACGCACAATTCTTTTGAATAATATATCAGCAACATGTCATTTTCACTGCTTCGTCATTGTCTTACATAGGAAAAAAAACATATTTCCTTATAAAATTAGCTTTATCAAGATCAATAATGGCACAAATAATTATTGAATTTTTATTGGGCTGTTTTCAAAAAAGATATCAATTTTTGAATTATAAAACATATGTGGTTATTTCACTTAGCAAAATTACAGCTTTCATAGTATCCTGTATATATACTTGTTTGACAGTCTGAAATATTTTCTACATACTTTCCACGATACCTAATGATATCTATTCTGCAAACATTATTATTATGCCTACTTTTGTTACTCTGCGCCTTGAAGGAACAAGGCTGTTAAAAATAAAAATTACGATTTATCTAATTAAAGCCAGAAATTGTATTAAAGTTACATTCACTTCAATATATTTTTATGTGTACAAAAACAAATATTCTTGTAATTGACCGAGATAATGTGTCTATGTATGTGTATGTAAAGAAGACATAATAGTACTGGATTAATACATAATAGTACTGGAATCGTAATTGTTACAGCAATCTCAAAAATATTGCAATATTTTTATCTGACGAGACAGCGAGTTGTCGCAATACTGAACAACCAACGTTACAAAATCACGTCATTTATAATGGAAGTAAGTGAAGAGCAAGCTCGTCAAATAATCACAAGCATAATTTGATAACATTTCTGATATGCTATGCCTATGATTAATTGTCTAGCATATTGGTTATCACATCCGAAATTTAACTGATAAAGCTAGCCGTGTTTTGGAAAATTTTATAAATTTCTTTCTTCTCTCTCTCTCTCTGTCTACTAAATACTATAGATATAATCAAAATTCCATATATCGCAGTTCTATGTAAAGCGAATAAATATTTACAAAACTCTAGCAACATCGACTTGATTAATTTCCTAAATTGGGTATTCAGCATGTTATAGTGATTACACAGACTATGGTCGAGAATTATCCTTTTGTTACATACATATACAACTTAACTTTCTCAGAGACAACTCGTGCTATAATTAAAAGTGCATATAAAACTTAACAATTTCTTTATATAGTATATCTTCCCAACAAAGATGAGGTTTGAAGTCTAAAACTTTAATATAATCGCAAGTATATTTAATTAGTTACTTATCATAAGAGAAAGATTTACTATATAACATTAAATTAAGCTAACAGTTTTCCTGAATCACACACGCATTTTACCATAATTTTGAATCTAGTTTGTTAGCACGAACAATCTCTGTTAATCTGTTATACTTTAAATTGATTATAGTAATTGATTTCGCGGACTTTTCTCTAATTATAGAATAAACCTAAGGAAGAATATAAATATATCTTCATACACATGGATGTCATTTTACTGCTTTTCCATACACACATACATATATATATGTGTATAAATATATATGTGTATATATGTATACATACATATATTTTATATATATATATATATATATATATATATATATATATGAGAGTTGTTGCATGTCGATTACTATATATAATGTGTGTCTATATTTACATATCGTTTAATTATAATGGGGAACATTTCAGTTGATTGTGACAGCTTTCCATTGTACAGTTTGGAACATATAACCATGATAACAATTGTTCGTGTTTCTACTACAATCATTCGTATCACTATAATTGAACACACTTTTAGATATTCGTTCGATGCATGCTATATTGATAATTTTCTTTTCACCGCATTAGATAGATTTCACTTGTATGAAGGAGATTTTAACATATACAATGTAACATATAATGAAAAATGGAATGTGTACATGCCATATATTGCCATTGATAATGCTAATGACAAAATGTATGTTACGCGTATGTCGTACACACATACATACAAAGTTCTTGTATCTTTTTATTCATCATAAATATTATACGAGGATGAGAAGGAAAAGAGTTTATAAACTTATGAAATAAAATGCAATATTTTTGGTCGTGCCCCTTCAACAATTACTTTGATCTCTCCTAAACACTTCTAAATCTTAAAACACTTTTTGTTTTAATTTATATAAAGAATCTCCAAGCCATAAACATAAAATAAAATTATACAGAATATTAGTCTTTTTATAATATATGTATTATTCAATACAAATATTAAATTGGCGTTGATTGACACTTTTTCAACTCTACTACTTACAAGTATTTCATGGTTGACATGTCTTGACTGATTTTAATGAAGAAATTAGATTAGTTTTGAAAAATTTACATTTTTTTACGATAACAATGAAATGTACTTTATACATAAAACTTATTGACATTATAATTCAAAGCTAAATGAATAATGGTTTTCATTACTAAGTATTAACTACTAGTAATAGCACCTCCTTAAGAGATTATGATTATTAGACTTTCTTATCATAAAACTTTAAGAATTCAATATGAAATAATAATTTGTTTTCGTTGAACTCTTTATAAAAAAGTGTCGAGTTATCATTACGAAATATTATTGGGAGGAACAACAGTCACAATCATTCGGATTTACATTTTATAATAGATTTCGTGTGACACATATAAAACAAAAATACATGAAAAAGTAATAAATGAGAAAAACAAAACATATATATTTTGATGTAAAAGTACAGCATTGGGATGTGTACTGGATGAAATTTTTTCTTTCTAAATAGCATATGTGATACATAATGTAAATATATTAGAGTGATGAAACATGAAATCTCAAGTATACTTTAAATTTTTACGAATAGAAATGAAGGAATAAAAACGTTCTTTGAACGTTCACTCAGTTAAAAAAAACAGAAAATAATTTAAAAAAGAAACAAAAAAGTAATCGATATAACTGACGTATTACATAAAATGCTATCTATATAATTGACTTATTACAAATGAATATTTTTATTTAATACAACAAGAATAAAGATAAATTATTATAATTATCAGTATAAAAATATGTAGAGCGTTTAGTTACATAAATAATATCAATTTATTTTACATTTAAATGGTTGTATCATAGTTAATACATTTCCCGCGATTATTCTCTCCTTATTACTTGTAATATTCAACATAGAAATACTTTTAAATCCACTGGTTTAATGCTGTATAAGTAAAGACAAAGTGGAAAACAAATAATAAAAGATATTAAATAATAACTAATCATATAAGTGAAATCAACTACACTCGGTAAGAAAATATTTGAATTAATAACATTCTCATAAATTAAGAAAATATTTTATTACAGCAAGAATATTTAAATTTTTTAAGAGTTATCAATATATATTAATATATCTCAATAAATAATTTTTACACACATTTTTACTCTGTTAATTTCATGTATAAAAATTATATATTTAAAATAGTTAAAAAAAAAAAATACAATCAATGCTAAAGAAATCTTTGTTAGCGGAAAACTTGAAAACATTTGAAAGATAAATAATATTAATTATTTATAATTTTAATTATTATAAAATAAAAAGAGATATAATAATAAAAGTCATTTTTATTATATCCTAAATTTCAACTTTTTTCGAAAAGTGCGTTTTTCATTACTAGTATTTGTATATATTTATAAAAAAAGATAATTTTGTTAAATTTAAAAGAATATTACTTTACAAATTCAACTATTTTAAATAAAATATAATTAAAATCTGGAAATATATAATATGCGTACAACGTTCATCAGTTATCACGAAGAAATTTTTAAAGTCTTCGTTATGAAAGTACAGCAAAAATCAAAATACCATTAAAAAATATATTAAACTTATTTCAAATCTTAGAAAAAAGAATAAAATGTGTGTGAATGTACACACACACATATATATATATATATATATATATATATATATATATATATATACACACACACACACACACACACACACACACACACACGCACACATACATATATATATTTTTTTCGAGCATTAGAATTATACTATTGTTATTTTTGTCATATATATACATACACACATATATTCATAGCATATTAATAAATAAATGTCTCTAAATTCCTTCTTGCGTAGTAATATGTATAAAATTCTTTATTCACTACACTGACATACGTTTCTTCTGTTCTTTATTTTAAGATTCTACTGGATATTAGAAATAAGATTAATGTTTTAAAGACTTTTCTTTATCTTTGTGTATGCATATTGCAAGATATTTAGTTATAATTAATAAATATTATATTATTATAAAAAGCATCTAAATTCTTCAATATGAAGCTCTCTCTTTCTCTCTCTCTCTCTCTCTCTCTCTTTTTTTTTCTCTGCTATGAATTATGTTGATATAAATTATATTGTTCTCTGCTAAATTATATCTTGACGATTAAAAAATATGCAGTTATAATAATTTCAGTCCAATACACATTCCCAACTTTAACAAACCTCTTAGGTTCGGATTAATGCACGCAACGAGTCGACCTTGTTATATATGTAAGTCATCGAATTATTATACGTCGGCAGACTCGTCATGTACTTACTATAGGCAAACATATTTATATATATTTATATATATATATATATATATATATATATATATATATATATATATATATATGATTACATTTAAAGACTATTAGGGGGGAAGGATGTAGAGCTATTACTGTGAGCCAGACTTAACATGGAGCCGCTGAGGCTTTCATCGTCCGGATAAGATTCTTTTGATGCCTCAGCTATCGCCAGAGCACTGCAAGTTTGAAAAATAAAAACTATAACATATTATACAAATATGCTGTGCATGGTTCATAATAAAGGAATAGGGATAAATAAAACAAGAATTTTTGCTAAAAACCGAAATAAACGTGTCGCGCTACGCACAAGTTTATGAAATTTAATTTAATTCAATGCCTCATCTTTTTAAGTTTTACACTTTACAGCAAGTAAAAACAAGTGCGCTTTTTTTATTAGGATTCACATACCTAAATCCTATTCTTGCACTTTCCTCATCAAATTGCTGCAGTTCCCGTTCTTGCCTTTCGTGCAACAGACGTATACGTTCGCTACGTTCACGGAGAAATTCCTGAGTTTCTAATTCCATTTTTTGCTCAAGCAAGGCTCGTCGAACAGAGACGCGATCTTCCAATTCGCGACGTTCTCTGTTTCTCTGTGCCTCGGCTTGCATTTTATTTTTTGATTGGTATGCCATCAAAATCTCTAATTCATAATTTAATCTTTCCTATAAGATTAATTGTAAGTTATTATTAAAATTATATAATCATATATTAGAAAACACAATATAACAGTAACATATAATAAAATATAATTTATCTGATCAAACCTTAAGATTATGGCATTCTACTTCTTGTGACTCATCTAGCCGTATACTTTGTTTTTGAAGCATTTCAGCGATACTTTGCTCGTATTGATCACCTAAAAGTGCCAATTTACGTCTTTGTTCCTCCTTCAACTTCTTAATAACTGCTTTCTGTTCGTCCTTAACAGTTGTTTGAAGGATTTGAGCTTTTAATGCTTTATATTGTCGCGTTTGTATTTTACAAGTTTCTCTAAACTGTTTACGAATTTGCATTTCTTTTTGCTAAAATTATAAAAATTATTTGTCAGTACAATTAGTATATCAATGGACAAATATATAAACCACGCGGCATCCATCCGGAAACCTTTTGCATTGAGGACAAATATATCATTGGAAAAATATAACATCAAAATTTACATGTATTTCATACTTGTATTTTTCTAAATAAATATTAGCTATAAAGTCAATATGTGTATGCGCTAACTTATGCCCATGCTAATATTTGTTATTGTATTACCTACCTTGAGACTCTTCGGTTGTTGCTTAAGTTCTAACGCATGTTTTTTACGTAAATCACGTTCGGCTCTTTGCATATAATCCTGTTGATTACAAAGCTCTGTTGTATGCTGTCGATGCACTTGATCCTCACGAAGTGCATGTACCGCTCTCTGTTGTCTATACTCCAATTCTTGCGTCTTTTCATGATGTCGCAAGAGCATAGCATGTGCCTGCTCCAATTGCTGTTGTCGTTTATTCAGCTCCTAAATATAAATTTCTCTATATAATATGCTTCAACTGTTATTAATAAAACATTAATTATTAAGTTTTACTTTTAAATTAATATATAAAAGTTATTTAAAATATAAAGAAGATACACAATATAAATCATTAAAACCATTGACAATCATGCTGGATTAAATAGAGCGTAAAAAATTATTTTTTAAAAAATGTGCTATGGCTTTGTTATAAATATTTTGTATGGTTCTACATTATAATTATTGTTGTGTATCTTTTTATATTATTGTTTATAAGAATTATTAACTGACACATAATATATAGTTTAAAATAAGACAAATATAATATAGAAAAAAATTTTAATAAAAATGATTGCTTAGATTAAAAAAATTGTTCAAACATGTATAGCAATAATAATAATACAAACCTCACGAAGAAGCTCCTGTTCCAGACTGTGGAAGATGAGTAACTTTTTTCTACGGAATTTACGAATTTCAAGATCCAGGTATTCTCGTTGTCCTCTCGCAAGCCGTTGTTCCTCTTGCGCCTCCATTTGTCTCAAATTGTCTTTCTGACTTTGAAGTGTAGCATCTCGTTGCCTCTTTGGAGTTACTTCGTCCTGAGAAAGTTCCTTTTTCCATCTTTCTTTATACGCCTATACAGATACGATTGTATAATGTTTAAAAAGTATAAATTAAATATATTATAAATTTTATAAATATTAATTTTTCCATGCTAGTAACTTACTTTGTACTCTCTTTTCTGTTGAGCTTCTAGAGCTTTACGATCAGCTTCCTGTCTACTTGTTATCTCTTTATGAAGTTTCTTCTCAGCATTTTGATTTTGTTTTAATTTACGTTCCAGCTCTTGCAGATGTCTAAGTTGCAATTTCTCAAGATCCTTACTAAACTGTTGCAAAAGAGTTTCATACTCTTTATCTAATAATTGTTTATGTGATTCCATTTCCATTTTGCAGCGTTCTTCTAATTTTACCTATAATAAAAATAATAAATTACATATAAAAATTTTAAATACATATAAAAATTTTTAAATTACAGTTTTTGAGAATTGTACAAAAAATCGTTTTCTTTTTCGATCAGATTTTTAAAACTTTCTGAATTATAAAAAACAATTTAAATTCTCCAATTTAAAAAGGATAAAATAAGTTAAAAAAATAATGTATATATCATTCAATTATAATCACTAAAAATATAATCAGATTTCTTATTTAGGCTTTCCTCTGTTTTATATAATTTATAATAATGTTAGATAAAGTTTGAATTCTTACCAAAGCTCCTTGATGTTCTCTTCTCATTCGTTTGTATCCACTCATTTGTTCATGCATTTCCTCTTGCATATGTTCCTTTTGTTGTTTGGTAACAATTGAAGTTGTCCTAATTGTTGCAAAATTATTGGCACCATGTTCAAGAAGATTGGCAGTGACACCACCTGCTGAAACTTTATGCCGATTTCTGACAGATCCTGAGGAATAGTCATTACCATCAGCATTCGGTAGCGGCAGGCTATTGGTAGAGGAACTTTGAGAGCTTGCTGAAACGCCCATCGAGTGAATTGAATGTTCTGAGGTAATCGAATTACTTTTGCTACTATCACCACCTGTTTGTTCATCAGGTGTATCTGTAATCACATAGTTGTAAAGATTTAGAAATGTCAATAAAATGCACATATAGCAAATTTATACATACTCCATCAGTTGTGAAAAAAATATATATAAGTTTACTAAGTTTAACATAATAGATTAAATTGTTTATGTACCATCAGCATCACCCACTGTGCTCTCTGTTTCGCATGCGTCAATCATCAAGATTTTCTTCATTTTACGATAATTCAAGTTATCTAATTCTCGGACAGCAGCTTTCGTTCTCTGTATCAAATCTATTAAAACTTGAGGAGAACGTGATCTGGTGACAAATGGATGCTGTAAAAAGTTAAAAGATATAGAAGAGAACAACTAGACTATTAACTATTATATATACTATTAATATACCATGCATAATAATGTTAAAAAAAAGATATGATATATATATGAAGCATATCAATGCATATATGTATAGACTCACTGATAACAGTTTCCCGGATGTCGATCTTTCAATTGGACTTTTTGTGAGACACACCTCAACAAAATGACGAAAAACATCAGTCCAATCTGGCGAATTTAACGTTGGAGTATCATTCTGTGCAATATGATACAAAGCGCTCATGGCGTTCATATTAAAATAAGGCGGCTTTCTTTCCGCTGTAATTAATAAATAAGCATTAAGTTAAATTTCGTATATTTAAATTACGAATTATAGATATAATAATTAGGATCGTCTAATAAAAAACAAAATAATTAAAATATAAATTATAAATTAGAAAGCTAGAGGAATTCATATTGATACTCCTTGTAATTCAATATAATTTTCAATAAATAATCAATATAATTTTGATACTCAAATAATCAATATAATTTTTATACAAAAATTAATTTATTAATTCTACCTAGAAGGTTATTTTATAATAATAAATGGTATATTAAATCATAAATATATACCTAATTCGATGCATGTTATTCCTAATGACCATACATCCACCTTGCCATCGTACTGCCCTTCGTCCATAGCCAATATAACTTCAGGTGCCATCCAGTATGGAGTCCCTACAAAGCTATTGGCTGGACATTTTATACTCGCGGATCCAAAATCAGCTAATTTCACTGTACCATTTTCAGTAAGTAAAATATTTCCTGCTTTCACATCACGATGAATTCTACCGAGAGAATGCAGATAATGCAAGCCACGCAGCACACCATCACATATTGCAGCTATCTCTTCTTCTTTCAACGGTCTTTTATGTACTTCGATAATATCTGATGCAGAGCCAAGACAATATTTCATCACCAACTGTAAAAAAAATAGCAAAGCTCGTACAATGTTTACAAAATGTCATTTTCAAAGATCTAAAAGTAGGATCAAAAAAAGTGCATACCCAGGCAGTGTGGTCCCTGAGATAGCAACCCTTATACTCTATAGTGTTAGGATGATTAAGTTGCCTAAGAAATCGAATTTCTTTTAAAATATCCTGCCATTTTTCCACCGTTTGCTTCCCCAAGTAGGACATCTTTTTGATGGCAACAATTTCTTTGGTAACCAGGCATCGTGCATAGTAAACAGCCCCGAAACTACCATGCCCGATCTCGCGCAGATCCTCAAATATTTTCTCCGGATCATTTTTCTCAAATAATTCGGCAATCTCTGGGTCCTTCAAACTACCAGGCCTTGCAACAGCTGGCATAGTCGAGTTGTTGATAATTAGATGCCCGAGGCCTACTCCAGACACCTTGCCTTGTTGAATCGTATTTAGATTCCTTGCCTGAATCTGCTGACTTTAACAGATCCTCTGTCAGTCCATTCCCGAATTTAACATTCTATCTAGAAAAAAAAAAAAGAATATGTTAGAGTTAAACACATTAAGAACTGATTAAAATTTAGAGTTACACTAATGCATACATCGTTAGAAATAGAAAAATATCGTTTCTTTTCACATTAGATAAGTTTTAACCAATTGCTATATACATTTTTGTAAAGATATTAAAGGAAAGATTAAGACTTAATAATGTTTCACTTTTCAGCAATTAAATACTTTGATAAATAAGAAATTAAAATTCCATGTGATGAGTGATCACTTTAAGTGAAATAAATGATAAAGTTTCGTTATCTGTTTATATTTTTAAAACTTTAACAAAAACCATCTATATCTTTAACTTCAAAATTATCAATGTTTCACCACAAAAGTTCTTTTTTATTTCAAATTTCAATTGTTGAAAATCTACATTCTTCCTAAAATTATGCTTAAATATTACTTTGAAATTGTACTGGACCTAGAACAATAATTCCTATGTACTAATTAGAATTAACATCTTTGCAGTGAAAACAAATTTTGTAACCGATTTTTTCATTATTAATTTATGACACTATTAGTACTAAGTTTCATTTAATTATAATGTGTCACTGCAAATGTGCGAACTGGTAAAATCATCATTCGATGAAGAATCTTTGACCAACTTGCAGCAACTGCATCTCGTTACAAACTTTATATGTCAATATCTTCTGTAATTTGTAAATTTCCAATAAACAACTTGGCACACACACAAATCAAAGTTTTAATTGGAAATTATCTGTACAAAATCACCCTTTATTTATATTTCTAAATTTCATTTACTCAAGTGATCCTTCGGTCAAATCTTTCAAAATTATCGCGAATAAGTGTTCAATCCTCGAGGATGGGACTGGATTATGCATTTACGTTCCCCGAAGTCCGCGAGAAAAATAATCCCGAGTCTTTCACGCGAACGTCAGAGGTCGCCAGCCAGATCTTTCGACCGGATGCACTTTACGAGTCTCGCCGCGAGTTTAACGTGGCACACAGCTCGCGAACCGCAAACAACACAACAACAAACATTTACATTCGGCCTATTGTCCGGCTTTGTCATCGTTTTTCTTTTCTTTTTTTTTTTTTTTTTTTTTTTTTGTTTGCAGAGCGAGATCTAAAGGCGATCCTCGACGAGAGAGAAGAAGAATACGACACCGCAGAAATAACGCAGGAGCGAGAGAACTCTCGTCATTGTTATCGCGTTAGTCACATTATTCTCCGACAAGGGAGAAGGAGAGAGAGAGAGAAAGAGAAGAACTGACACCTAGTATATCAAAACGGAGGAGGATCCTGGCGTAGAAGAGGACACCGGTCGTCGTCGTCGTTTGATATCATCGACTGCCTTGAAACCGCACCGGAACCGGAATCAGGGGAGGGAAGAGGAGGGGAAGAGTCAAAATATTCGGCAGGGCGCGTTTGAACGACGGGGGTGTGAGAAAATTATCGAGCGGCGCCGAGGGGAATCCTTAGAAAAAAAAAAAAAAAGAAAGCGAAATAGAAAGAAGCCTAATACGGAAATTTCTCTCTCTCTTGAAGAGAAGATCATCTATCTTTTTTTTCTCTCTCTCTCGAGATTCGAGAGCGCGACTGACATTCGCGGAAAGCTCGAACGACGATGACTCGCTCTCGGGAGTAGAGACGGAAAAAAATAAAAAATGAATGCGGGCACACAAGGATCGGGCCCCCTCCCACGTCAGAGCGATGCAGCGCTGCACTCCGTCAATACGAAAACACACTTCGGCGTTTAGATCGGTCCGGATGACATCGCGAATCCGCGGGAGCGAAATTCGAGGGGGGTAGAATGTCGGCTGAAAAAAGGGCCGAGAAAATCGTATTCACCTCCAAAATGGCGAGGGAGCGGGCGGGGAAGCATGCGCCTCGCAGCACTCGGTGCACTCTCTTCAGGCGGAGGAGAATACGGTGACGAAAGAGAAGGAAGAGAGGCAGGAGCGACAGCAGCTCTTTTTCCTGGCCGCGGGCATAATTAAACGCCCCGGAACAATACGATCCTCGTCGTCGGCCCCGTCCTCTCGTATACGCACGTCACGCACGCACGCACACACAGGCACACAAAACACTGGCGCGCGCGCGCGCGCGCACTCTCCGCGAGAGAGAGTGCGAGGAGGCACGACACGGCACGACACGGCACGGCGAGCGAACTCGTCTCGTTCGTCGGGCGCCCACACGGTTCCGCGAACGAGGCTCGCGCGAGAACGCGCGTTTTTTTCCTTTCTGCGTTTCACGTCCCTCGATTTGCGTGCTCTCGCGCCCCGTCTTCTTCCACTGCACTTGTATATTCTAGCCGTACACTCTCTGTACACACTACACCGCAGGCACAGGCACACACGAGCGAGAGAGCCGTCCGTTCGCGATGGCGGTGGCGCTCTACGCCGGTCACGTTGCAAACTAACCGCCTCGATACGCTCGTCTTTTCCGTTCTCTTTGTCCCCTCTTTCGCTCGAGTTCTTTCTCCTTCTCACTCTCTCTCTCTTTCTCTATATATCTGGAATTTTTACTTATCGACCGACGAAATATGATGGTTTAAAGGTTTCTGCATTATCGATAATCGTTCAATACTCGATTTATTTCGTTCGATCTATCGATTTTTATCGTCGACATAAATATATATTATTGCAATTTCAGATACATAATAATATAATTAAATATAAATTTAACATATATAAGATAGGCAATAAGAGCCAAATCGCGGATGACAGTGCGTTATTCTAAACGAAACTAAATTTTTTCGTTAGAATTAAATACCTGTGCACAAGGCACCAAATTTTTACTTGGACACGGCCAAGATATAAAATTGGAATAATCTCTACAAGAGATTTTTAATTCCATGTATCCCCTATTCCCCCTAAAGAAATAAAGTGCGAGAGAAAAATATAGATCCGAAAGTCGCAGAATCGGGAAACGAACCCGAGACCTTTCGCTTGCCGATTCTGCGACTTTCGGATCTATATTTTTCTCTCGCACTTTATTTCTTTAGGGGGAATAGGGGATACATGGAATTAAAAATCTCTTGTAGAGATTATTCCAATTTTATATCTTGGCCGTGTCCAAGTAAAAATTTGGTGCCTTGTGCACAGGTATTTAATTCTAACGAAAAAATTTAGTTTCGTTTAGAATAACGCACTGTCATCCGCGATTTGGCTCTTATTGCCTATCTTATATATGTTAAATTTATATTTATATATTACAGAGCCTAGTTAAACTCTTAATATAATTAAAGTAATATATATTGCATCTATAATTCACAATGAAAATATGTATATAAATAGAAAAGTATTTATCACCTACATCTTACAACTGTGTATATATTGTTTCGTATATATATATATGTATATATATAAAATGCATACATCAATATGTATATTTTAGAAAATTATCTTACCTTTTAAAAATTAAGTGTATAATTGGATAAATATAAAATAAAGAGACAGGGAAGAAAAATATATTTACACGAATTTCGCTTTACCACGTGAAAATTATTAAATGCTCCTATTTTGGTATTTCAGTTTATGCGTTCTCCTGTTCACGTGTGTTCTAAATCTTCCATCAACGAAGTGAGAAACGTGTCGCCATTAATTAATCTAGTAGTGCCCACGACGAATTCAACATTCACTGAAATTAAATTTATATTACACTTAATTATATGCCTCTCAATTTATTGATATAAACAAATAAATGCATCTTGTAAAATACTTACAATCTTCTTGCTGTGAGAGAAAGCGAAGAGCAGATATCTCGGCAAAAGTACATCCACCGATAAAAAATACCATGATTAATTTTGGTGGTTCAGAACTAGAATCTTCACTAGTAATAGAATTTCCTGGAAGGAAGATTTATTATATCTGGGAAATATAAATGTATATTTTGAAACAAACGCTACATAGTCAAATAGAATATAAATATATAACTTACGTCTCACCAATAAGGATGTATTATATGGAACATTGCTTACAGTAGGACCTGGTAGTAATCCCATCACATCGTTTAATCCTTGCCATCCACTTGGCTGTACTAGTTGTTCCGCCAGTCTCACGCTCAGTGGGGCGTATATTGAATGTACGTAACTGATATCTTTCGGTGTTATTTCACTTTCATCTTCGACTGTGAGCCTTAATGCTTTTCTCAAAACCGCATATTGTCGCACTGACTGTTGCTGTTTTAACAATCCAGCCTTTTCCAAATTTAATATAGTTGGCAAATGTTGAAAACCATAAGTATGAATTATTTCTCTTTTATAATAATCTAACAATTTTGGTTTTAAACCAGAGTTTGTTAATGACTGGATACAAAGAAGACGTAAAACTTTAAGTAATGGCTGTTGTTGTGCAATCATATCTTCAATGTATGCATTTGGTTTGTCAGTGTCGATGCAATTTAACAATTCTTGTTCAATTTGCAATGATTCCAAGAAGTTGCTCGAGTCGGTGACTTCTTTTATCATCTCCGCGATTGTGGTATCTAATTAAATATATAATTAAAACAAAATTACAAAAATAATATATTAAAAAAATTATACAAAGATAAAAATATCTGTATAACTTACGCCTTGCTAAAGATTGTTTTGTTGCTAGCATGTGTGGTAACCTTGCAACAAATTGTTTAATTTCTTGCACACTTTTGTCTCCATGTCTCTCGTCAAATTGAGATGAAATTACTTTAGCTTTTTTACTAAGAACTGGACCAACACCATTAAAATTCTTATCTCTGCAAAAATAAAGATTATAAGATTATAAAATTATTATTATTTTATATTAAGATTATAAGATTTAACTATTAAAGAAAAACAGATAAAATACATACCTAATCTCAGCAAAAAGTTCTTCTCCTGAATTCAATATAATTTGTTCCTTTTCATTTAATGATATTGATGTAGGAGAATCTTCAGAATCATGAAACTTTCGTGCTGGTAATTGTACAGTATCTAAAATGAAATAAAAAGATGTTAATATTTCATCTATACTTATGTATATACATTGAGAAATGACGTTAAAATTAAGTAAATACTTTATTATAATTGCAAATACAATAAAATCAAGATTAATACTTTACTATATTTTATCCCAAATATTTCATCGATTAGACCTTCGTACGTCAACTGTGTGACTAGGGGTGAAAGTAAATCTACAGATCGATCCAATAACAACAAATGTTCAATAGTAGCAGATGAGGTGGAAATTGCTTTACTATCTTCTTCTTCTCTGTTCAATCTCTCTAATAATTCCCAAACTTTACTAGCAGCTGGCCCTCTTCCTGTCACTTTTGAAATTTTTCCATATAATTTCTGTAAACCTTGTATGGCTTGTGCAACTTGATAGAGACAAGTGGGATCATTTTCCAGATGGAATTCTTTAAAGGATCCACTCAATTCCATTGATAGTAAATCATTATCAAATGGGAAAAGATCGCATTTAAATTCTTCTATTAATGTAAAGCTACCAAAGACACCACGATTTTGAAGCTTCTTCTGACAAAGCAGACTCTTGCGTGGCACAAAGAATAAGTGAAATTCTTTACGTGGCCTTTTACCCTCTTCCCTGTAATACAATTATTACATTGTAATATTACAGCAATTATTATGATGAAATATTATACAATATAATTTGTACTGAAACTATTGAGATCAATAAAAAATAAAAATTGATATTATTAACTTTTATCTTAATAATATACATAATCTTTCAAAGTTTATTAAAGCACACACAATTACATATATTCCAACAATAATGCAATATATGTATATTCACCCATGAACATTTTCAGCAATCAAGTCCATGAGCTCTAATTGTGGTCGCGAGATAAATATGATGTTAGCAATGTTGGGTGGTATTGTCAAAGTTCCTCCGTACAATGGATACATCTTGACGACACCATACTCTTCCAGCAAATTATATTTCGCGACAAGACCGATCGGTCCAGCCAACGATTGATCCCATATAATAGCCTGTACAAAAAGCAATTAAAGACTAAAAAATACATTAAATAAATATTTATAATCTACATTACTCTTTTCCCCAATGAGATATTAGATCAGGGTTAGGTAAATTAGTCGCAGTACCTTCGGGCCATCGCACTTTTCCAATAAGCAAAGTAATCGCTTTCTCGCTTGTTCCTGAATGAGCCCAACATTTAATCTGCCTCCCGTCAAATATGCAGATGACATAATTATATTGTTTACAAGGTATCAGCTACGTGTGACATGTCAGAAATCGCCCCGCTGTAGCAGACGACAGCTGATGTTGACAGCAACTGCGGGAGCTCCTGATTGGCTAGCAACTTGAAATTCCTAGGAAATTTTCAGAAACAACCAATTAACGTTGCCCAACAAACATTCCTAATAGAAAATCATAGGCACATAAAACACAAACACATGTGTTGTCTATATAGAAATTATAATCGCGCGTGCGTAAACGTCACGTGTCACGTGACCGAAAATTCACCGTGCACTAACGCCCTCTACTGCAACCTTTCTTTCGCGCGTTCGTTATTATTTAAACGTAAACTCGGAGTCCGAAGTGGAAGGATTAACGTGAGTGTCGGTCCGAACGGTTTGTGCACGATTTAATAATTCGGAGATAAGAATTAACATAAGATATGCGAACGGGATTCCGAGTACATGGAGAAGTGAATTACGAATCGTGGATATCAATTTCGCAGTAAATTTACCGCGAAATTGATATCAAAGATTCGCTTCTTCGTGCGCCCGGAATTCGTTTTTCGCATATCTCATCAGGTTATTTTTTTCTCCGAAATATGTCGTAAGTGGAACGGCTACATATATAATTATTGTCAGGTATGTGTGTACAATGTTCTCGTTCTGCAATTAGTTGTATCAATTATATTTTAATTAAATAAATATAAATAATATAAATATAAGTATTAAATACAAATAAGGAAGGCCGAACAAAAATATAATATAATTATATTTTTCAATATAACATTTTCAAAATATTTTAACTTCATCTTTTAATTGCTTCCGTAATTATGGAAAAGAACGAAGGTCTAGTTAGGGACGTAAAATTGTCAATAACGTGAAGTTGTAGGCGACTTGTTCGCGTCACTTCGACCAGTTCGATCGTTTCGATATTTCGAGAATCGCAATTTCGTTGCCTCGATAGGTATCGCGTGCATTGTGCATCATGGCGTCGCGAGTCGAGAGTATTTCGTTCCGTATCTTTCGCGATCGTTATTAAAAGTGAATACTCGCGCGCGAAAAGTCATCGCGAATGTGTGTCATAAAGTGTCGGACAATACATTAAATATGCGCATCGTGTACAATCGCTGATATACGCCGATAATTCGATTTCAGTGATCCAAAGTGCCCGACAGAAGTCGACAGGGGTTCTCCGCTTCACGCTGTTTTCCCGCCAAGATGCATCAAGAGTTAAATAATCGACGTGTGATCATCACCAGGTTTGTGTGTAGTGTTAGCTATATATGTATATATGGTATTGATATATGCATACTATTTTTTTTAAATTAGCTGTACCAAGTACAGCTGTAATATTTGAGTAATATAAATTTAATAGATAGCAAATAAAGATTGCTGCATTTAGATTTTATAATGTTTGCACATTAATGAGATGCTCCAACTTACAAAAATCACTATAATATTTTTAATTCAATCACAATATTGTTTATAATCTAAAGTTTTCAAATCGATACATATGCTAAAATTACATTTAAATATTATATATATTACAATTATATTTTATATTTATATTTCAATAAATATATCTATTATATATTAAATAGAAATATATATTACATAATATTTTAAGATACATTAAATGTTATTAGATAATTGACATGCGATCATCAACAGGTTTGTGTATATAATAGTGTTTAGCTATATGCGTATATGGTATTGATATATGCAAACTGTTTTCTTTAATTAGTTGTACCAAGTATACAGCTGCAATATTTGTGTAACAAATTAATAGATAGCAAAGATTGCTAACATTTAGATTTTATAATGTTTGCACATTGATGAGATGCTCTAAAAAAATAATAATCATCATCACAATATAAATATTTTTAATTCAATATTCAATCACAATACTGTTTATTAATCTAAAACTTTCAAATCAATATATATCCTAGAATTCCATTTAAATATCTATTATATATAATTATTTTATATTTTATATTTATATTTATATTTAAATGAATACCTATTATATTAAATAGAAATATATATAATAATTTAAGATGCATATTATAAGGATTAAGTAATCGACGTGGGATATCATTACCAGGTTTGTGTGTAGTAGTGTTAGCTATATATGTGTATATACATATATATAGTATATTGATGTATGTATACTGTTTTTCTTTAATTAGCTGTACCAAGTATACAGCTGCAATATTTGTGTAATAAATTAATAGATAGCAAAGATTTCTACATTTAGATTTTATAATGTGTGCACATTGATGAGATGCTTTAAAAAAATAATAATTATCATCACAATATAAATATTTTTAATTCAATATTCAATCACAATATTGTTTATTAATCTAAAGCTTTTAAATCAATATATATTCTAGAATTCCATTTAAATATCTATTTTATATAATTATTTTATATTTATATTTAAATGAATACCTATTATATTAAATAGAAATATATATAATAATTTAAGATGCATATTAAGGATTAAGTAATCAACGTGGGATATTATTACCAGGTTTGTGTGTAGTAGTGTTAGCTACATATATGTATGTATATAGTATATTGATATATGCATACTCTTTTTCTTTAATTAGCTGTACCAAGTATACAGCTATAATATTTGTGTAACAAATTAATAGATAGCAAAGATTTCTACATTTAGATTTTATAATGTTTGCACATTGATAAGATGCTCTAAAAAATAATAATTATCATCACAATATAAATGTTTTTAATTCAATATTCAATCACAATATTGTTTATTAATCTAAAGCTTTCAAATCAATATATATCCTAAAATTCCATTTAAATATCTATTATATATAATTATTTTATATTTTATATTTATATTTATATTTAAATGAATACCTATTATATTAAATAGAAATATATATATATAATAATTTAAGATGCATATTAAGGATTAAGTAATCGACGTGGGATATTATTACCAGGTTTGTGTGTAGTAGTGTTAGCTACATTTGTGTATATATATATAGTATATTGATATATGCATATTCTTTTTCTTTAATTAGCTGTACCAAGTATACAGCTGCAATATTTGTGTAATAAATTAATAGATAGCAAAGATTTCTACATTTAGATTTTATAATGTTTGCACATTGATGAGATGTTCTAAAAAAATAATAATTATCATCACAATATAAATATTTTTAATTCAATATTCAATCACAATATTGCTTATTAATCTAAAGCTTTCAAATCAATATATATTCTAGAATTCCATTTAAATATCTATTTTATATAATTATTTTATATTTATATTTAAATGAATACCTATATTATATTAAATAGAAGTATATATAATAATTTAAGATGCATATTAAGGATTAAGTAATCAAGGTGGGATATTATTACCAGGTTTGTGTGTAGTAGTGTTAGCTACATATATTTATGTATATAGTATATTGATATATGCATACTCTTTTTCTTTAATTAGCTGTACCAAGTATACAGCTATAATATTTGTGTAACAAATTAATAGATAGCAAAGATCGCTACATTTAGATTTTATAATGGTTGCACATTGATGAGATGCTCTAAAAAAATAATAATCATCACAATATAAATATTTTTAATTCAATATTTTTTAATCACAATATTGTTTAATAATCTAAACCTTTCAAATCAATATATATGCTAGAATTACATTTAAATATCTATTATAATTATTTTGTATTTTATGTTTATATTTTAATAAATATCTAATATATTATATAAATAGAAATAATAATTTAATATTTTTTTATTAATTTAATTTGAAAAGATATTGAGATAAAAATTTAAAGACATGAAATATTGACTTTGAAAAGGAAGAGAATGTTCATTACTGAAATTAATTTATGATAAATTTATGCCAAATTTCTAAAACAAATAAAAATTTATCCTAGAAATACATTAATTACTGATAAATTAATATAACTGATAAATTAATAACTTGTAATTTCTGAAGAACTGCATTATTATTTCTTTAGATGCATTGATAAAGAATTGTATTTACGCAAGAATTTAAAAGATAATTCTAATTTTGCGTTAAATCTTGAACAATATTACAAATTAACGGATTATTGAATGTTCTTAATGCGATACGATATAATAATCTGATAAAAATAAAATGATTAGAAATAAATTATTTTTTTACAATAAAAAAGTTAATATATTAATATATGATACACTCATATTATGTGTATACATATATAATTATTATTATATACGTACGTATTATATATTAACTTTTTTAATTTTTTTACTATAAGAAATAATCTATTTCTAAAAATTTATTTTATATAATAATTTATACAATATATTGTAAATATTATATATTACATAGATATAATATATACAATATATATATGTAATAAATTATTATAAAGAATAA
Organism: Nylanderia fulva; assembly: GCF_048542155.1. NCBI lineage: Eukaryota > Metazoa > Arthropoda > Insecta > Hymenoptera > Formicidae > Nylanderia > Nylanderia fulva. Next base: position 1,160,991 of record NW_028190807.1, on the reverse strand, counting down.
ATCCATTCACAGATATTATATCATTTTATCGCACATATGAATAATTGTCTTTACAACAAACTTGTGCCTATTTCTCGTTATACATATAATGCCAATATGAATCGATAAAATTGTGCATATAATTTATTGTCATGTCTATATTTACACACAAATATCTTTGACTATATATTATTATTATTATATCTTTTTTTTATATTAACCCACTTATTGTCAATTTTTTTATCTTTTCTCTCTCTTTCACGGATCACATTGTACGATATATACCGCGAGAAGCATTATCAGTTTATTATATCGGACCGAGTTCGCGTTCTGTGTCTGTAGCACAGTGTGTCAGTGTTCCGGAGACTGCGCAGCATCCCTCGGGGGATAAGCGCGCGAAGAGGGGATGAGATAGGGGTGGTAACTTCGGTTTTTAATCCGCGGATGTAAAAGGATCGTAGTGGGGATCGGATCCCTCGCAACCCTCTCTTCTCGTCGCACTCTTCTCACCAATTCGATTCCAACCCCCGTACGCGTTCTCCCGCCCCTCTCTTTGTCGGCTTTCTCTCTCCCCAAACATAGAGCCCCACCATCGTCGTCAAACCTCCCGCCACGTCGTCTGTCGTCCCGACGTCCTCTCTCTAACACTTTCCGTGCTTCTCGTCAGGCGGGGATTGCTACCGGTCTTCTAGTGACTTTCGTCGTCGGGGGTCGCGTGACACGTGCGTGAGTAAATACCGGTTCTTCGCGGTTTCTCGATCCCGAACGATACGACGATCAGGTGATCGGACGAGATCGGTGAGAGAGATCGTCGATTTTTGGTGAAACGCAATCGGCGAAATCGCGAAGAGGAGGCGAGAAACCGAAGATCGTGATATATACTCTTTTGTGATCTGTCATCGGACTTCCTCGAGGAAGAACTTGAAGATCGGTGCGCGAATCTTCGCTCGGTTGATGATCTTCGTCGGAGGAATTTTCGGCGACATCTCTTCGATGTCTTGTGATATCCGCTGAGGATCGGATATCTTCAAGTAGTTGTCGAGAGTAGTTCGGAGAGCCTTTATGTATAGTATCGTCTTCCGATATTTATTCTAAGTGAAACGCGAAGCGATCGAAGGTGGTGGTTCACGAGCAGAGCGCGACAGTCAATATTTGATGGAATTATATCGCTCTCGGAGTTTACGATTCTATTATTATAATCCATTCTTTCATAAGTATAACCAACTCTGCCCTACTGACATTAAATCAGTTTCTCGCGAATACGATGTATTCGCGTTTCTTTTCATTCTTTACGAGTCGCGAGGTAACAACATTTCTTAAAAGAAAATTACAACAATTCCGTAATCGGAAGTCATTTTCTCGCATTGTGTCGTTATAGCTTTTACAGCTCTCGTAATGTTTTGTGTCGACGAATATTCTTTGACTTTCCAACTTCTCTCTCTCTTTTTGTCTCTTATTTCATAATATTTGATTTTACAATGTCTTCTGTCCGTAATATAATGATTGATATTTAATTAGTGAATAAGAAATGACGTAAAACAATTATAATTATGCCAGTTTTCTGTTTGGTGCATACAAAAATGAGGCATGACATACAGAGAAATGTCAAATTTAATTTCGCGATGCTCCATAATTAATTCAAAGCGATTCCTCTAAAATAAATCGTCCGCATCGTCCGAGGGATTATAAAAAGCCTTAGATCTAGGAAGCAGAGCGACTTTATAATTGGATTTGGCTTCCAACAGTTTCCCCAGTTTAAATTGATACAACACTCTAAAAGAGAAATATCATAATCGTGTAATACAACAGTCAAAGAAATTGGCGTGCGGAATTGAATCTTTTTTGCGTAAACGTGATCGCGAGAAGAGAAAGATAGGGAAGAGAAAGGGCTGACGAGAGATTAACTGTAAGCTTTCTTAATAAAAATGCTGTATCTTTCATTTTTTCATAGCTCGTGAAAAATGATCTTTAAAATTGGTCTCGCGTTATTTTTGCAAGACATACACGTGTCTTATATATCGGTTTTATTTTATCCTTTATTTTTGTTCAGTTCATGAAATATAATAATAACTTATTTCAACCATACTTTATAATTATTTTTAATTAATTTTCCATAAATTTTGCATCTATCATAATTTTTGTCTTCTTTAAATAATTTAATTATTTTAAATAATTACATTTAGATATACAAAAATATAATATTATGTGTCAAGGAATTAAAATTATAGTTTTTTAAATTAGCACATGTGTCACGATGTAAAACATCATGTACATATCAGAGTTAATTTTTAGATTATTATTTGTATGTATTATTAATAATTTCTCATTTCACTATTCTGAATATTTTAATTTCTTTTTCCTATTTTTTAGATACAGTCTTATGCATAAATTCAAAGTTTAAAAAAAGGGTTTAAAGCGAAAATCTCTTCTTTTCTTCGGACAGGTTTCTCTTCTTGGTAAAGCTCTTGCAGAGAGCTTTCTCGAACAGTTCTCTCTCTGCCACACTATACTTGATTCCGATTCCTCACAGATCTTTCGTAATCGTCGATTCGAGTGATCGATAGCATTCTTCGAAATCGCTTTTTCTGTTCGTGTTCCTTTCATAGATACTAGAGAAAGATAAAAAAAGGTAGTGATTGTGATTAATTTCTTTTTATTTGCTCTAGAACCAACTATATGTTCGTAGAAGAAGTAAAAAATGGAAAGATATAACAATATTTAATAAAATAGAAGTTTCGATAGATTTATAAGTGGAATATAAATATAGTATGCAAAATAATTTGATGAATTGTTTGATTGAATTAAATGGAAAAGGTTTCAGTTCACAGAGAGAATTGTACCTTTTTTTCCTGTATCTTGATTAAATGAAAATATGTATATAATCAGTTCGAATATACTTTATACACGTTCCATAATACACAATAGCAAATAGATTTCTCAGTAATTTTCTGTGCAAAGAACTCGGAGTATATTTTACATTATAATATAATATGATATAATATTATCAATATTAAATTATATATTTTAAAATAATTATTGTGTTTCTATGTAGTATTTATATAATATATTTTTGCGCGCGGAAATAAAAATCGATGAAGCAATATTAACATCGAGAAGTAACTTATCCGTTCAATTATAAATGAAAAATTTTGCCTCTTTTTCTCTTGTCAGTCTCCTGATAAGATTCTTATTTAGAGGCAAAAGCAAAATTACGGCAATGAAACGCGGGTGCACATTCGTCGATGATTCATGTATGCGGAGTTTATGATAATATTTAATCCAGTTATAGCGCGCGTCGAGGCGAATATATGTACATACATAACGAATATGTATAGGAGCATACTTGGGCAGACCTCGAGTGGTCAGTCGATGATTCCGTTCTTGCCCGTGTCGTTGTCGTTGGCGATAATCCAGTTACAAACCAGAGTGGTTATACGAATGTATACATATGTATTATTTCGCGACGCCACGTCGTTAGCTGCGCGTTTCGCCCGAGTTCTTCTTGATTTTATTTTTCGATCTCGCGCTTCTCGTGCCGCGCGTGCTGGTGAAGTGGACCGACTGAGAGTTTGCGATTACACACGTTAATCATCATCCCTCGATTTCATGTCGCGTCGTCCGGATTAAACATCGTCGCATTCGCTTCACGTTCCGTTTTAATGCGATTGCCTCGTCGGTCAGCCACATTCGTCGTCATCGTCGTCGTCGGTCGACATGTCGTCCATTCATCTATATCGTATACCAATGTCATTCACCATCGGCGACTTCCTCCGTTAACGCCATCCCCTGTGGGGAAGGGCATCGTCGTCTCTCGCGATCGCAACATCACGTATCCTGAAAGCCAGAAGACGCGTGCGAATCTCGTTTATTCGCGTCATCGACCACTGGACGCACTTGTCAAAGTGTCGCGTTCGTGTCATTTATCACGCTGGTCTAAAGGGATCGTTAAAATATCCAAGTTTTCGGATCAAGTTTAATTATTGCCTATTTATATATTCAATCGATTCATTTTTTGTGATTATAAAATTAAATTGTACATCGAATATCGCGAAAAAATATCGTCCTAATTTAACAATAAGTGGTCGCACTTGTCAGCATATTCAAAGATTATAGATTGTGTGTATATATTATAAAGCAGAAGCTCACATATACACATGTAGATTAAAATATTGAAAGAAAGTCTCTAGATTTTTTGTCATCATAAATTAAATTGTGCATCGAATATCTCGAATAAATATCGTTTTAGTTTTATATGTCGCACTTGTAACATAAAGATTATAGATTGTGTGTATATATTATAAAGCTGAAGCTCACATACACATGTAGATTGAAATATTGAAAATCTCTAGATTTTTTGTGACCATAAAATTAAATTGTGCATCGAATATCGCGAATAAATATCGCTCTAATTTAAGTGTCGCACTTGTAAACATATTCAAAGATTATAAATGGTGTGTATATATTATAAAGCTGAAAGCTCACATATGCACATATAGATTGAAATATTGAAAGTCTCTAGATCAATTTTTCTTTTCAAGATGGTCGTTTCTTTTCGACATCATTACGTATGCTCCAAATATGCTGAGAACATAAAAATGTTACACATATATAATACAATATCATATTCACTTGGAAGATCACATAAATCGTGCATTATACTATATATTATAGATTTCTCTCATAGATTGTACGTAGAATTGTGCAGATTCAAAGCTGCTATATTACAAGTTGCCTCCTTATATAAAGTTGCTTTATCGTCGCTATTGTTGTAAGATTACATTATACGATGATGAGAGATACGCTGTTCTACGAAACATTAAGTACCACAAGCATCCAGAATCCTCCGTGATCCCTACTTATAGTGATCTAACGTTACGAATATATTAAAATCTTATTAATCGCGAACACAAAAAAAGAGAGAGAGAGAGAGCCGTTCCAATTCTCGAACCATCACGATGATATCGCAAAATTCGGGAAATGCTGCCTCATGACGAAGCTCTTAATCTTCCTTCTACCCTTAAGCTTGCATCGAAGTGACGCGCGACAGTGACAATAAGCTCGCATTTTATTCGACTCGAAGAATTAAAGAGACGGATCTTCGAACGATATCCAACGACAGTTGAAAAACGTAAGACAGAAAATCCACTTTTTTTCCCCCTCGTCGACGTCGTCGTCTTGATAGTGATCGAACGCGTGGGAGTGAGAAAGGAGGAAAGCTGCGAAACTACGAGGGATATATCGAGCCGTGAAGGGGAAAGAGGACACGTACAAGAAATTCAAATATCGTTACGATCGATCGGGGCCATCTTGCAGCTTCCCTTCGTGCTCTCCCGAGCGATCGACATCGTATTACACACAAGCATTACGGATTGTGTATAAGCTCCGCGTTTACCAAGACTTACAGAATCGCGAGAATGTACAAGTGGCGAGAAACGCGAGCGTCCCAACTCGACGAGGAAGAACTGAACTCGTCTTGAGTACCCGCAGCTAGTCGAGAGTGTGCTTCGTTAAACCCAAAGTGCTCCGGAGTTATTAGCCGGCTTGTGATCAACGCAACAGTGATAAGCGACGCGATTATTCGAGGATGGAGAGGAATCGGAGGAACGAGAGGTCGTCCCATAAGCGTGAAAGGACAAGATTCGCGTCCCCGTGCAGCGTTTCCTCTTGAGACTCGTGTCTCGCGTATCTCCGATTAATCGTAATTCCGCAGTTCCTTCGGACCACGAGATCGATCGCGAATTAGCGAGCGAAAAGCTCGCCGCTCGGCGATGTTTGTCGCGGACGTGGATAATACAAATTTACAGATCGACGCGAATCTCTGGTATCTCCACCCTCTTGGAAAATTCCCACGGAGACGATCCTAATCGGACGGATCGCATTTACGTAAACGGATTTACGTAAACAAAAAAAATACGACAACCTGCGAGCATCGAATATTTGGAAAGCGCGGACTAAGGGAGAAAAGACGAGAAGAGGTGAATTTAGATCGGAAAACGATAGAGTCGCGTTTTCTCGACAGTCGTATTCTGCAACCGCTAATCGATTCGACCTGGAACCATCGGAAGACCGACTGAAACATCAAAAAGCGCGTATCTAAAATCGAAAGATATATTTATCTATCGTATAAAGAGGCAAGAAAAGTTTTTCTCGTCTCGGAGATTTTATCCGATCGAGTATATCTTATACTTTTAATCGAGTATCCCGGTCAAGTAATCTAGAATGTTACGCGGAGATATCGTAAGGGAGAGATTCTCTGCTATGAAGTAGAAGCCGACTAATATATCAGAGCCCCGAGAGTTGGAGATTAGAAGATTGAGAATCTTCGCCAAGGTAGATTGACGAAAGGGAGGATCGTGATAGATCGACGATCAAACGGCGAAAGAAGGATTTCCGAGATTACGGCTGGTCACAATTGGGATCGGGATCGATCGAGATTTAAAACGGTCGCGAAACGAGGGATCGAAGGATACGTCGAGGATACGTCGAGGGACATCGAGGAAACCGGAAGGACCATCAGCCGGGAAAGGTGCGAAAGGACGAGAAGTCACGTACGCTTACATTTTTGCCCTCGCGGGAAATCAGCGACCGTGGAAAGGCGAGACTGTCAAGGAGATCAACGTATAGCGAGACAGCGTTGTCGTTCGTTTATCACGAGCTAGCCAGGGTGGATTGATAACGAGTCGATCGTCACGTCTCCGCGAAAAAACGAAGGGTGATCACTCGGTTCGGCGTCTTTGTCCTTAACGCTCTCGACCGCATGTCGGAAAATTGTCTCGACATTTTTTCTTTCATGGCGCGCTGCTTCGCACCGTTCGCGCCTCATCGAAAATTGCGGCTCGTTATGCAAACCAGGGGGCGAGAAAAAAAGAGCAAAGTTTCTCGCTTCCGAAAATAGGATTATACGAGATAAGCGTCGTCAAATAAATTCGATAGAAAGTCGCGGCTTTCCCGGGATAAGACGCGAGGTCATTTTCCAAAAAAATTAAGAAACAAGAGCGAGAGAGCGGATCCGAAGGGCAAATATTGACAACGCGAACTGCGCGAAATTCGACAAAAGGGTCCTTCCTCATCGCTTTCCTCCTTCGACAACTTTCGACCCGGCAATTTATCCGCGCGCCGCTATTTACGGTGGCTTAAGGATATCACGAGGAAATCCAGAATGCGTCTCGGCCTTTCCCGCCAAGTTGTCGGGAGTATCAGACCTTTTATCGGGAACAGAGAGAAATGAAGTTATCAGTGTCGGCTTACACAGCTCAGGCCAGTGCTCACAAAAATCTCTGCAGTTATCAGCATCAGCGAAGCTACGGGGCAACAAATCAAGCATCCACGGCCCGGACCCCCTCAGACCTCGCGACGGTCCTTCCTGCCCTCAAGGTACATTAGGTTATTCGTCTATTAGGGTTTATTTCCATTTTTAGTTTAGAACGCTTCTAGCTGATTCATTCACGAGACGTTATTATGATGGTTGTCTTCTTTATTTCAGATTTAATATAGTGCATATACAGGGTCCCAGACATACCGTATCACACGTTAATGGGAGATTCCTGAGGCGATTTGGGGACGACTTTTCCTCAGCCAAAATGTCCAGAGAGACCATCATTTTTCTAATGTTTCTAATTTTTGAAATTATATGTATCTTTGTAACTAAGCCATGAATTAAAATTCTATTAAAGTAAACTTTATCTGAAATTAACAAAAGTGTAGTTTTGTTAATAATTTATTTTTACAAGGCTTAGTTTACAAAAAAGCTTTTATTTTCAATCGGTGGTTATAACTCGAAAATTATTGGTGCCTGGACATTTTCGCTGAGGAAAAATCGTCTCCAAATCGCCTCAGGAATCTCTCATTAACGTTTGATACGGTAGGTCTGGGACACCCCGTATAATATAAAGCTTTCTCTAGTAAGCTATTTTTTATCTACGGATTTTTTGATCAATTCCAAGTTCATTTTTTCTTTTCTAATGTAATCTATAATAATTGAAGTGACGGGTGACCTAGGTGGTGACGAAGCCTTACTACGTACGATTGTACGTTACACTTCGCTATACTCTTCCGTTAATATGGGCCGTGATGCACGTACGTCGGGCCAGAACAGCGCCTGAAGCTTGAGGTTAGATATAGGGTGTTCAAGAACTATCGGATATTTTGCTAATCGCTATTTTTTTTTGTTTTAAGATGATTTTTTTCTCAACAAAAATATTGATTTATCGACATTAATATCATCATTTGTATGTCCGATTTTTAAGATACTCTTGATCTTTTATGATTTAAGTCTTGAATTAAATTTTTATTGAAATCTATTTGAGATTGATTGAAGAATAAGATTGCGATGTGATTTTCTCCTTTTAATTCACTAAAATCCTTTTATTTTTTATTATTAGTTGACCGAAAATGGCACGTGATATTCTCGTTCAAGAAGAATCGATACCAAACTTGTCGAGGAAGATGCAACGTAGTTGAGAGGGCATCCAATAATTTTTTTGAAGTATTTTTTACAATAGCGTAATTATATTGATAAGCATAATTTTTGATAATTCTACGACATCCTATATAATGTTCGTACCTACTTTTACTTATATAATTTACAGAGTTTGTTGTACTCGTCGAAAACTAGTAGAACATTAGATATATAACGTTATGGTAGATTTAATCTCTAGTTACGTACTAAAATTTAGTGGGCTAATTTAACAGGAAGTTTAATTGTCAATTAGTGCTAATTGTTGTTGGAGCAACGAGATATTTCGCGTTTCGACGGATGATTAGATTTGCTAACTAAATGATTGATCGATGACAAAATCGATTCTAATTAAAGAATATATATTTAATTTGGACGGTGTTATGCAAAAATGAGTTAATGAAATAATTGTGAATAATTTAATTAATAAATTGTAAAAATCTAATATGTTGTTAAAAATAAAGACATATGTAACGATTATTTTTTAAACATACAATAGTTTCTCTTAAAATACACAGTTCTGTGAATTATCTCTATATGATTTTTATTTTTATTTTTTGAAATACTAACATTTTTTATAAAATAAAATCTTTTGAATAAGAAAAATGACTACTTTTTGCATGACATCATGTTATAGATTTCTTGTTTAAGAAAATATATTAATTTATATTTATTTCTGCTTTCTCTCCAAATTCTTGAAATTTATACTGTACTACATGTATATTTTACTGAAAAATTTTATTTAAAAAATTAGGCAAATCTAAACATTTATGCTGTGACAAATTATAAATATGAGCTGTGAAATATAATTAATTAATAAAAATGTTTAAAACACGCTTTTTGAGACAAACAAAATGATAAAAAATTGAAATGTCGTTGCTAGAAAAAAAGACAGACATGTGACTTTTTGCACAAAACAATTTGTGCATTAAATAATTTATTGTGCAAGTGACATTTTTGTTCTTAGATGACGTACAACGTTGAATGTAAAATTCTTTTCAGAATTGTATATATGTTATCAGCTCAATTCTACTTATACATCATTGATTCCCTGTCAAAAATTTCTCAATTTTAATTCATTTCTCCGCATAACACCGTCCATTTAAGAGCAATAGGATTGTCAGATTGTGTGATATAAATTATATTGTTTCTTCTGTGTGAATGCAGCTCTGAATGTCGCAACATAGGAACGAGAGTGCGCAGTCGAAAAAACAGCGCAGTAGAAAATGTCGAAAAGACAGCCGGTGGTTCGTATATCGCTTCCCGTAAGTCATCATTAAGTATTATTTCTTCTTTGAGTCCCGAAGAATTGTACAATGCTTGAAAAGTACTTATATATATGTATATATATCCATTCGATTTTCCGCTCTTGTTCAATTTGATATTATCGCACGAACGTCCAGTACTGCCAGCAGTCTATTTTCTATCTTCCAGCGATTGTCGTTTTGTCCTCTCTTTCTATCTCTGTTTGAAGCTCATTTTAAACGATCTATAATTTCGCGAGGAGAATATTATCCTAAATGTATTCTGTTCTATGAATTTTGCATCGTCTAATATGGGCCTGAAACTTGCGTAGAAAACTTGCATCTTGAGTATTTACTTAAGTCTGCCATCGTTTTAACATTCTGTACGATATAGGTTCCAAGAGTTTGCTGCTCACTTTTCGTCGGCCTCTGTTTGCTTGGTTTTCCTTCTCTATATATATAGTACACTGTTTACTTAGAAATTCCTCCTCTATTTTTCGTCCCGATTCTCTTGTCTCTCGTTTCTTGTGATATCTGCTGTAAATAGCACCATATCTCTACTATCTTTCGATAAAAATACGAAGAATCGCCCATTTTCTCGTCAAAGTTTTACATCTTAATATTCAGAGGTTTAAAATGCGTTTTTTTTTTTTAATCTTTGACAATGATTCGTTAATGACTCGTTAAGTATTTCCGAACGTGTGTTTATTATATTATTATCTATACATTTTTTTCCGCTAATTATAAGATTTAAATTTATTCAATTGATTTCTCAGACTAATGCTCTTTTATTTCACTATATTCTGCTCATATACCAGAGATTGCTGCAATTAATTGCGCCGGTGTATGTACATCTAGTTTGTATTATGGAATATTCGCTGTCGCCTGCGGTTTGATGCGCAATAGAGGAACATATGACTTAGGATGCTGTGGTGCAATATTATCCCGAAACTGGAAGCCGTTACGTTAAGCATATTTATCTAAGCTAGCTAACATATCTCTCGATGAATGCGCGCAAACTGATATAAATCTTTAATTTCGGATTGTATCCTTTAATAGATATACTTACCCGTACACACAGCTTATTCATATATATTGTATATGTATATATATATATATATATATATATATATATATATATATATATATATGTATATGAAAAAGTGTGTATTTCAATGGTTTCGTTATCGGCAAGGTTTTGCACAAACACAGAGTGCAAAACCTTGACAGAGAACTTACGTTTTATCTGTCATAGCGTATTATTTATCGTCTTCTTATTTTTACTTTGCCGTTCCAAGACAATCGAAACTCGAAAACAACAATAATAAGTCCTATAACTTTCAAGATACGATTATACGATTCACGATACGAGGTTATTGGGAAACTTTGATGTTTCTCTTCCGCTGTAAAAGATATATCGAAAATGCACTTTTTAATTTACTTCGGTAATAACGGCAACTCATTATGCCACAACTCGGTACAACGGATTCTCATCGGTTTTACGTTGCTTCAAGTACAAACTCGCGAGTTGAAACGAATCTTACATATTTTCGCGTAATAAAGTAGAAACATAATAACTGTGAAATTTGCAGAATGTCAATCATTGTGTGCAATTTCTTATGCATTCTCTCTCTCCCTCTTTTCTTTTATTTATTTACAATTTTTTACTAAAAAATTATTATCAACAGCAAACATGAAACAGTGTTTTCAATATTGATATTTTCTAAGGAAATTACTTACATATATCAAATCATATTACGAGATGGAATTTAATTACGCTTTAGAATCAATACATATACAGATTCTGTAATTAAAGGTCAATTATGATGAAGAAAAGTTTTAACGAGCTCGAATCTCGACGGTAATAAAGATAAAAACCTTTCCCTCTTCTGCTCTTAAGAAGAAAGTGACATTTTGACGTATCGTGCTAACGCCTCGACACTGAACAATAGTTGCGCTACTCGCTATAGTCTCGTCCAAACATGTCAAATGCAGCTGCACAAACATGATCAGGTATAGAAAAATGTACGGGACGTAGAAAAACGGGTTGGTCTCTTAGAAATTAGATCAGATCGATTGACGAATATCCATCACGGCGCTTCGCGATATGAAATTTATCTGCGACCTAAAAGGACAAAAATATATTCGTATTTGCATAAACACTTTTAAACTGGAATGAAAATGCATTTTGTATTATCAATCTATGTTTGTACGATGAATTATTTTGCATTTTTCTGCCATTTGTCTCTATTTGTGTATTCTCATTATACATATATTTCAGGATATTTAAGAGCGTGCGCGCAATATACAAGGTGCATTTAAATAAGTGTGAAAAACTTTAGGAGATGATTCTTTGTCGAAAATTAAGGGAGGTTTATTATATACTCTTATATCCCTCCCTGAAGAGTTACACTTTTTTAAAGGGAGATTTTTCTCAAATTTCAGACAAATTTGAAAAATGAAATTTGATGGATATTTATTAATATTTTTTTGATCTTCCTGTATCGTTATGAGGGGACGAAACTAACAAGCCGTATTTAAAAGTGTAACTCCTCAGAGAGGGATATAAGAATATACATATATGTTTATATAAGAGACCCGCCTTAATTTTCGATAAAGAATCGTTTCCTAAAATTTTGCGCACTTATTTTTTAGATACACTCTATATATACCTATATTGCATATACTTATATATAATTATAACTGAAAATTGGAAATACACAAGTAGCCAATAATCCAATAAAGAAATGCGGACATTGCGCCTGAAATGGCGCTGATAAATCGATGACGCGTGTTACATATGAGCGCGCGGTTGATTGATCGGAGAAACGTGGATATATCGAGTGTATAAATATCGGAATATGTATTCCGCTGGACTGTGGAAGCGCAAATTAGTACGTAACCCAGCTGTCCCGCGCGTGTTCTCTATTCTCGTGCCGCGCACTCTTTAACTTCTCCCTCTTTTATAAAATACACGCTTTCCAGAAATAAAGACGTGACGCGGACTCGCGGTTCGCGGGCGTAGTGCTCCCCAATTATCGCTGATTGCCCTCCGAACGTTCACGCACAAAGTGCTCCTGGGGGACGAAACGCTGCGAGAGACCGGAACGAGAGCAGTTACCTTGCGTGACACGGATACTCCACTTTAATTACGCGTATACATGTATATACCGCTTCGAACACGCGCGCCCGCAACTCGGAACATTGCGTTTGATGCAATGGTGCTCGCTCGAGCTTTGCATCTTCGCGTATAATGAGAATTTTATTGTCTAGGATCAGTGTTGTGCTTAAATGATTTTTCAATTAGCCAGGATAAAGATGAGATGAAAATATGTAAATTCATATATATATATTACATTTTGTTTTAAATATATCTAAATAAAAGATAAAATTATATCCAGACTCATCCAGATTTTCTAGATAATAATTTTTAAGACTGCGCTTATATAAACATAGTTATAAAAAAATGTAAATTATAAAAAGGATATAAAAATATATGTATTCATATTTTTATTTATAATTTTTTATCGCATACTGTTTAAGTTTGTACCGTGATTACTGCTATTTAAATATTTTTGTACTGATTCTAAACCAAAATTATCTGAAAATTATTCTAGATAGAATTTTAGATAAGATGACGAATGCCAAAGTTTTATCTAGATGATCATCTATATAATTTTATTTAGATAACAGCAAGCATTGTCTAGGATAAAGCAAATGTATGTATACATGTAATTTTTTAAATTGTTTTAAGCATTAACGCCCTTTCTGGATTAGATTTTACATTTAGTACTTAAAAATAATAAAAAAGTGTATATACATATATCTAATTTAATGTTTCCGAGTCACGAGTTTTTATTTTAGCAGTCTGTGTGCAATCTTTTTATCTTCAGGAGAAATACTAAAAATGACTACCTTGCAACGTCTGTAAACGTTTTAACATCGATTTTCTAATTCTCTCGAATCTTCCAAGTGTTCAGTGGACTTCCTGGAAACCTTGTTCAATTCCCTGGCGGGGTACTTCAATATTGTCAATGGATGTTCTATAGACAATGTAGTTTGTACGATTTGAAGTAAAAATCTAAATAAAAAGCATTTACACAGATGTGCATTTCAACATTACCTGTATATGGATATAAAATTGAATAGAATTAAGTGTATATATTATAATTTTTTTTATATATAATTCTCTTGTAACATGCGCGCTTTTCATTTTTATAAAACATTTACTAAAAGAAAAATTGTAGAAAAGTTTTTCCATTATTTCTCTTATTTCGATTTTTTTTTCAATATGTTGTAAAAATTTGAAGCCATATATTTTTAACACTCTATAACACAAAATAGGATTATCGTCTTAAAGGGGATAGTGTATCGTTCAAGACAAGCAACTTTCAAAATCATCCAAGACTGTCGGTATGGTTTATTCTCTTTGCTTTAGACAAAGATATACCACAATAGAAGGGTCACTAAATTTTCTATGTCTATTACGTGGGTAACTATAATTCGGATGACGATGATTCCAATTCAGAATTAAGTGTACTTTAGAATTAGATTATCTAACTTAATTCAGAATATTAATCGCAATCGCGCTATTGTAATTTTTAATTAATTTCAAAATATTTGGAATCGATTCTATGTTGATATATATATTCAAAATTTTTGCAATAATAGGTTAATTACTGCAATCTGATGCAAACTGTAAGTTTACGAATAATTAAAAAAAATGTAACCAAATATAAACTCTTGCATATATGAAAAGCGAAGGAATGATTTATTAGTTGGATTTCAACATGAATCGTACATCGCACAAATGCATGTTTCATGTATGCTCTCTCTATAAACGTTACAATAATATCAAAGGATTATATTTTGCGTAATGTACTCATATTAAGGCAGACGGAATATTTTCTACATTCTTCAAGAAACAATGCAATCGTAGCTATTGTGCAGCAAATAAATTCGCATTCTTTTCACAATAATGCTGATAGATGAAATCCGGTTACAAAATAATGTTGATGGTTTTATAAAATCGAGCTGCACACGGAGTGACGAAAAGCATATATATTTTTCCCCAAAAACGATATTAATCCTTCTCTCGTTTAATATACAGGGTGTCCCAGATCTTCCGTATTACACATTAATAGGAGATTTCTGAGACAATTTGGAGACGATTTTTCCTTAGCGAAAATGTCCAGGCACCAATAATTTTTGAGTTAAACGATTGAAAATAAGCTCTTTTGTAAACTAAGCCTTGTAAAAATAAATTATTAACAAAACTACATTTTGTAGTTAATTTCAGGTAAAGTTTATTTTAATAAAATTTTAATTTAAGGCTTAGTTACAAAGATACATGATTTCAAAAATTGGGAACATTAAAAAAATGGTCTTTTTCGACATTTTCGCTGAGGAAAAATCGTCTCCAAATCGGTAGGTCTGGATCACCCTGTATATATGAAAAATTTGTCATTCAAACTCTTGCAGCAATATCGTCCTTTTATTTTCGCTCAACTTCACTTACAACGTATCATTTAGCGTGGGGGGTTTAATTAAAGAGATTCTCGTGTTTAGTACGCGATTCGGTAGACATCCGTCACTTGAATCGCGAAAGCAATTTCGCCAGATATTGAAAGAGCGAGCGATCGATTAGTCGGGGATAGCCAATTATACGTTATTTTTCTTCCAATTCTTCTTTTGCATCGTCAAGGCGCCGATAGCGCGACACCTAGAATTACCAGGTCGCAAGGTCATCATCTCGTGTCGCTTTTTATGCGGGGATCGTTGTTATACAACTCGTTGCTCGCGACCAAGCAAGTCGAGAAAATCACGTCGGTTTTCTTTTCCATTTTAGCGTGCGAGAACGAAATAACGCAAAGTCAGGAAAATTGAATACCAAACGTTCACGAAAAACTCGGAATTCCGACATTGGGCAACATTACCGTAAAATTGCTGCAAACTTTCTACGTAAAACTACTATTTCGACTATCCAAATATACAAAGATTCTCTTCGTGCAAGAGATCTTGAAATTGCACTCAAGATTTTGCTCTTTCGCAAATATTTGATGACAATATAACATCGTGTACTAACAATAAGTAAGACGACTTTTACGTCGAATTATTGTATCGGTCGTTTCCCAATTTTCCAATTTATTTCAGCATCAGAGATCTCGGAAATGAGTCTTTCAAAGTTTCAGATTGCGTCGCAATTTTTTACACAGTTTTATCATCCACATTTTTCGACGTACATACGCGTGATATGAATGCATAATATATTAACTGTTTTTGTAAACAGTGCATTAATTCCTTCCAGAGAAATGAGCAAAATTTTGCTTCGTTGCTTAATGCATTATTATCGATCACAGTCAGCAAACACAGAGCGATTCTGATAAATCGACGAAAGTTATCCGACGTTCTATGGGTATAATATTAACGTTTATTCGAGCTCCATCATTCGCGAAGGTAAATAATCGCGAAATAAGTGTAGCGCGTAATGCATATATACAGAGAGCGAAATGTCGCGAAAATTTCTTAATACCTGGCCACGCGCATTTTATTGGGTCGTGTGCCTTTGGGACTTGTATCCAAGTGTCGTTTCCGAGCGCGATAACGCGTCTCTGGAGAGATATCGTCGGAATTCACCCTTTTCTACCCCCTGTGACACGTTACTTTTCCTATTTCAACTTCTCTCCTGAGCTATGTATCGTTAAGCATGACGACGTGCGTTCCCTTCGCAATGCACCATGGTCTCGAGGTTCGCGGTTATACAGGGTATCTCAAAATTAATGGCAGATTCCTAGGATGATTTGGAGACTATTTTTCCTCAACGAAAATGTCGAGACATCAATCATTTTCGAGTTATAAGCGATTGAAAATAAGAGCAAACTAAGCCTTGTGGAAATCAAATTTAATAAAATCACATTCTTTTATTAATTTCAGAGCTTGTAGAGTTTAATTTAATAGAATTTTAATTTATTAAGGTTTAGTTATAAAGATACATGACGGCAAAAATTGGGAATGTGCAAACAATTATGACTTTTCTCGATATTTTCGTTGAGGAAAATAATCGTCTCCAAATGATCTTAAGAATCTGCTATTAAAAGGTTTGTTATTAATTTTGGGACACCCTGTATAAATCGTGTCGCGCGCAATTTCATGCAATTTGTCTATTGTGTATTGACGATTCCGATAAATTGTCACACAAATGCAAACACGTGGAACGTGGAGAAATCACAGTCGGCAAATTGCAGACGCGACCTCCGAAAATATGAAATTATTTCGGTTTTTTAATGTAAAAAAATGTTACGTAACATCTCTTTTATATTATATTTAAATGTGTATATGTAGCGACGAGCGCGGAATTTTGGTTCACGAAAATTCTACTAATTTTCCTTTCACCATTTATATTATTAAAACTATGGCTATTATGGAGTTGAAATAAAAATCTTATCCGTACATTTTGTCGCATGTATATTTCATAAATAAAAACATTTTTTACGATGTTGCAATAAATACATATAAAATGCATCACTATGCGATATCAAAAGCATCGAGATGTATATTTTATGGAACAGTGACACAATATATCATTTGGAAGGTTCATTTATCGAGGTAGAAACAATGTGTGTGTGAGATATCTACTAATGTCCTACGGAAATTAACAAACAAGCTGCGTAACAGTTACATTGATGTGTAACGAGACAGGAAGCATGTTTATTTACGCGGACGCGCGTGTTTGCTCGCATTGCAATGCGCGTACTTCTGCACCTGCTCCAATCCAAGTTTATACGTAATATGTAATTCTTGCACAATAAAATGCGGTAGACGTTTTACTTTCACGCATTACAAAAATAATACTTTTTCGTTACGTGTTACAAATAAAAATATATCAGATTACGAGGAGTATCGTGAAAGCGTACTCTTTTTGGTTGGGAAAAGCGATATATATCCAGTGTTTACTGTTATCTAAATAAAATTAAATAGATGATCATCTAGATAGAATTTTGACGTCATCTTATCTAAAGATCTATCTATATAAAGAGATAGATAATAAAAATCTGTATTATCTATATCTGCACCTTAAATAAAAAAAATGTCATCTTTATACTAAATTAACTAGAATTATGTTCAGATAATTTGGTTTAGAGTCATAGCACATAAAAAATACTTAAATACTTACATAAAAACTTATTAAAATATAAATATATATTTTTATATCCCTTTCATAATTTACATTTTTTTATAAACTGTGTTTACATAAGCGGTTTTGAAAATAATATCTGAAAATTATCTAGATGAATCGCTATATATGATTTTATCTTTTATCCAGACATATTAAAAAAAATCATCTTCATTTTATCTAAGATAAATTTACATATTTTTATCTCATCTTTATCTAGCTAATTTAAAAATCATAAGATAATAATATAAGCACAACGCTGCACATACCGTAGCACTTGTTTACCGTGATAAAGGACATCAACCCCGTCAACGAAAAAAAAAAGAAAGAAAAACGCTTCGGATGTAGATTTGTAGCCTTTCCAGAATTAATAAAGTAGTTTATGAACCATGAAACTGCGGACTTTCGTACAAAGAGGAAATATCTCGTTCGGTCGACAACTGGAAGTGACATGATTCGCGCGATGCTGGGGTGGATGGATTTGCTTGCTATGCCAAACACTCTGTCAGAGTTCGCGCGGAGTAGGGTTTCCATTTCGGATGAAGCTCGATGCTTCATACGGGATCTTCATCCCGTAATGTCTGATCCACGATTGAGTAGTACTACTACTTCGTGAATGTTGAACAGATCGGGCTACGGAACGCGAACAGTTGCGTGAACCGCAATTACGGAAAGACGTTCAATTGTGTGGCACAAACGTGATTTAATCTTAGCACGCACAACTTGCTCTCTTTGTGATGTTTTGACGTGCAAGCGATAATAATAAAAAAGAGATCCCGCATAAAGATTAAATAAAGCATAAATTCATATCTCTGATGGAAGGGAAAATACGTTCCCTTAAATTTTTTTTTTTTTGTAAAGTCTGACATTATATGTGCGACCCTTATGGAAATTTATTACTAGTAAGTCCAATTAATCACTTATTTCGAGTACTTATGGTAAATTACTGTATATCAGTAATTTAAGTACTCGAAATAAGTGATTAATTGAACTTACTAGTGATAAACTTTTATAAGGAGAAGGCAAAATAATAAAATTTATATCATGTATAAAGATAAAATATGTGTTTCTACGCGTGAAATAAAAATGTTTCCATCCGAATCGCAGCCCGTTGTTAATTCGTACTACATATTTTAGAATTTTCAAAAATTGAACAGTTTGAGTATTATGTATGTACACGCATACAAACAACAAATCAAACAAGCTTTGCATTAATGCTTGATAATTTGAACAAGGTTTCCGCTTAGTAATCGTTTAATTAATAATTACTCATTCGGAGCTTAATCCCTCTACTTCATAATTGCACAAGCGAAAGGGGTAAACTGGAGGAGTTACTACATAGATTACATAGATTCTGCCTCGTTGATGCAGGGTTTCAGTGAAATATATTTACTCTGTGTATATCAAGCATGACAAGACAAGACTATCTGTGTCAGCGATTAAACTGTACTTGGAATACAGCATGTCGTTTGCAAAACTTGATCTTACCAATCTATTTGTCTAATTTCATTCTTCAGCAATTCTTGCATCGTATCGATACTTATTGCTGGACATATTTTTATTGTGTAAAAAAAGCATAAAAATTAAAAAATAATTTTTAATCTATAATAATACATTAATCGATTTATATAAAATTATTTTTTTAGTTGTATTATTTATTTATTTATTTTATTTTCTTATATATTATTTATTATATATATTTATTATATATTGTTTAATTATTTATTTAGTTGCATCATTAATTACGATCCGCTGAATCTGAATTCTTGATCATGGAATTTTGTTACGCGAGAGAAACATCGGACAAATAGGTTATCGGTTTCCGGAAGAAGGAAGAAGAGACGAGAATCGTGTTTTTTCTCCTCCGAATGCGTGTCAAACGTTATATGCGGTATTTGCGGAGCAGCCCTCGGTATCGCAAGGAGTGACCGAGCGCGTCGGGAAACTTGGTAACGGAAGCGCGTAAAGAAAGGCGGTACCCTCGAAGTCCGGATGGGAAACGAGGGGGAATAAAAGGGTGACGGTGGTTGAAGCGGAAGGGAGGAAATAGCGAGCGAGAGACGGCGGCGTCGCGACGCGTTGCTGTCTCGAAAGAAGAATCGCGAAGTCGCTCGAGCAAAGGACCGCCACCGACGTTGCACATGGCAACTCCCAAGGAAGATCAATATCCCCACCAATCGTATTTCTCTCTTGACTACGGCACACACTGTCTCTCTACCCCGTGTGGACGCGTGATATAACCGACCTTCCTTTTCAACCAAGAAACTTCAATAATTACAGTTTTCTTATTGTTTCGGTTAGATTGAGCTAATGCAAAAATCGATAAATAACTATTATTTAGATATAATTTATATATATATGCTGTAGAGCGATGTCTTTTGCGTTAAAGGGGAACACAGGAATTAGAGAACCAAAGATACTATTCCTAATTAGCGAAACTGACGCAAAAGACATCGCGTTAGGCTCTACAGCCGATGTATATATAAATTATATGTTGATTTCGAGAGACGAATAATATTCTAAATATTATAATTATTTAGCTTTCTCTTGTGTTCTTTTTATATTCATATATAGTAACAGATTTGTTATTGTGAACACTTAAATTCTAGTAAAGGATTTTTTATTCCGTATAGCCAATAAATAGTTAAATGAAAATAATATTTAGAAATAGTTAAATGAATAATATTTATTAATATATATATAATGTATAGTAATATTTATAAATAGTTAAATGAAAATAATATTTATCGGTAAAACAGACACAGTCAGCATCCCTTTTACTATAAAAAAGACGCAGTTTATCGCGCCTTAAGAGCTTGGCTTTTTAACATAAGAAAAAAGCTAATAAGTAAAGTGTTGAGAAAAAAGATGAGAAGCTTTTCAACTAAATTCATAATTTAGAAAACACAATTTGTGCGGTACAAAGTGACGATGATGCATTGAAGAAGCAAGGTACATTCGTCGTTTTTCCTTAAATCGTTTCTTTGCATCCGCCCTGATCCTCGAACTACCCTTTTTTGCAAAAGAGTTTCTGTCTTTCTCAATTACATTCAAATGATTTCCCTCCACATGCAGCGAGCCGAAAGGAAGATATCAGGTCGCGATTGCCAATATTCGACGCGATAATCGAGTTAAAAAAATGATATATCGCGGCTATGATCCTCCAACTTTATATTATTCTGTCGATTCCATTGGCATATACGAAACCCGGTTTGTTTTATTTCAAAGAGTTTTTATTCGTATCGCATCGATTGCGTTTCTGTTAATGCAAATAAGTGGCGCTCCAGAATCAAAACGGTAGTAGTCGATGTAAATATCGTCCGCGCATTGGTGAAAAGTGTCAAAGGGAAATGCCGTTTGCAGTTACAAAATTGGGTATTCAGACGATATATCGAATTAAATCGTTTAGGTGGTACACGCGGTTAAACGTGGATCTCTGTAATCTCCATCGCGCATGTCAACTACAAAAGTATCGGCTTCGCGACCAACGGATAGTATTTTAGTTTTTGGTCAGTCGACGACACAGACCTGTCATATAAGTATCTCGGCTTAATTTTTTCCGATGGTTTAGACGTCATTTTTTAAAAGAATTTCAATTTGTATAATTAATATATCCGACTTATATGGAAGTTTGTAAATTTTCACTTTTATTTAAAAATATTTCAGATTTAGCGAGTAATTTTTTTTGTATGTGTGAATTCTTCAATTTTCTCTTAACATATAATATGTAAAAAGATGTCCATATTTGTGACAAATTTTTTATAATATTATTAATTATAATTTTTTTTATAATTAATTTTCCAATTAATAATCTGATAAATTATTGTTTGCTGTGAATAAAAAATAACGAATAAGATTTTATTATATATAATCTATACATATGCATCTCCAACTCTAAACTTTAATTTCCAAAGCACTTTTCATTTTTTTCCAAACACATATATGTACAGCTTAAAATATTTTTATACATGCATACAGATATATATGTATATGTGAATTTCCCTACGAACATAGAAAAATGAATTGAAATTAATAAAAAAATTGATAAACAATAGCTCAGTTTTGCATATCTTGTGTATAAAAATAAAAAAGTGAAACGAAAATAAATACATATTTTTTATTTACACATCTTATAATTTAGATTACAAATATGCAAAATTGAATATAAAACTGCTGTGCGTTATAAAATCGAGTTGATTCAATATAAGTTTTGTTGTTTTTGCAACTGAAAATGTAAATAAAGAAAATTTATTCTTGTTTTTTTTTATACAATTATTTTCTCAATTGTGTTTTCTCGAGGGTAGATTGTAGTAGAATCGATAATATAGTATAATATTATGAAAAAAGGAAAAATATTAGAAATATTAATTTTTAAAATTACAGAAATATTAAATACATAAGTAATAATATGAGTAATTCCTTACTAATTTTACAATATTATAGCTCTCTTTCCTGATTTTTATCAATAGCAATATTCAATATTATCGTGTATAAAGCTTTGAACTTTCATGTAGACCGAATGAAAGATAAAATAGATGTATAAAATCTCTTCCTGTTTCTTTCCTGTCATTTAATCATATCGCTTTCCTATACAGGGTGATTCAAAACAACCTGATGTTCTGGAAATATCATATTCCTGAACGAATTCTGAGACGATTTTTCCTCAACGAAAATGTCGAGAGAGGCCATCATTTTTTGCATGTTCCCAATTTTTGCCATCATGTATATAACTTCGTAATTAAGCCTTAAATTAAAATTCTATTTAAAATAAACTACATGAAATTAATAAAAGAATGTGATTTTGTTAATATATTATTTTTCCACAAGGCTTAGTTTGCGAAAAACCTCTTATTTTTAAACGCTTTTAACTCGAAAATTATTGATGTCTTGACTTTTTTGTTCAGGAAAAATCGTCTCAGAATTCGTTCAGGAATATGATATTTCCAGGATCGGGTTGTTTTGAATCACCCATATACAGGCACAAGCAGACCTGTGTGTGCATATGCGTGTCACGGACGTGATAAATACTTTGGGTTATAAGTTGTAGGAACACTATAACAATACTCTTTGGGTTATAGGATATAAGTTTGACGCAAGAAAACGATCAATCCTTCGATCGACGTCCTTTCTTAATCTCGCGTGTGTATCCAGACTTCGTAATAAGAAGGGATCTTTAGTGGGTTCTTCGCACAAGAATTATAGTGTATGCTTGTATTCGGATTTTCTTCGTCTTTCGTGGACAATGGTAGGAACTCGATCTTCCTGAATTGAGATGGTTATTACTTGTTTCCTCTCGAAGGGACAACTACGCCGACACTCCCGGCTAAAATATGCATTTACATTCGTTTCTAAAACGGTGCACTGGGGCTCTTTTCTCTTTTTAAGATTGCTTCTTGCTGAAAATAATCTTGAAAGCTTGACATTACTATTATTTACTTTTTTTTTCTCTAATAATCCGTTTAAATTTTAAAAGATTGACAATGTTCCTTGTAATTTCAGAAAGACGCTTTAAATATCAATTAGTATTTGCTCTGTTTAGAATAAATGAGACAAATAATATTTAAAAGTTTACTTTTTTTCAAAAACAAATTTTTTTTTATATTTTCGCATATCTTTACTCAATTTATAAATGCAAAAATTTGTAAACATAATCAGGCCTTCTATGATTTTTCAAGTTCTTTATACTTTTATCAGACAGACAGATTTTATCTAATGGTACGTAATGAAAATTTACTTTTAACCAGACTAACGATACAAATAAGTATTTATTTTGTAGCTTTCGGATTTCTTTAATTTATAGGTATATCGACTAGCAAATTTGCATGTCGAATGGCCCTATTACGACGCTCGAATGGTACGAATCGAAACGAAACTTCATGCAAATTACTATTGTTAGCTTCGCAACGAGAGAGCGTTCGGTTTACTGTTTGATCTCTGTCCATGTCTAAAATTTCTCGCAAACGCGTCTCGTGTCTCCGTTCCATTGACTTCGCACTTTTATATTCCGTTGAGAATTGTTCGTCGGTCGTCCTTATTTCAATTCACTAACGCTGAAAAGTCGAACTCTTCCGAGAACAGGAGCACTTTTCGTTTGTGAGTCTCTCATATATACAATACGAGGAAAATTGTAAAAAAGTTTCCT
The DNA here is from genome assembly GCF_048542155.1 of Nylanderia fulva. Taxonomy (NCBI): domain Eukaryota; kingdom Metazoa; phylum Arthropoda; class Insecta; order Hymenoptera; family Formicidae; genus Nylanderia; species Nylanderia fulva. The sequence continues at coordinate 1,136,998 of NW_028190807.1, read as the reverse complement.
CGACAAAAGATCTTTCGCGATGAGCACGCTACCTTGCTTTTTCAGTGCATCATCGTCACTTTGTACCGTACGATTGCGTTTTCTGAATTCTGAATTGCGTTTAGTTGAAAAGCTCATTTTTTCCTCAACACTTTACTTATTAGCTTTTTTCCTATGTTAAAAAGCCAAGCTCTCAAGCTGCGTCTGTTTTATAGTTAAAGGGATGCTGACTGTGTCTGTTTTATTGCTAAATATTATTTTCATTTAACTTTTATTTGGCTATACAGAATGAAAAATCCTTTACTAGAATTTAAGTGTTTATAATAACAAATCTGCTACTATATATGTATATAAAAAGAACGAGAAAGCTAAATAATTATAGTTTTTTATCGATTTTTTGCATCAGGTCAATTTAACTTAAACAATAAAAAACTATAATTATTTAACTTTTTTTCTGGTTTCTTTTTTTTTTTTAAATACACATATAGTAGCCCAGATTTGTTATTATGAATAATTTAATTTTAGTATAAGATTTTTCTTTTGTAAAGCCAATAAAGAATAAAATAAAAATAATATTTGTCGATAAAAAAGACGTAGTCAGCATCCCCTTGAAACTCTCTCGTAATGCTAGGCGACTTGATAAAATCCGATGATAAAATCGAGTAGCGAAGTCGAGTCTCCGGTTATTTGGCGAATCGAGGTGTCGCGTGTTCCGCGCGTTTGAAATTTAAACCATAAATCTTGTATCTTTTATTCAGGCTTGAAGCTATAAACAAAGCGAGGATCGGGAGTTTGTTTATTTCATATAATAATGAATGCGCGACACGCAAACATGTCCGTTGCATGTGCACGATTAATGACACGAGAAAAAAAAAGAACCGCATGATCTTACGACAAGTCTTTGTTGTCAAAAAAAGGAGTGCGTTAATGTCGCATTACACGACCAGGATTTGATTTATGACATGAGCGAAATTAATGAATGTTCTTGAATCAGTTTCTTGCGCTAATCTCTCTGAGATATGCAATCTTGCAGTTTCTGTTCTCTCGTCAAGTATACCCTTTTTTACACTAATTATTAAAGTTTACTTTTTTTATAAATCCTTTTATCTCTTTTATGTAATTTGTCTGAGATAGACGAATTATCTTACACCACGGTTCTTTTATCTCGAATAAATCGCATTAATAAAGTTGATCTAATTCTGACATGGTTTATTTGATGTACTGTAAAAAGTAATATTACAAAAATAAGTATAAAAATGATAAAGTTTATCTCTTCCTTGTTGATATAATAGACAAATATATATAAAGTTGTTTTTGAAGTGAGTATGAAAAAACTTAGAACCGATAATCAAAAATATTTTACAAAGATTTCATCGGCAGGATAATATCGTAAATTTTTGTTACGAGAATGCATATTCGGATTTTTCCTTTTCCCAGTAAATCTCGTAAACTTCGGACAGCTAAATGTGCACGGAGGGGGTTGCAAACTTTATTAATTAAACGAACTTTATGTCGATGCTGTGTGAGTAATCGTAGAATTGGGATTATTTTTTGCACAAATAATAATACTTTTCCCGACGACATATGACTGTTAGATTTAAACGGAATTAACGAGCGAGAAGCTAACTATCGCGCCAGTAAAGTTAACATTTAATTATTATTATTTTTTCGTTTCCCCGATATTAGAAATTATACAATGCATTACGAATTTTATTACTCTATGTAAAAAATAAATTGACATAAATGAGATTCAAAAATGTATAACAGATTCAAGACAATCGATTAGTTGCATTTCCATAAACTATACTATACGGTTAAAAAATACTTGAATTATCAGTAAATAAATTTCATCTACAGTGCCCATCTCTTTTAAATTAATGATATTATTTTTCGACATAATCTATAGTTCGTTCTGAATTAGAACGAGAACGCATGTGAAATTGACAGCGAAATGAAGTTTCTTCCGAGTCTGAAAAATCTTGACATATTTAGCAACGTTGCGGGAAGATGTGTGTTACCGGAGAATAATAAATTGCTTGCGAGGCTTCCTGACCCCTTTGCTCTCTCTTTACGTTCGTTAACAGCATAGGCTCCTATAACAGGCCCGGTATATAGATACGAGGGAGAGAGAAGCGCCGCTATTATTTGCATCTTCTCGTAGCGCGCAGACCGGCATTTGCATACTTTGTATGTGCAGAAGCGACGGTTCTCCCGTTCTTAGTTGGAGCGTAGATGCAAATTACCCGATACATCGTATATACCCTGGCAACGGAGACACGATGGCTTTTGCCATTGTTTTTCGCTCTACGTCGTAACTTTAGGCATATTTGCTGTAAAAGTGTTTTAAATACTTTTGCCACACCAGCCTTGGAAACAGAAACCAAATTTAGAAAAAAGAACAGATCAGCTCAAACGATTCGTTACAACTATCTCAAATACAATCCTAAATAAAAAATTTACGTTTTGTACACTGACAAAAATTATTGAATTAATAAATATTTATTGCAATATTGCCCGATAAATCATTTATTTGAAATAAATAAATGTGTATCTATTTTGAAAAGGATTTTCTTATTTCTCTACGTTGTAACTTCAGGCACACTTGCTGTAAAAGTGTTTTAAATACTTTTGCCACACCAGCCTTGGAAACAGAAACCAAATTTAGAAAAAAGAACAGATCAGCTCAAACGATTCGTTACAACTATCTCAAATACAATCCTAAATCAAAAATTTACGTTTTGTACACTGACAAAAATTATTGAATTAATAAATATTTATTTCAATATTGCCCGATAAATCATTTATTCGAAATAAATAAATGTGTATTTATTTTGAAAAGGATTTTCTTATTTCTCTACGTTGTAACTTTAGGCATACTTGCTGTAAAAGTGTTTTAAATACTTTTGCCACACCAGCTTTGGAAATAGAAAACAAATTTAGAAAAAATAACAGATCAGCTCAAACGATTCGTTACAACTATCTCAAATACAATCCTAAATCAAAAATTTACGTTTTGTACACTGACAAAAATTATTGAATTAATAAATATTTATTTCAATATTGCCCGATAAATCATTTATTCGAAATAAATAAATGTGTATTTATTTTGAAAAGGATTTTCTTATTTCTCTACGTTGTAACTTTAGGCATACTTGCTGTAAAAGTGTTTTAAATACTTTTGCCACATCAGCCTTGGAAATAGAAAACAAATTTAGAAAAAAGAACAGATCAGCTTAAACGATTCGTTACAACTATCTCAAATACAATCCTAAATAAAAAATTTACGTTTTGTACACTGACAAAAATTATTGAATTAATAAATATTTATTGCAATATTGCCCGATAAATCATTTATTCGAAATAAATAAATGTGTATTTATTTTGAAAAGGATTTTCTTATTTCTCTACGTTGTAACTTTAGGCACACTTGCTGTAAAAGTGTTTTAAATACTTTTGTCACACCAGCCTTGGAAATAGAAAACAAATTGAGAAAAATAGATCAGTTCAAACGATTCGTTAGATCTATCTTAAATACAATCTTAAATAATAAACTACATTTTGTACACTGAAAAAAATTATTAAATTAATAAATGTTATTTATTTCAATATTACCTAATAAATCATTTATTTGAAACAAATAAATATTTATCTGTTTTGAAAAGGATTTTCTTATATCAAATAAATATTTTTTCATCGAATCAATATTATTAGTTTCAAATAAATGATGATTTATTATGTAATATTGAAATTAATATTTATTCGAATTCAATAAATTTTTTTTAGTGTATTTATTATAATAATCGAATATCCTTGCCGTAACAATTATAAAGAAAGCAAGATTTGTTTTAGATAACTTTGTTTACTAGTATATTTCTCCAATTTCTATAATGCGCATTTTTACAATCAGCTACAATGTTAATTTGAAACAATGCATATACAGAGTGTCTCAGACCTACCGTATCACACGTTAATATAGGAGATTCCTGAGGCGATTTAGAGGCGATTTTTTCTCAGCGAAAATGTCGAGAAAGGCCATCATTTTTTAATGTTCCTAATTTTTGAAATCATGTATCTTTGTAACTAAGCCTTAAATGAAAATTCTATTAAAATAAACTTTACCTGAAATTAACTACAAAATGTAGTTTTGTTAATAATTTATTTTTCCAAGGCTTAGTTTACAAAAAAGCTTTTATTTTCAATCGGTTATAACTCGAAAATTATTGGTGCCTGGACATTTTCGCTGAGGAACAATCGTCTCTAAATCGCCTCAGGAATCTCCCATTAATGTGTGATACGGTAGGTCTGGGACACTCTATGTATTAAACAAAAGAAGAATTAATATCGTTTTTGAGGAAAAAATATATGCTTTTCGTCGCTCCGTGTGCAGTTCGATTTTATAAAATCATCAACATTATTTTGTAACCGGATTTCATCTATCAGCTTTATTGTGCAAAAGAATGCGAATTTATTTGCTGCACAATAGCTACGATTGCATTGTTTCTCGAAGAATGTAGAAAATATTCCGTCTGCCTTAATATGCGTACATTACGCAAAATATAATCCTTTGATATTATTGTAACGTTTATAGAGAGAGCATGAAAAATGCATTTTGCGCGATGAAACGTTACGATTCATGTTGAAATCCAACTAATAAATCATCCCTTCGCTTGTCATATACGCAAATCGAGTTTAAATCGCCTCAGGAATCTCCCATTAACGTGATACAGTAGGTCTGGGACACCCTGTATACTGACTCATCGAGTGGCTTATATTTTGAAAAATAAAATGTAACACATTTCTCTCTCGGGAGAGCACGTTAAGCCATAACTTTGTTGCATGCCATTCCCGGTTGTTTAATGTGTTTGTTATAGTCGAGCGTTGCGAGGAGGTACTCTCGATTTGCATCATCCTCGAAGATTGCTGTGACGGAGCGACGACGTTGTGTTCGTGCCGATAACGCAATTACCGGTAACATATTTTCGCTTCCATTAACCACCGATTACGTCATTGCGCGTAAATTTACGCCCGACATCTCGACCTCGAATTAGTCGGAAAACATGGAATTGCTACAAAAAATTCGCGTGCGTAGCTAAAATATATCCTGTCCGCGTGTGTTAATGATCCTTCGGCAAAAAATACCAAAGCGCACGTAGAAAGTGCATTTGTTCAACTGTACGGACCATTTTACCTCTCGTATATATATGTATATTCTAGTTCCAGATTGCTGAGCATACAATTTACTAAATTAAGAGATTGCACTATAAAATTTATATATGTGCGATGTTCCTTGTTTGAATACTTTGATTTCAAGACAGAATTCTAGCAAAAATACGATAGAAACTAGAGAATATTTGAAACAAGATCTTTCAGAATATTCATTTTTAAATGTCAAAATTCTATTAAAATATAGATCTTGCGTGACGATCAATATATGATCTATTATTGTTGCATTCTATATTATCAATTGCAACGTATTAACACTTTTAAGTATTCATCATAATTGATAATGGGATTTAAGGTGAAATCGAAAAATGCGCAACTATATTTCTCCGTCTACATTTTAAAAGAGATATTTTAGATCTTTTCATCTTTTCATTTTTACACAATTTTCCACGTAAATATGTATATATTTTTCCTTGAAGTCTTAAATTTTCCACGTAAATATGTATACTTCCTTGGAAAGTTTTAAATTTGAATTTGAGATTATCCCATTTAAAGGAAATAATTTTAAACTGAAAGAAAAAGACAAGATTTTTGTATAGTTGACTGGAATATGTTTTCTTTAATTGTTTCCTATATTATATTAGATCGAGCAATTTTGACTTTGCGCGTCGTTAACATTTAGCGACACCGACTCGCGCGAGCAAAAATAGTACGGTCTCTCTCGTCGATGTACATTCGCATCTTCTTCAGCTTATCCACGGTATCGATCGCGTCGTTCAGGACGCCGCGGAAGCCAACATGAGTATGATTTGTTTCAAAATTACTCTCCCGTCGTTTCATAACGACGCTCGCTCTCGTTCGCGACGCGTTTACATCTCGAGCGATAGTTTCAAACGGGGTTGAAACATAAATGGAAATATATATATCTGTGAATATTTTCCGCCCTTATGCGAATTGTATGAATAAAATGTGTATTTCAATGAAAAAACAAATTGCAGCGCAAATACGTGCTCATATATGAGAAATACGCGACCCTTGTATTTTCTGCATTTAAATAAACACGTTTCATCCCTTTTGTGTTGCGAATCAATAACTATTTTTTTTAATAATTAACAAAAATTTTTTTCAAAAATATACAATATAATATCTAAATTAAAGTTTAACTTATTTAAATTTAATTAAATCATATAGTGCTCTATTCTTTTTCTATACCGGAGCTTAGTTTATGGAAATATTTGTTTTTAATTTCTATTCGCGTGCGTTTATTACTAAAAATTCACGATATCTTTACATCTTCGTGTTAGAAACGAGAAGCGGAAAAATGGCCAAGAAATTTGTCCCGTTTAACTTGTTTATTCGCAGATGTTTTGTAGAGATAAGTGCGCATGTCGCATCGAGGATGCTTGAATTCTGGAATGAGGCTCTATTCTCGAGCGAGAAACGACGATACCGGAGAATTAATTATTGCATTACATAGCGCGCGTACTGCATTACGTATTTTTCGTTACATAATAGAACAGAAAGCATCTTTCACCTTATTTAGTCGGATGCAAAAATAATATAGATTATTTGTGTGGTAAAAAAGCTCACTAGTTATTATTGCTTAATGTTGCCTCGCGAATAATATCAAGAAATTACACATATGTATATTGCAGAATAAATTCAATGATATAATAATACTCATAACAATAAATTCAAATAATAATGATACAACATTCTCTATTACAGTTTATAGTTCTGAATATACATTATAAATTAAATCAATATTAATTTTACCGTAATAATATAAAGTTAATAATAAAGTAACGAGGGAGAGAAATAAAAAAACCCAATAATTATTTTCTAGATATAGTAAAATGTAAAATATACAAATTTTTACGCTGTTCCGGGATTTAATGGAGAAAATCTTCATGGTGAATTTTAAGTTTTAGCAGTATTCTCTAAATGCGCAAACATTTAACGAGATACAATCGTAAACGCAAACAGAGAGAATGTAGACACGGATATACATGTATTTACATATCTCGTTTATTTAGCTTGACACCGTCCGAGAGACAAAATGGGCACTGTCATAAGTACACGTGTCAGCTTTATGCAAGCTAAATAGAAAACGAATGTTAATCCGCATCGGTTCAAATGCACTTTCTTCACGGAATTTCCGTATACGTGGCGCGGAAGTAATGAACCGTTTCTTCAACCGGAGCTGTGCAGCAGCTAATTACTCGGTACGTTGGCGAGATAAGAATAAACGGTTCTCCACTCTCTTGCTTTTAGTGCGCGAACAGTAAGGTAGTTACGGGTTTACTGCGACGAGCTTTTATTCATAAAGTTGAAGTTCGCTGTAAAACGCAGCGAAATTGCATCGCTATAACTTTGCGACGCATTAAATGCATTGTAATAGAAAAACTTTTCGAATCTTAAATCGAAACATGTCGATTTCTAAGATTCTATCGGCAACTTATATAGGTATATACTTACATATGTGTATATGTGTGCGTATATATAAAATTAGTGTTGTGCTCTTAGATGACTTTAAATAAATTTATCTTAGATAAGATGAAGATGATTTTGTTTTCAATATATCTAGATTAAAGATAAAATTATATGGCGATTTATCTAGATAATTTTCTAGATAATAATTTTTAAGACTGCTTATGTAAACACAGTTATAAAAAAAAATAAATTATAAAAATATATGCATTCATATTTTTATTTATAAATTTTTATCGCTTACTACTTAAGTTCTACTATTTAAGTATTTTATGTGCTATAATTCTAAACCAAAATTATCTGAAAATTATTCTATATAATTTAATAAAAATAATATTTTTTTCATCTAAGATGCAGATATAGATAATACATATTTTTATTATTTATATAAAGATAAGATGACGCCAAAATTTCACCTGGATTATCATCTATATAATTTTATTTAGATAACAGCAAGCACTGTATAAAATAAATAAATATATGTGTTATATAGATTTTAAAATTATTAATATGCAACGTAATTTTTCTCTTCGATCTATAATAATTAATTGGAGAATTTTTAAACTTAATTTTTTCTTTTTTTGTTTAAAACAATATCTATATTTAGTTTGAACAAATAATCGATTAATGAAAAAAACCCGTCGAAGTGCTTGACAATTGTAACATTGTTCTAATTACGTATCCCGTAGGAACAGTATCGGTGACAATTTCTGTTTTATGGCTGCTGCCATCAAACATTTGACGAATCTCATATCAGCTCGCATGACGTGATTCGTTCCTATCAAATTTATCAACCACTGTAGTCCTATGTGTAAAACGACAGATTTTCGAAACCAAATCCTTTTTTTGATTATTCTGTGACTGTACTGTCGCGCCGTCAAAAGCTGTCGCGTTTTTTAATCTCGTAGTTTTTATTTATTTAATCATTGAATCTTTAAAAGAGAATTTAATTGAATTAAAAAAATGTTTCTTTTATATTAATTTTTCTCGTTTTACTATTTTCAGAAATATTTGATATAAAAATAATAGCATTGATTGATATAACAGTAATGTAAATGTAAATAAATTATAAATTATCGTTGAAAATGCATAAATGTATATAAAAAATCGATATTTTAAACGATTTCCATATATTATTTTTCGTTTGATAGACCGACGCACGCATCGCAACAAATCGTTATTTCTCTCGCCGACCCGACAATTTGATTAATAATTGAATTCGACTGTTGAATTTTTCATGCAATATTCTTCACTTGTTCTCGTCGTATCAATTCGGATAAACGCTCATTATCAAGTTTTCAGGAAACAACAATTCGTATACATTCGTTTACTTATGACTGACTGAATATATATTCTGATTTATCGTCAGATCTGTTGGAATGATTTCGGTAACAGCCTTATCAATCAATACCTTTTTTTTTTTGCTTCGGGCAGGCATTCTATCTCAGATATGGGTCACGATATTCCCCCATTACTGAAGAATTGTATCGCGAATATAATTCCTAAAGAGGTCAAGATTGATGCATCGATAGAACAGATTTTGCTCGTTTTATCCTCCCTTCAGGAACCACCATGTAAGAGGGTCACGACGGATTCCTAATAATTGATGACTATGTCGAACCACGTTTCGCTTACTTGCAAACTTTCGCATAGTATATCGATTTTGGATTTAATATTCCCTATGGATATCGCTATGTGTGTGAATGCGCTGGCAAAGAGCAACGTCTTTCCATTAATCTCCTTACTTACATATAAGATAGGAAGAGAATTAAGTACACTGTGAATTGAGAACTAAGTACTCTTCCTTTCTCCATAATTCTCGATTGATATATAAATTAGCAGTCACCGTTTAATTGAAAATAATTGAAAATAATTTCTGTATCTTTCGACAAACGACTGAAAAAATCGCGAGATCAAGAAAGGGGAAGGAAAAGAGGCAAAAAGAAAATGCAAGAGAGAGAGAGAGAAAGAGATAGAAAGAAAATTTCTACATAATTATCGATAAATTAACAGTCAACGTTTAATTGAAAATCATTTCTTCTCGGTATATATCACTCGCCATAATTAGATATATTTTTTAAAGAAGTATTTCATTAAGTTATACCAGAGCTGTATCTTTCGACAAACGACTGAAAAAATAGCGAGATGAAGAAAGCGGAAGGAAAGGAGAGAGAAAAAAAGAAAAAGCAAGAGAAAGAGAAAGAAAGACAAAAGAAAAAGCACAAGGCAGAGCGCACGTATAAGCGTCTCATTAATCACTAGGGACGTTTTAATTACAACGTCGCATCCGATATAGGCTTCTGTCGTATGTACAACGAGTGTAATTTCAATTTACATGGTTAGCCACGGCAAGAGACAATAATCGGATAATCGAATATCATGATATCATTGCAAATTACTTAAATTGCTTTTTTACGGTTCGACAATTACCGTGTAACGAGTAAGCATCAGCGGTGTATCTCGTTGCCATTTAAATTGCTACTTAAGCAAACAGCTCGATGACACGCAAAGATTAGATGCAACGGGTTACTTCGTAGCATTTCGCGTTTATTGCATGCACATTATATTAATGGATTCTAGGAGCGAGACACAATATTGCACTAGCTGCTATTAATATGATTAAAATGACCTCAATTGGGACACACGAGCATTATTAAGGCTAATGAATTGATGTCGCGCCTTCGATAATTATTCTAAACATAATATCAATTAATTGACAATTCAAGCTTAACGCTTGAATATATTTCGATGAATTGATTATTAAACCGTGTATTTAACTTTGATTAAACCGGGATTGGAAAATTATAAGCTTGATGATTTTTCGACATAACATATTGCGCGATTCCACTGTATAATCTGCGTGAAAAAAACAAAAAACAATTTATAATTTTAATAATTGTAAAGATTTATTTTTACAAGATTAAACTGCTGCGAGATCATTAATATTGCATTTTATGGAAATTTCTAATCTTTTTTTTTTATAATAATAATAATTTTTAAAACAAAGATATTTCTATTACTTCTTGTCATGATTAATTATTTTTACAATTCTTTTATTTCTTAATGATACATATTATTAATAAACATAAGCAATAGAATACATTTTTATAAAGGTATATTTATAGGTATGATAATAGCTATCTTTAATACTGTTTAGTTAATTGAGTCTTGTAAAAATAATTTGCAATTGCACTTATAAATATTTATCGTTGGCTAATTCGAGACAAAAGTTTGCCTCTCGAAAATTTTCAAAGCGTGTCAGATCCACTGAAAATTGCAACAGATCGTTGCAATTGAAGTAAAATTTGAACATAACTGACACAGCCATATCACTTGTCCAATTTTATCGGCCATTTGTATTGACTTTGGCGTTTGAGATTGTACGATATATATATATATATATATATATATATATATATATATATATATATAATAAGACAAAATATTTTCAGTTACCTTAATGACGCGATAAATATTTTGTCTTATTTTTGAATATAATTAAACTCTATATTTACAAACTTTTGATAAAAAAGACGTTTCAGTGAATTGATCAAAATTGACCTTGTTATTAAATCGTGATGCGGTGAAAATGATTCAGCCTACGTACGTGCGATTCAATTTTCATATTTAATATCGCAAACATTTCTTTCACGGTAAAAAAAGAATTTAAAAAAGGATAAAAGTTTTCGCTGCGAGTGTTTGCCGAAAATCTCGACTTCCTAAATCGACAAGATTTTTTGGCACATGGAAACGTTGAAAGGTCTAAAAAAAAGAGGCAGAAAAGTTGGCGTGATCGCGATTCCTTGACGAATGCGATTAGTTGGAAACGATACGCATCACAACCTCTCATCTGTGCATCGCCGGGGCTGCGCGAAATGTCCACTCCGAGTGTAAGCTAACTACGTTAACCGTTTAAATCCATTATGGTAAAAGTTCCTCTGACCTGCGACGATACTCTCATAGTTCGGACACACGCGAACACGTTTTGAGAGAGAGACATAAGCTCGAAGAACTTTAATCATTCGCTAAAATAGAAGTTTGTTTCTGTACCTTACGCTAATACACGTGAATAACAAGATATTTTTCTCCTTTATGTTCTAAAACGGAACATTTCAAGGGCGATTTTCTAGTCAGCTTCATACCCTTTTGTATTTTTGTATTATAACAAATTGTATGGTACATGCAGTGTGTGTTTACTGTTATCTAAATCAAATTATATAGATGATCATCTAGATGAAATTTTGCCGTCATCTTATCTTTATTTAGATTATAAAAATATGTATTATTTATATCTGTATCTTAGATAAAAAAAAGTATTATCTTTACTAAATTATGTAGAATAATTTTCAGATAATTTTGGTTTAGAATCATAGCACATAAAAATACTTAAATAGTAGAACTTAAGTAGTAAGCGATAAAAATTTATAAATAAAAATATAAATACATATATTTTTATATCCCTTTTATAATTTACATTTTTTTTATAACTGTGTTTACATAAGCAGTCTTAAAAATTATTATCTAGAAAATTATCTAGACGAATCACCATATAATTTTATCTTTTATCTAGATATATTTAAAACAAAATCATCTTCGTCTTATCTAAGATGAATTTATATGTATAATTTTATCTCATCTTTATCTAGCTAATTTGAAAATCATCTAAGCACAACACTGATAACATGCAAGGTATACTATATGTGTGTGCATCTCATATCTTTGACCTACGTTTACTTTAAAATTGTTCTCTCATTATAGATTGTTTAAAGGCGAAGAGCGCGATGCGCATTATTAATTAAGCGGATATATAATCACTCATCTCAGTGGTCGTACATCTTCAATTTTTAGCTTTAATTAACTATATCCCGAGATTAACGAATCTTATCTCTGCGTCTGCAATACAGCTTACAATTAATATCAAGATCTAGGAAACGATAAATTAACGTAATTAAATATCTTCCGGTTAATTTTCATTCAACGCTTAATTAAAGCTGAAGGACTTGCAAAAATTTCAAAGCTTGTTGCAGTTTTTGCTATTTAACTCTGTTTTTATTTTTTTCTTAAATGATTGACGCACGAGAGAGTGCATATTATTCTTTATATGTTAAAATGCTAATTCAAAATATAAAACTAGCCAGATTAATATACCATATATATATATATATATGTGTGTGTGTGTGTGTGTGTGTGTGTGTTGTGTGTGTGTATTTTATGGCAGCGATATTATCGAAATTTCATGACTCCACGGGGCAAACTCACGCCTCATTGCTCTCAAGAGTTAAGAATATCTTCGGTTAGGTGTTGTCAGCAACGCGCTGGATGCTGCCAATGTTGGGGACTTACGGGACGTGACCTGACCGTAATTTATCGGGTCGTGAATGTAAGCATGATTGGAATTTTCGAACGCTCGGAACCACGCGGCAATTGCGGTTTCCCTTGCGAGAAGAGAGAGAGAGAGAGAGACTTGAAAATTAAACTGATTCTGCTGACTCATGGCAAAGCTATCTTTGCAGGATTTTGACCTGTTCCGTATCAAACATCGTCGGCTCCAAAGATTGCATTATTCAAAAGTTACATCTCCATAATAAGATAAGATAATCTTGGCGATGTCACCTTACTTGGAATTTTTGACATAATTCACATGGTGATATACACATACTCTATCTTATTTAATGTATAAGTATGCTAATTTTCTTTTTTCGGCAAATATTATTTTTATTTAACCATTTATTAGCTATATAAAATAAAAAATACAAAATAAAAATATATATGTATATAAAAAAACCAAGAAAATTAAATAATTACAGTTTTCTTATCGGTTAAATTAGACAAGAAAACTGTAATTATTTAACTTTTTTGTATTTTTTACATACATATATAATAGCCCAGATTTATTGTTATGAATACTTTAATTCTAGTAAAGGATTTTTCATTCTGTATAGCCAATAAATAGCGAAATAAAAATAATATCGATAAAATAGACACAGTTAACATCCCCTTAAAAAAAGATTCATTGAGAACGTCAAAGGTATCTGTAACGAGAATATTTTATCAATGAAATGATATAATTAATTTTATTCTCTCGCACATTTGTGATTCGAGATATTTTCCAACTAAACATTTTTAAAGCGGCAAACATGAGGGCTTTAGAAATTCAGCAACTAAATTGTACTATATGAGTAGATCGTGACAGACGCCGGGAGGAAACCCTTAGGCACGCGTGCATACGGGTTAAGTGGTTTCTATCTCATTACCGTGTAGACTATACGGTCACCCAGTGTCATAATAAATAGAGATGTTGAATGCACAGGCGCGAGGACCTTCGTATTTCAAAGCCAGTAGGGTTCTATTCAGCCTCGATTCAGAGTGGCGTAATACGCTACAATAAAGTCAACCTAGTCGCCGGTCTCTCGAGACGTCTCTCGCTTTGTAAAGGCTTCTTCCTCTGCTTTTCTCGTATTGCTTAGTGTCACTGGAACTGCTATTATATAAAGTATTTGACTTTAAGTCTTAAATGCGCCCTAAATTATCGAGAAAATACGACGTAAAATATTATAGTCATTATAATGCAAGAAAATTAGGTATAAATCCAAAATTCTTGATTTATTTTTGTTTAAGAGCTTTTAATATAATTGTTTTATACTTTATTTTCTTCTAATTTATATTATATTATATTCTTATTTATATATAATATATTTATCATTTGTTAATATTATTATGTAATTCAGATAGATATCAAAAAGAGATGATCCTGAAAATTTTACATAAATCCTTGATTTATTTTTGTTTAAGAATTTTTTAAATAATATTATTCTATAATTTATATTCTAACTTATATAGATAATTTATATTATATTTTTATATTATATTTTATATTATTATTATTTATTTTATATTATATCTTTATATTATTTTATATTAAATTCAAATAGATAGCAAGAAGAGATGATCAGCTTTTCCTCAACATTCCAAATATTATTTTATGCAATTTATTTTAAATATATTTTAGAACGCGATTACGAGTAAACCTTGCAGCAGCGCGATATGAAACATATTTTCTCGAACTACGTTTATGGCGTATAGTTATATCTCGTCAAGTTAACGTTTATTCGTGTTTGCGCGGCGATTATAGTCGCTATATGTTGAATTTTCACGGTTACCGCAGCCAGGTGTTGGAATGGTCCTTAACGTCATCGTCAAACGCGCGAGTTACACGATGATCTATATGGTTTGATGTAAACATCCCGTCGTAAATTAGGGCATCGCTCGTCGGCTCCTTGGAAAATATCTCGATCCTCGGGATATTACGTCGGGGTATCTACCGTTCGGGAGAAACGTCTCTTTTCGACGTCTCGGAAAATATTTGCGCGACATCATTCTGACGTTCTACGGGAAAGAGTCTTCCTAAGGCAAATTATTGGATTTTACTTATTTTAAAAATAGGGAAACTTTAGGAAGAGCAGCTCAACCGATTAAAAGTCGCAAATATGATATGTAATGTCATTTTTAAATTGTTTGCCAAAGTTTCAGATTTAATAATACAATCAGTAAATGGACAATAAATTTACTGATGTATTTAAGAATCTTAAATCGTTCATTTATTTAGGCACACTTAATCCTGCCATAATTAAGCGCGATAAATAATTTCCGAGTCATTTATTCGAAATCCCATCCGTAATATATAATTATTTATATGGCGCGATATTTTCCGCACATATTTTAATTTATATTTCTTTTCAATCTTGTTTGCAATTCTGGGAAGTAGTTTATTGAATGTTTCTAGAATTTCCAGCACTTTCATCATATTAAGCATATATACGAAATAGAAATCGTTCAGCACATTTCTTCGAAATTAGACATTGGTAAAATATTTTAAGCCGTCATTCGATCAATATAAAATTTTATTCGGATTGTAAGTTAATATATACAGATATTGTATAATAAAAAATGATTATCGAGTTATGGACTTTCAATAATTCTTCTCTTCAGTAAATATATTAAACTAACGAATAAAACTTGTCAGTTTGCAAATCGATGTAAATACGAATGAACGAAGCCTTCTGTAATAGCTGTAAACATCTTTTACAGTCCATTAAGTAGTCTTCGATATAAGCATATCTACTTGGAAGTTTAACTATAACTGTTTAAGCGGACACAGTTTCTTGCTTTCGATCGGAGAATCCGCACGTCTTTATTCGTTAATATCATTCACGCCGTATACGTATATCCGTTTCTTTAAAAAGTTTTATGTTACGATAAAGTGTGGTAAACTATATCATACTTGTGCATTAAAAATAAAGGAGAAAAAAAGTTAAGAAGCGCACGTGTAGAATTATTAATCTTTTCATTTTCTAAGTGTTCGCAAGAAACAAGTTCTTGTAAAAAAGTTACTGTTCAGTTATCGATTGTTTTTTTTTTTGCAAGAAATTATTCTTTTCTGAATCGTTACGTAACGATTATTTATTACATTTTTACATCTTCTTAAAAACATAAATGTATACAACAAAGATAAGAGTCTACGCGATTTAATGATTGATCGATTATTGGCTGTATCCATTTCCCTATTATTAACGAGAGAGGTCGTAGATTATACGACTGTGTTATCATTAAAAGCATTATATTAATCATTGTCAAATAAGATCGGAAAACATTTATTTTCTCTATCGGAGAGATCTGCGACCCATTAATGTCGCTACTTAAGAGAGATCGATTTCGGTATGATTTATAGGTATTTCCGGTGCATTTTGTGTGTGTGTGTGTGTGTGTTTGTGTTTGTGTGTGTATACGCACGTACACATTATGTGTATATATATATATATAGCGTACGTTTGTGTGTGCGTGCGTGCGTTATTTGTCGAATACTCATAGTTGTGTATTCACAAATTTCAGGGGCGCGAGCTATCATGCGGTTCTTCAAATGCTTTACTTCTGTAAGTAAATGTCATGTGTGAATGGAGTATCCGAGAGAAGCACAGCACGCAATTCTATTACATCTTTCCTGCACAAAATTTTATGAAAAATAGATCTTTTCGAAGAAAAACACATTTTTCAAATGCACAATCGCACCAGTTTTGGCGAAATACGATTTAACGCACAAACATACATATACCATATATGTATATGGTATAAGGATTGTCCTACTTTTATCGCAATAACGTCTTCGCATTAATCAAATAATAACTGACAACTTTTCTCTTTAACAAACAAAAATGTAGGATATATCATTCCTTGTATTCTTTAGTAGCCGTTACCCTCAGAAAAGTTCAAGAGATTTCAACTATTTGTTGCCGTTTCGTAAAAATTTAATATCCGCTCTCTCGACGAATTCACTAATTATAAGACAATTTGAAACGATGTGGATCTCTAATTAATTTCGTAGAAATGATAGAAACTTAGCTTATCACGGCTTTGCCGAGACTGAGCCTAGCTACGATGCCATTTAATTAGAGATTCGCCATGTGAAATGTCCTTATCGTTTCTGTGTCAGTTGCGGAAATGCTTACTCGTATTCACGAATATTGAGAACGTACAAACATTGTGACTTGTTCTGTTTACAAATTCCTTCTCATCGCGAATGAATTCTGCGATCATGCGGAATAGCTATCTCGCGGAATATTTTTCATAAAGAATGTCTGAAAATATTGAGATGCTAATATTTTTAGTAAACGACTGGAAAAAGTAAAGAGAACAACTTTCGTGAAAATATCTTTTAAGTTTTAACAGAGGATAAACCATATTTTTGAGATAAAGTTGATTTTATTTTGATAGTTCTTTTTTAATTCGACTTTTAATTTTTTGATATTGTTCTATAAAAAGAGAAAGAAAATAATGGCATTTGGAAGATTATACATTAAACTTTCTCTCGTGACATTTAACGAGTATTTTCTTAAAACTGTTAAATTTATATTGTTAAAATATAAATATATATTACCAAGTATGAAAGAGCTTAAAATAAACTTTCCTTTATCACGGAAAAGAGATTCTAAATTCGTCAAAGTATCTGGCAATAAAATGTCATCCGCTTATTTTGAGATATAAAATTATCGTATAATGTGTCATATATTTATACAATTTATATTTTTATCTCGAGAAAAAAGTTTTAATGAAAGATTATTATTATTTTATTAACAATACTTTGAAAGTCTCACTTCTCAACTAAAATTTCTATTTAGCACAAGTATCTCAGACAGCTCCTTTTCGTCAAAGTATCTAGCAATAAAACATCATCCGCTTATTTCGAGACATAAAATTATCATATAATATGTCATATATTTATACAATTTATATTTTTATCTCGGGAGAAAAGTTTTAATAAATGATTATTATTTTGTTATACAATGCTTTGAAAATATCTCTCATCTCAATTAAAATTTCTATCTAAATGCAGGACAGTTTTTCTGTATTTTACAATTTTTGCATAAGTATATCAGACAGTTTTTCTCTATTGTTTTTTTTTGTGTCTCGATGAGAGGAAAAGAGAGAGAGAAAGGATTTTGTACGGAAGATTATGCGGGAGGAAAATGTTTTTAGGTTACATCGGGGAAATTAATCAAGGGACGAAATTACTTTCGCTGGCGAGGTCTTCCGACATTCCATTTCGCGCGCGAGCATGAGGCATTAGCGTCTGACACACGGTAGTGCTATACTACTTGGCTCGCTACTACTAACAGCTGACTCACGACTCACGCTGGCTCGCGGAATAAATGAGCTCCGAATTCGGGCCTGGATGTAGCATCTGCGCGCGTGTTTGCTTTTCAATATCAATTTTTTGCCCCCATCAAAATAAATTATCATTAATATCTACTTCATGGGAAAGTAAAATTGATTACTGGCACGTGTAGTAGAGCGGGAGTATTTTTCGGTAATTGACCAAATTGATTAAATGTTGAAAAAAAAAAAATATATTTTAGTACTCTGAATTGTCTGGGGAATATTTTTCACATTCTTCAACGGTATAAAAATACAATATTCTATTATTATACAAATATATGTCATATTGAGTTATTAAAGTTGAAACTCAAGTGACGAATAGGTATATTAATTGGACATTAATATGGAAATGAAAGTTTTCTCTTCATATTTAATGACGATAAATATCCACTGTATTGAAACTTGTTACAAAGTATATTACGAAGTATACGAGATATTTTATATTCACAATCTATCTTATCCGTGTCCGATTTTCGCACGTCGCGCGAGAGAAATAACTTCTCGTTGATTATTGATGCTCCGTAATAAAATTCCTGATACTATGAAACTAGCGTTTAATGTAGCTCCCGCATGAGTACTGACAGGGAAGTGAATTCGTATCGTGATCCGTCGGTCTTATCTTCCATTTCCAAGAGCATCGAGATACGTGCGCGACCGGATAAGAGTCTGTGTCACGCGAGACAGGTTTCCAAGGAAGAGACAGAAACTTGAGCAGAATTGAAAATCCCCTGCGGCTCCGAAGAGTGGATAACATAAATCTTTATTCCGTGCGAGTACACATTTTACAATTATTTAATATATCGCGACTCGATACTATATCGCAGTTTGAAAAATTGGAGCTAAATGCGAAAAATGGTATTTTTTTGTCAATTTTTAACGAAGCGAAACGCTTTTTCACTTCTCGCAAAAAGCGAACCGAGAAATCTTTTTCGTTTACAGAGAGAGGAAACGCGCGAAAGTGACACTACGTGTATAGTTCGTAGAATGTGAAAAGAACGGAAGGTGAAAGCAAACGGTCCCTTTTGTCGAAATCTGAGCGCACGTAGCATAGCTTTGCGGTTCTTTCGGTAACGAAGACATGCAAAAGACGCCGACGGAATAATATATAAGCTTGATTATCCTGCGCAAATTCGCGACGATTCACTGAAAAAAATTATATTCTCATCTTAAGTATATGCCACTTATCTTTATTTATATCTTCCACTAAATTAGCCACTAAAAAGATCCTCTTAATTTAAGAGGAAAATTCTCTTATTATTTATTACATATTTAAATGTTAAACATATAATTGAATATTTTTTACGTACTGACATAGTTAAATCCACATTTTTTAATATTATATTATTACTTTTAATATTAATTGATAAAGTTATAAATTTGTTATAAATAATTTAAACAATTTTATTTTATTAATTTATTTTCAGTTTTATTTAAAATTGTATTATTTTATTATATTTATTTATTGCGGAATAAAAGTTGCAAAAAAAGATTAAGAATATACAGTTTAATTTAAGAGGATATTCCAAAAAGCATTACATAAAGAAGAAAATATCCTCATTCATTAAGAATGTCTATTAAGAAGACTTGTAAAGTATGCATTTTAAGAAAATAATTTCGATGTTGCAATTGCATTTTCACGGCTTGTATACTTATACATACGTACATACATACATACATACATACATCTATACCGAGAGGTAATCATCGTGAATACACGATCGAGATAGAGGTTACACGTGTCGGAATAATGCCAAGTGCTCTTATAGAGTCGCGTGCCGATAAGTATGGAAGATTTCATTCCAGCTGATATATTTCTATCTGCATTTTAATCGATGCGTGCAATTTTTTTGATAATGTTTTTTTCAACCTTTTACAAAAAGAAACAATATTATCTGTGTGAGAGTTTAACTGAACTTCTATCAAAATTAAAGGTTAAATACACGATCAATATCACACATTGAGTAAAATATTTGAAATATGTATATTATATATATATATTGGACGATTATATTGACTATGGGGAAAATATACACATATATTGCGTGAATAAAATATAAAATATATCCAATTTCGCGACATTTATTCTGCAACTTCAATCAATATATTGATAATTGTGTTGATAATTATATTGTATATAATTAACGTTATTGCCCAATATTATTCAGTTTACAATTAGTTTACATGAGACCGAATTTATTTAACTACCTCATTGTTTAATTTTTTAAATTTTATTGTTGGTCAAAAAACATTATTCGATAACTGCAGTAAAAAAAATTTAGATTGTCAAAAAAATAGATAATAATCCTATATATATTGATATCGTATTAAATCCATTCGAAATTATTTCGATTAATGTCACGACGTAGTTGTGTAATGATAATGTTTACAAATTGCTTTAATAAGCTGGATAGAAAATATAAAATATAAAGAGGTGTAGATATTCTAGAGAAATGAAGAGGCAAAAGTTTAATTAACTCTCTTTTATATTTACGATGTAATTACATGAGAAACCTTGTGCATTTTCTTTCTTTGATTATCCGTAACTTATAAAATCGTAAGATTGCAAATTTATTTGCCCTCATCCTATATATATCGCATCTCTGTGAAAGGATTCCCAGAACTTTAATCGATTTCGAATATTACATTTATATAAATGCTTTTCATTTCTATGTTTAGGGAAGAGAAAATAGCAACTAAAATCGTTAAAATTTCACAATTAGTCTCTTTAATGGAGCAATTCAGAGAGAGAGAGAGAGAGAGAGAGAGAGAGAAAGAAAGAGAATCTTTACTTCTGCCTTCGATTATACAAACTTGATTTACAAAAACAGCAAAATGTGATACATGAAAATCGTACGTCATTATATATTTTTTACAATTAAATTAAATATTACAAACTAGAGAGGATTAGAAAACAAAATTTGTTCGTTAAATATTTACGACCTGTATTTTACGCCTTTAAGAGAGAATCATTAAAATCTTCTGTAAATATTCTTTTGAACTACGACAATCTTTTGTCCAAGAATGTGTATATATTCACGACTCTGAGTAATTACGTGCATCACAGCTCAGAAATAAGGAGCACTGGGCGAAAAGGAGAGTCTCCACGATCCAAAATAGCGTTTCTACGAGCATAAATGCAGGCATTAGAGTAGTAGAGACAGACTCGATCGTAAATTGTCGGTGTAATTTATGGGCGTGTATTCTTGACCGTAAAAGAATTTCAAATAATAGCGCTGCCAGATCTCTAACTGTGTGCGTATGTGCATGTGTACGTGTGAGTGTGTGTGTATATTCGTCAGTAATCAATGAGTCGTCTAATGCGGACAAGCAAATACGAGTGAACACATCCCTTATCGTTGAGCGAGTCAAGTACTCGAAAACGTCCAAACGTCCTCTGTAAATAAAAAAAAGACTAATGTACGCGAGACGAGTGCCAAGAGTACGGATGTTCGTAAATTAAACTGATCGGACTTGAACTTTAGTTTTGTTAAAAGCACGATGCTTTTCTTTTTTTTTTTGTGTGTTTGTGTGATATACCTATTAATGCCAATTCCATGTACACTTTTATCAGAGTACTCGCATTAATTTAACTCTGCGATATATTTTTCTTTTCTCTTAAATAATGGTATTTAAAGATATGATATATATATGGATAAAAATTTGCGTCAATTAAATAAATAACTACATCTCGTAAACAAACTGCATCAATATTTGCAAATCGTGAAAATTTTTCCACGAAAATTGACGCAGAGGGAAGCGATTGTTTTATTATTAAAATATTGGTTTATTCAAATATTTTTGTCTTTTAATTGGGTTAGGGGAGCTAATGACAGTTCTGCAGAATTTCTGGTAGCTTGTCTTTGTCATGTCATACTATGGAATATAGAACGAACGTCTTATTTCCTTATTTATCTTCCCTCTATTTTGACCTGTAATAGAATAATCGCATTTGTACATAACTATCATGTATATCGATCCAGTGCACAAAAGAGTCTCGAGTTTAATATCCGCTGTGACAAAAGCTAAGGTACGTCTCTTCTTTTCCGCCTACGCTTTGATTTTCCTCTCTCATAACAAATGAGTTTGTTATATAGATCAGAAGTCTTGAGCTTCAATCCAAGTCAGAACTTATTTGAAACAGAATATTTGCTATGTTCGACTGTTCCATTGTGAAAATTTAGAATTATACTTGAGATAGTGTTCTTTTTGCCAGATTTTATTTCTTTATGCAACTATATCATATATCTTACATCTTAAAAACAATATATGTCTGCTTTAAAATATATTAAAAAAAGACAACTAAAATTATGATTGAAATATGTGATTTTTTCAACGATTTCGTGAAATCGTTGAGATAATATCACGAAAATGACAAGATTTCAAAGAGTGATAACTTTCGAAATTCTGATAGGTTTTCTCGTTAAAATTAGAAAAGACAATATTGTCAGATGGAGAATCTGCAACTGAAAAGAA
The DNA here is from genome assembly GCF_048542155.1 of Nylanderia fulva. Taxonomy (NCBI): domain Eukaryota; kingdom Metazoa; phylum Arthropoda; class Insecta; order Hymenoptera; family Formicidae; genus Nylanderia; species Nylanderia fulva. Next base: position 1,114,183 of record NW_028190807.1, on the reverse strand, counting down.
ATGCGCATCCAATGCACTTCACATATCCGCTTTGATGTATACATTGTGTCGAAAAATATACTTTTGTGTGTAATCGACATCTTCCAAATTTATGGTCTTTGTCAATTGTCAAGTGCAAGCAGCACATAACTTTTTTATACTGAATTTTATCGATTTTCGAGCAAAACAATTTTATCTCCATTCTCTCATTATTTTAATGAATTGAAGCGATCAAACAAATCTACATTTTAATGTATAATTATTACATTTAATGTATATATTATATATATATATATTATATATATATATATATAATATATAATATAATATTTGCGAAATCTTTCCTCTTCATTATCTTCAGATAAAAATAAAAGATAATTAGGACTTACGATGCACAACAGGGAAATTGCACTTCAAAACAATGATTTATAAATTGATTGAATACAAGTGTTTCCAAATTATTAATGCAGCATCCAAAATAATTAACATTTAAAAACATTATTTTGGGCAATGTTTTTCATTTATTCTTTAAATATATACTTAATAAATAAATTTATATAACTTTTTAAAAGAACATTTTTTAAATATACATTTTTACGAAATATGATAAATAAAAATCTAATTTTTATGTAAATAATCTAAATAATAGATCTTAAATGTCGAAATATCTTACTAATATATATATTGTACTATATTAATTACGAAATTATCATATGTATTTAAAAAAAAATCAAAAATATTTTATTATGCGTTACATTACATTGCACGATGATGTGAAGAAATGAATTACGAATAAACGAACAATTAATGTTACAAATAACAAATAAGAGATTAAATAACTTATAAATTGCTCATGATTACTCACCGATGTCTCTTCAAGCCTTCTTTTTCATCTTGTTGGCATTCACTTGCGAAAACGTGATTAATTACGATTATACTAATCAGTAGAATATAGATAAACGCTCGGTATACACTTTTACATATTTTATTGATATTAAACGCTAAATTCTAAAATAACAATATTTTAACATTTCACATTGTTAAAATCACATAATACATGGAATGCACCTACCCGTGCGAGTTTTATGTGAAATGATGAACAAGGCTATTATATTATACCTAACTTTTATAATAAATATATTTAATATTTGTGATGTTGCAAACTTTACACATCGCATAGTTTTGGCGTATAATTAATTTTATTATGACGAGAAAACAACATAAGAACTATGGTCGTACAAAGGAATTTGTAATACTGTTTCTATTTTTATATAATATACATTCGCATTATAGTATAAGTGGATAAAATACATATATTCATATTAAAACAAAAGATAAATATTCATAGAATGTAATACGTTAAAAATATTTCGTTGCTTTATCAAATTTTAATCAAATAAATCGCTCATTTTTTTAACATATCAAGTACAAATGTTCAAGTTTTGCTAAAAGTGTTTGATAAGTAATAATAATTGTAGCTAAATATTTATATTCAAATGCAATTTGTTAAAAAACAAAAAATTCTAAAGTGATGAAATTCTTTAACATTAATACACGGAGCGATTCTACTCATTTGAGTTTCGACAAGCAAATGATTACAAAGTTGCTATTACATACTCTTTTTAATACATTTATTTAATATTTCGAGATGTCAACAAACATCACCACATAGTTTTGACGCGTTATTTATTTTATTGTAACGAGAGAACAACGTGAAAATAGTTGTATAAAGAAATTCCGCGCAACAATGTTATCTTCGTTGTTGAATAATATACGTTTATAAATGAATTGTAAATATGTACATTCACTAAAATAAAAGATAAATATCCGTAGAATGTAATATTTTAAGAATATTCCGCTTTGTCGCACGTCGGATTTTGATCAAATAAATCGCTAATTTTAATAAAATCGTCAATGTTAAAAGTTTGTTATTAAGTGCACGCGTGTTTGATAAATAATAATTATAGCTAAATATGTATTTAAACACGTTTTATTAAAGAAAAATTCTAAAGTTCTTGATAAAATTCTTTAGTATCGGTAATACGACGAAACGAGTGATTTTGTTCGAGTTTTGACAGGTAAATGACAAGGCCGCACTATTGTAAATAATAGTGTACTAAATAATACGATGCGAGAAGCAAAAACTATGTGGTAACATTTGTGTATGATGGGATTTCTTTGAATAATAAATATATATATTATAAAAACTAACAATATAATAGTAGCGTCATTATCATTGATACGATCGAAATTCAATCACATGATATTAAAGAAGCATTTCAGAATTTTTTATTAATAAAGCGCGTTTAATTAGTACATATTTAATTATGATTTTATTAATTGCGAAATAATCTGTTCTTTAAATTCAATTATTTCACGATTGCTACATTTCTCGTTACTTAAATCGCTCGATCTTGAGTTTTACTTTTGTTTCTGCGGTTTTCAATCTGAAAATGATTAGCAAACTACATTTAAAATCGACGAAATATATTTAAATATTTAAATTTCATAATGTAAGATATATTCACAAATCCAAGTGCCAAGATCAATTATCGATCATAAATATTGCGATGAAATGATAATCTACAATTGCAATTGTCTATTGCTTCGATTTCCGTTTGAATCGAAATGTATAAATAGCACGAAATATCTGCTTTGCTAAATAGCTATCGCCTTGGTGCAAATTGTTAATCGCGCGAATTAATTATTCGCGCAATCCGATAATCTCTAATTGTGATAATCGCTTTGTATATATCGTCGCATTATTTCGACGAATTATGATCGCGACAAGAAGATATCAAACGTAGTCGTTTCCTATAATTGTTACAATTAACGAGTATTGGAAATAATCAACTCGCGCGATTGACAATCTGTACTGCGAGACGGCTATTTGTCAGAGTAGATTTTATTTCAAGCAGAAATTTATTATATAATAGATTCATCTAATTTAATTTTATTTTTTATTTTTTTTTAATTTTTTGTGTTAAGCAGAAATGATCGCACGTTTCACATTGCGATATACATATGTATGTACATATGTACACTATATTATCTTTCAAGTAGAAATTTATTATATAATTTTAATCTAATTTAATTTAAATTTTTATTTTTAAAAATTTTTGTTTTAAGCAGAAATGATTGCACGTTTCATATTGCGATATACATACATATATACATACACTAATATTATCTTTCAAGTAGAAATTTATTATATAATATTAATCTAATTTAATTTAATTTTTTATTTTAAAAAATTTTTGTTTTAAACAGAAATGATTAAACAGAACACGTTTCATATTGCGATATACATACATATATACATACACTAATATTATCTTTCAAATAGAAATTTATTATATAATATTAATCTAATTTAATTTAATTTTTCATTTAAAAAAAATTTTTTTTACGCAGGAATGATCGAAATATGTATATCAACTGTTTGTTAATTAATTTAATATAATCAAGATATACAGATTAATTTCGTAGCAAGAATATTTCCGCGATGACAAGGGATTAATTATCACGCACTGTATCTGACCTTTCTCCGCGGCGCGTGTAGCGCGCGATTATTTACATAGCCCAACCTTGATGTCATTCGCGTGGCGAGGCTCGAACGGGCAACAGCGGCGCGAGCTCGCTCCGCATGTCGCTCGTTACTTTTCGACTCGCGATCGCGAGAATGTCAACACATTTCGAACAACTCTACATATTCGGACATCGCATATACATCCTGAGCCATTAACTCGAGAGTTGCGCGATATTATGTAGTATGTCGAAGTAAAGTTCTAGAATTTGTTAATCATCGATAGATCGACAGATCGGATACAAAATGATTTTCTAAATTTAGCGACATTGTAATACGTTTAATTAATATACACTTAATCGCGTAATTCGCACTTAATCGCGTAATTCGATATTTATTAACCACGTAATAATACTTCGGGGCTTATGTACAATATCGATCATTATTATTAGAATGCGCATGTTTCGCATGATCGAAATCATTCGTTGTGCGAGCAGTCGACAAAGCAGCAGATGTTGCATTCAGAGGAAATTTATCTTTGATTTTAACGTAAATATTTATTTATTTACATTAATATTACAATGCGAGCATATATATGTTCCATTAATAATAAAAAAATACTGTCACAGAGAATAAATAGTTGGAGAATTTGATCGTGTAATTCGAGAACAGATTTTGCTTTGTTTTTCCATTGCAAAATAATAAATAAAATACATGTCGCGTAAAATCAATCGGGGAAAGTTCCACGCGATCGTTTGTATTCTGCTAATTAGTGCACGCGCGACAATAATTAATCATGTTTTCGCGAGTGAGTATAAATGTGAGTGTCATTAAGAAGCAGCAAAGGGATAGATAAAAGAGGAAAAGGTGACCCGGGGAGGCATCAGGCGATGGTGGAGCAATCGTAGAGTGAGCAATTTATTATTTATTGAATCTCTTATTTATTAGATGTGCAATTGATTGCTAATTTATTTCGGTGATATCAATTTTACATCATCGTGTAATGTAATGTATATCAAATATTTTAAATTTATTTATATTATAAATTTATTTTAATTGTTTTAAATACTTATCATAATCAATATTGTTATATAAATATAAAATATTTTGATATTTGTTTAAGGATTTTTATTATTTAATTTATTATTTAAATTATTATTTATTTATTATTTAAATTATTTATAATAAAAGTTAATTAAAAACATTATTATATTGTCGTATATATTTAATAGAAATTTGTATATGTATAAAAATAATTTAGTTTAATGTTATGTAGAACGTTTACATTAACTCTATCTAATCTATTTAAAAAATAAATGAAAAATTTAATTGTACGAAATAATTAGTTTTTCAAATATTAATTATTTTGAACATAGCTGTTTTATGTATAATATAATTTGTATTTTACACACACACATCATTGTGCTCTGCAACTCCGCTGTTGCATATCAATAAACGACGAATTATTTTTTATTTCGACAGACTGTAATTTTGCAAAATATATATGAATGTGAGATAGAAAGGATTATTAAAACTTTTTTTTATTTATTATGACACATAGTTTTCTTTTTTTTTTCTCTAAAAACAGAAACTTATCAAGGGATCTTTCTTTGGAAACCTTTTGTCCGGAAATATTTACTACACTCTTTCTATACACTTCTTTGACTTTACTATACTACTCTTTTGACGAGTTGCCATTCATATGGTATTTCCGCTAGGATTATCTGAAATTTTTCCTACATATTTTTCTTGCGTACAACTATCGTTCGGAGATGTCTCGCCTCGGCCTCGTTCCTTCATCTATCTCTCTAGCTATCTTTTCTCCCTCTTCTGCTCCTCTCTCTCTCTCATCTTTCGCTCCCTACTCGCTTCGCCACCGTTTCCGCGCCGTCCATAGGGACGATTGACGTATCGATTCCAGTAGGGTGGTGCAGTCTGGCCTTCGCCACCGTGTCTGCGTGGTCCAAAAGTGCTGGCGTCGTCTGTCCCGCCGTTCTTCGTCTCCTACACCCGTTTCCACCCTATTCCTCGACCTCGTCCTCTCTCTCTTCTCGAACTGCCAGCTCCTTCTCGTCTCAAAATCAATGGGTCGAGTGCCATCTCTGTCTCGTTCTCGGTCGAGCATGCGAGAATATACGATGACCAAGGTTCACACGCGGGTGAGAAATCGAAAGATCACCACTAGAGACCACCGGGGCCACCCGGTTTTTGACCACTTGTCACCGCACGCTAATCGATCTCACCCCTTTAATTTATCCGATAATGTTACGACCGTTCAAATTTGGTCGAACTTGCCAAAAGACGACCCGACGATACGTCAAATTATTATCGATTACTGATGATGCGATACGTTCGTATTGGCAGATCGACATGTGACGAACATTCACGAAGTTGTTTCGCATAGATTTTCGATATTTTGTCTGCATAGTAAAATCTCTCAAACGTGACAGAGGAATGTACAGGCAGAACTCGTACTTTACTTTCGAAACTTGTAGAGTGAAAAAAGATAGATATTTGCAGATCTAGATGAAAATTGTCTGGATTTTATTCATGTCTTAAAGTTAATCTGGAAAAAATAAACTTGATAATTTTTTGACCTAATTTTCTTAATTATTCTGAAATGATTTATTTCTACAATATTGCTTATTAATATCTCTCTTTTAATCGATTTTTTACTTTCAACTGCAATATTCTTTTAATTTTATAAGATGCTTTTTACATCACGAAATAATATAATACAAAGTATAGAATAAAGTATATAATAAAAGTACACACTTTTTATAACAAGCAATATCGAAGAAAATATGGAAAGAACATATTTGCTTCTACGTCTTTTAATTATTATGGTTCAAGAGAATATATTTCTTTTCCATCTTGATATATCTTTCGTCTCGCAGTTATGTATTGTATATCTCTCATCGTCACAGAAATGTCACAAAAATAATACAAGCAAACTGCGAGAGCAGTCAAATGTGAATACGCCAATACAATTGTTATGTATATAAAAGAATATTGGGATGCATATTCAACATTAGACATGTTCGAAATACATTTTTATTTCAATACAAATATGTTTTGCAAAAGAACATGCAAGTGTAAATAAAACATCAATGCTCACGTGAAATGATACGTGTGTTTTATAAAAAATTGTGACATTGATTTAAATCATCCAATATTATATTATATACATACTTCATGAATCAATCTTTACCCTTTCATTTAACTGCTGCGATAGAAAACTGAGATATTATTTTACTATTTATAATGAATTAAAATTGCAAAGAAATACTCTTTCGCACAGATAGATTCAATTTTGACGTTCGCACAAATTTTATCGGTATCTCGGGATTTATCGTAACCTCGCACAGCTACAACTTGCCGTTCGATCGTGTCCATTAGGCTGCTTCAACAGGTAGGCTGGTAACTACAGCACTCACGAGAATGTTTAATGTCCTCGTGAATCGCAATGTCAGTTCTTAACACGATCATAAATTTCATTTGGCCGCTCGAAAATATATTGTTCTAATCCGTTATTTAATACTTAAGAAAAGACGCTTGTAGAGGGTAAACTTTTTGAAGAAAAATAAAGGAAGAGACTATCGTACAGTTTCATATTAAATATAATATAATATTTTATAATAATTATAATAAATATTATATAATAATATTTTTCATAAAAGTTATATTAAAGTTACTTTAAAAAATGTTACAAATTATATTCAGAGGCTGATTGTGGTCCGTGAGTTAATAGACATTCGAAGAGGGAAGAAACTTAATTTTTCATTGCGTTTACGGACATTTTGTGAAAGTATTTATTGCCAAACCGGTATCTCATTGCGTCACACGCCGAAGAATCCCTTGTGTTATAGTTTGTACAGCGAATTATAATAGCACAATGCGCGAGTACGAAGCGACAAATCCTCTTAGAGCTTGAGAACTAATTCATTGCGTTAGAAGGGTACGTTGATACGGTAGATGGGTGTGGATGGATACGGACAATGCGGATGTAGAAAGACACTCAGTTTGTTCAGTCGTAGGCAGAGAGGAAAACAATTTGCAACGCTTCTATAAATGGACGAGCAGCACCGTTTTATGATATAAGCGTACGAGTATTTCACATTCTGTTCCTTCTCACAATTATTCACAATCTTTTTGTTATAAAGTACACTGAAAAAATGACTAAATTAATGCATATTTAGTTTAATGCTGCCAAATGAATCATTTATTTGAAACAAATAAATATTTATTTGTTTTGAAAAGGATTTTCTTATATCAAATAAATATTTTTCATATCAAATCAATATTATTAGTTTCAAACAAATGATTTATTTGGCAGTATTGAAATAAATACTTATTCAAATTCAATAAATTTTTTTTTAGTGTAATATGTTATAAAATATATTATGTTATCAATCAAATTTAAAAGTTTCGCTTTAAAAAAATAATTGGCCGCAAATTGGGCGTTATATATAGTTCTAACTTTTCAAGTTTTTTATGTCACGCTGCAAAATTACTTTTTGATTCTGAATATCTGTCTATTCTCTATCTGTCTAACCGAGCATTTCTGCGACGATTTTAACAATCCCAGTTCATTACAAAATTAAAGACTCGACAGTAAGACGCGAATTGAATTCGAAGTTGACCGCGAGTAAGAGTAAGGTGAAATGGCTAGTCAACTCTCAAGATCAATGTCCAGACGAGCAGATCTGTCACAAAGCCACTGATTGCTCGATCAATTTGCGATCACGCCGTATTTTGATCATCTATAAGAGTTAATAATAATATATATTATTATAAGCATAAACTCTAGAAAATTTTGAAAATATAATATTTGTAGCACATTTTAACGAAAACAAATATTTATTTTCTGAACTTTTTATGCAAGAGCGCAATAATATAATTATTTCTGTCTTTCTCGCAACCGCGATGTTTGATTGATGATTCCGTGCTTTCGGCGTTTGGTAAATAGATGACGTTATAAAATTTCTCTGGTAGTCGCTCATGCGAACTTATTTTTGGACGTGATCCAGAGACGCAAATTTGCAACGCCAGTTTGAATCGGAACATCGGTTTTCTTAACTCGTTTAGCATGTACTTTATGGTATTTCGCCCCAGTAACGTCCGTATTAATCATCCCATTTAATTCATACTTAATTTGCGGACTCGAATTCTTTCTTCGCTGTGCAGAAGAAGTAAATTCTGCGGGTGATTTTAAAAGAGATCTTGCCAAATTTTGCGCGTGCGGAATTAAATTGCGCATAATAATCAACAGAGATATTTGTTGAAATTTTGATGCACTTTTTTGCGAACTTATGATATTTCAACATCTCTATTAATAATTAAATAATAATGTAAAATCAAGTAGTCTCTGCTGAATATTTATCTTAATTATCATGTGTTTTCTATACAATCATCACAAAATAATTACAATCAATTTTTAAAATCAAGCTATACAATTATTTATATAAATGATTTGAATATGTGATAAAATATTATTTTAAAATATTACCTTATAACAAAAATTAATTAATATAATTTTGCTTCGAGAAATGTGACTGATACTTTTATTATTTATTCGCCTGTTAACTGATGCATATCGATCATACATTGACGTACTTTTAATCTAATTTATTAATTAGATTAGGTTAATTAGGAGAGCGCGAGGAGTAATTACGAGATTCTGATCGGGGCGTGGCTAATGCCAAGCTGACCATTGTTTGACACGTCACCGCCATTATTGGCGGTTGATTAATGAAATTCTGCTAGTCCCCTCAAAGTGCTCTTCCGAATTGAGAGACAACGTTGAGAACTTTACGATAGATCATTTACTAACATTAATGAAATATTGGCGGTTTCGACGTGTACGATGCTGCTCTGTTCATTATTTGTTGGAACCTCCGTAATTTTTCTTTCCTTTCTGCTCCAGCTATCAAAAACATGAATAGCATAGCACGTGACATTTTTTGACAAATTGTGATTAGGATCATTATTTCGTTTTATATATATCGAGAAACATTTTGTTGGCTAGTCTCAAGAGGCACGAAAATCGCCGTGACATATATTTAAAAGATTTTTTAATTTTTTGAGAAGTAACATTTACACAGTTGAAAAATTTCTGTTAAGTTTAACAAATGTGACATGTCCCAAACGGTCTACAGAAATTTTTGTGTTAATTTAACATTATAATATAAATATGTTAAATGGAGACACAAATACTGAATTAATATTTTAACATAAAATAGATGCAAAACTTTAAATAATTTAAAATAAATTTTGTGTAAAATTAACTGAAAATATGTTAATTTTAGATTTTATCGTCCTTATTTATAAAATAAAAAATTAACATTTTATTCCCGTAAATTTTAACAGATAAATCTTATCACTAATCAAACAGAATATATTTATTGTGTAAAATGAAAAATAAATGCACATATTGTTATTTTTACATCTTTTTTCAACTATTTTAATAATTCAACAATAAAGTTTATTTAACGCACCAGCAATATGTTAAATAAACCCACGAATGTGTTAAATATTTAATACAAAATTTTAATGGGGACCGTTTGTAACAAGAAAACACAAATTTTCCTACTGTGTAAAAATTCTCTCACAATTGGTTGATTATTCACTTAATTAATTCTTGACGCTTTATGTAGTTATCGTAGTATTAGATGAAAACACGTTGAATTTACAGCTCAACTTTCTTAGAAGACGCTTTGCGGATTGCGAGTGATAGCAAGAAAGCGGAAATGCTGCGATAAAGTGGCCACAATATCTTAGTTTGCGTTGCCAAGTGAGAGCAATTCAACGCTAATTGCGAAGTCAATAGAAATAAGTACCGACAGGTATTGGATTAATTAAACCACCCCGGGAGAATTAGGGCGTAATTGCGGTCGCGAGTTGCCGCCGGTTTTCTCTCTCTCTCGTCTCGGTATATTTGCTAATACACAATATCCGGATGATTGCAGGAATGTCTGACTGACCGTGGTCAGTCCTTGGTCAGTTCTCTCATCCGAGATGTTAGAAAATCCAATATTCCGAGATGAGATACAGCTGTGCATAGTTCGAAGATCGTTTTACATGCAAAATATGAAAGACAATTTTCGTAATTCTCCGCTTTCTCGTCTCGAATTTTCTCGAATGAGAATCAATTTCTGTTGTATACTATAAGAGAATTTATAAATATTCGATAAAAAAACTTTTACGATATTTGTGGACTTTTACGATACAGTCGACTTCTCCTAATTAAAATAAAAGTAACGCGAAAGATCTCCTGATTTGACAAATTTCGATACCGTAGTTTGAATATTTTTCTTTTGCCAAGTAATATAAAATCAAATTAATTTTCGAACTTTATCATCTAATTAAAATACCTCAAATTATTGTTTCGTTATTTCAGTTTCCGCAAATTATTGTGCATTTCATGCATTTGACAGTTTTGTTAAATGTGTAATAATAATAACATTTTAGTGGCACGAAACGTTCAGCTGCCTGCATGATAGCAGAGAGAGGAATATCGGTTTCTCTGATTGATACGTGGAAATCGCGATTGGCACCCTCGAGATAGTATTTAACAAACGCAAGAAAAGAGGATTTTTCGAGACCTGTAGAAAGTGTCGGTTTGTATGGAGCTAAACCAGGATTTGGCTTGATGGATTAGGATTGTTATGATAGTTATTATTTCAAACGAGTCCCCGTAAATACGTAAAATACTCTACAATTCATATATCTAAAGCTGTGAATATCAGACGTATGTCATTTAGTTTTGACGAAAGAGAGAGTATTCGAGATAGAAATTTATATGAAATTTTTTCCGATGAAACATATTTATTTAAGCTATACAGTTTTTCGATGTGTTTCTTTTTCGCATCTATATCTTTTGTTTTTTTTACAACTATATCTTTTGTTTTTTTTACAACTATATCTTTTGTTTTTTTTACAACCTGCTATGATTCGTATTCAAATATTGAGTGTTAAGTAGCAAATGTTTTAAGGGAAATTAAATTGAATTACGAAGTTTGAAAATTACACATGTATATTTATATATACAATATTATATACATATTAACTAAGTTGAAATTTTAGTTTTGTTATTTTAAGCTTAGTATACATATATAGCATTTTTCATTTACATCTTCAATTCCTTTAAATATATTAAGGAGATTATTGATTAAATTTTTTTATAAGAATTAAAAAATTTAAATTAATATGACAATTATACAATACAAAAAAAGAATATTAATCAAATATTAATAAAAGTATATTTTTATACACATATTATACAATTTTTTTTATTGAATATAATTTTATTATTTAGAGGAAATCATGAAGAAATTTTGAAATTAAGTCGAAGATAAAGTATTTTTTTTAATTGAAAAATACTTTTCTTTCTATCTAAGAGATGAAACAAAAACGGATGAAAGAGATGATTAAAAGAAATACTGTTCTCTCATATAGATCATCGGGGAAAAGATTCCCACTGAAGACCACTGATTTTATACTCGTTTTGGGCAATGCGAAAATGAAACGTTTGATACTCGAAGCGAGAAACAGCGAGCATTGTCTCGCATCTAAGGTTTTAGTATTTGAAAAGAGAAATACCGAGATATCTTTTCTTGTAAAAGCGCATCCAGTTAAAGACTTCAGTATTTGAAACAGATAACATCGAGTATTCTTTTGTATAAAATAGAGAAAGAATAGTTTTAGATATACATTTGAAAATAAAAGGAAAACATTTGGCATTTTCTTCTACAAGATATCCCTGAAAGCAGAGAGTACATGTGCAATTTGTGCTCATAAAAGTAGAAAGGAATTTTAGCGAATGTGCATTGGATCTTAAAAAAAAATCAATCGTATCACTTAAAGTTCACTCAAACACAATAAAACGACAAATGCATAACTATATATATATATGTTTTAGCGATTCAAACAGTTCTAAAGTTTCCGGTGACGTAAGAACGTAATTTGTATGTTAAGTGAAAATTACGAGAGCTTATTTTTGAATTTCGCGATAATCGCGTTTGCCCTAGATTAACTTTAACAACGATGTTTATTCTTTGTCGGAAAAGTGTAACCACCTCTCCTGCATAGCTCGCAGCACAGTTTATAGTTCGTGGATCACGTTGCTGTCAGAAACTCCCGCAACATCGTTAACTCGCACTCCCGAAGAGGGATTCTCTCTCTTTCTCTTCCCTCTTTCTCTCTCGCTCTCTCCCTCGTGAATTTGTTGTACATATAGCTCGACAATGTCGTTAATAATTCTGTAAAGTTGTTGCAGCGTTCGATATTGCCTAACGCTGCGATAAATATGTGTTGAGATTTTATCACACGTAATTATGAAATAAGATCGCGAGAAGAGGAGAAGCAATGCGAGCTTTGCTTACGTTTCTCGCAACTATGGAAGATACTTCGCTATACACGCGCGATCTCCATTTTATAAAAAAAACATTCCAGGGAAATAATCTGTAAAAAAAATAATTTCTCTCTACAATCATATATCCTCTTAAAATTACACCTCATTACCGTCTTAGCTCATTAAAAGTTTGATAGCATTAATGTTTTAAGCGGACTTAACAAACAGCGATATAATCACCTTAATGTTGTCGAGGATCGCATCAACGCTTTGATTGCGCGTTTGTCGCAAACGTTTTCACGAGACAAAAAGGGAAATCGAATGCGAATTTCATCGCATACACACTCCTTTTACTTCGCTGTAATTTTATAGTTCCATTTCGCGCTTCGATAAGTATTGCTCTTAATCGACGTCGCCGTCGTAAAATGTGAAAATACTCCCGTGGTCGTTCAGAGGAGAAATTTTTATTCATCTCCCGCGTATATCTGTGTGTATGAAATTTTTTAATATTTTACACACACACTTGGATGTTAATTTAAAGCGCGTCGTAACTACCCTTGGCGATTCTATGCGCTCGCTTAGCGGAGTTGCAATTTTAATATCCCCTTTGAGCGCGATGCTCTCGGACGGCATGTGTTTTCTCTTCGTTTAAAGGGGAGCCACGTCTCGAATTAGACAGCCGACCTCGTGTATCGGATCGCATTTGCATAACGCGTGACCAGAAATCATGCGCAGCGCGATAAGGTTAAAGAGATCCTAAATACCGCCCTGTTTTATTGATAACACTTCAGTTTTCTGCACCTTTTTCTCTTTATTGCTTTATTAGAATAATTAATACTTTCTTACGATTATATAAAGTACATATAAAAACAAAGTTGGTATACCTATCGATTTTATGTTAAAAACAAGAAGAAATTTAAAATTTAAACATTTTTTGGTGTGCTTTAATGGAAAAGCATTTATTATTTTGTTCAACCAAGAACAAGAAAAGAGGGTGCAAAAATGTTTTATCGATAAAACTTTATTTTTGCGCACTCTTTTTTTTATTGGTTAATTTGAATAATAAATAAATAGAAACAAAGCGCGAACCTATCGATTTTATGTTAAGAACAAAAAATTTTTTTTGCTTTTATACAATATTAATAATAAGAGAAATAAGATGTAATAAAGTTCCTCTAGTTTTCCGAGAAAGGTCATTCATTTCGGGACATAATACATCCGATATGGAAATTATTCAGCGATCCGTGCACCACCACGTGTGTCGACCCTTCGGGGTCGACCGACTGATTTAGGCACCGATTTAATCCCGTCGAGAGACATGAAAGTAGAATTTAATCTACGATACACTCGAGATTTATGGTTCTATATATATTCATATCGCACCGGATGAACATGCACTAAAATTTTGTGAAAGGATTACGTTTTTCCTCTATACAAAATCTTTCTAAGGTAGTAAATATAAGTTTGATGGAATATTCTCTACTAATTCTATCCACATGAAATATTCTGTAAATGGACGAATTTTTCCTTTTAATCTCGTATAATTGGATCTGCTGTGTTAATTGCTCAAGGCTATTCTGCCGGTTCCACATTTTCATTAACGAATTGGCTTTACAATTGGAAACAAAGAGCCTGCAATTATATATATAACGTGTAACGTGAAGTAGAGAGAAGTAGGGCTCGCTCTTTATTGTTGTGTAAACCACCTTTCCTTCGCGAGAGGATCCAGTCGCGAAACGTCGTTTACGTTTGCCGCAACTGGAAAACGGAGTTATCACTCGCGTGGGTGAACAAACGTGGACAAGATACGACGTATTTTCGGTTTTGGCTCCGAGCCGAACCACTTCATGACAAAAGGAATTCCGACAGTTAGCCAACCGTAATGGCGGACTTAGGGAGCGTCCGGGGAAAACGTATAACGAAGTTGAATTTCATAACGAAGGCGCCCGCTCACAAGCCACATCAACTGAACGCAAATGTATGTTGTGACGTATGTATACAGTGTGTCCCAATCTTACCGTACCATCCGTTTATGGGAGATTCCTAAGGTTATTTGGAGACGATTTTTCCTCAGCGAAAATGTCGAGGAAGGTCATCATCTTTTTTAATGTTCCCAATTCCTAAAATTATCTCAATTATCTTTGTAACTAAGCTTTAAATAAAAATTCTATTAAAGTAAACTTTATCTAAAATTAACTAAAAAATGTAGTTTTGTTAATAATTTATTTGTACAAAGCTTAGTTTACAAAAAAGCTTTTATTTTCAATCGTTTATAACTCGAAAATTATTGGTGCCTGGGCATTTTCACTGAGGAAAAATCGTCTTCAAATTACTTCAAGAATCTCCCATTAACAAGTGGTACAGTAAGTCGGGGACACCCTGTATATATTATATATACATATATATATATATGTGTGTGTGTGTGTGTGTGTGTATGTAATGTATGTTACGAAGCTGCTAGCTCTCTCTCGTATTCTCGACGTTGCACGAGACGTTGTGTGCTCGCCTGTCAGAGATTGAATTCCCGAGTGACCTATGACGTGCGAAAGCTCTCCACGTGAGATTCGATCGTAATGCAAAAATTCGCGGGAAAGCTGAAACCCTAGCTTTGCCGAGTATTATACTGGACTTTCCTCTCCATCGTAATCTCGACATTGTGACTCGGATATATTTTTCGAATTTCATCTCTTTACCGAGTCTCACCATATTCAATTTAGAATGTTCACCTTAGACTCTTCTCGTCTTTCATGTCGCTTTCTCGTCCTTCTCTTCCACGCGCGCGTTTTTTTAATTTATAATAAAAAGGACATAATATATAGAAAAAGAATCAAATATTATATTTATCTGATATATTACATTATGCAAAACATAAACGCGCGCTGTTGCAGTCTATGTTTTTTTTTATTGATTTTTATCTCAAAATTTGGTTTCCTGTGTCAAGGTTTACTTCTATTTTCGTTGTACACGAATATTGAACAGCGCGCGATCAATGATGAGAAATTTCCTTCGCGTTCGGTAAGGTAGAAATGTTGCATTAAAAATGCATTATATACACAAGATGTCTCCGAAAAATCACTGGATTTTTTTGTAGTAAATTTTCTGGTCAATTTGAAAACGATTTTTTCTTAGCGAAAATGTCGAAACGTCAATCATTTCTGAGTTATAACCGATTGAAAAGGAAAAAAATTTTTTCAAACTAAAATACTTTGTGAAGTTGACAGGTTAACACAACTATATATTCTCCAATTAATTTCAGGTGAAATTTATTTATTTAATAGAGTTTTAATTTGAGTTGCCAAAGTATTATATGTGATGAGAAAATTGGAAATTTCTAAAAAATAATAATTCAGACATTCTCGCTAAAGAGAAATTTACTTTAAATTGGCTAGAGAATTTGTCATTAATAAAAATATATCCGATGATATTTTGAAGAATTCTATAGAGATAAAATATTTTAATTCGTAATATTTTTAATTGTACATTCCTCTTAATTTGGACGTAAAAATTCGCGCATGTTGTAGTAATACTATGAAGTGAATGCGAATAAAAAATACAAGATGCCTTTGTATGTCACGTAATATGCAGACATGTGTATCGCATGCACAGTTATTTGGACGCACCGAAAATTTAATCCATATAACTACGCGATGTAACATTAGCTCTGTAATCTTTTTTATCTCCTACTGTTTGTCGACCACAGACCACATATGCATATATTGAAAATAAATCACACGTGTTTTAACGAAGCCAGCACGGAATTTAAATGTCTGATTTTTATCAACATTGCCACTTGTTACAAAAATTTTCGACTAATTATTTGTATAAATTTGCAAGCTGTTGGAGAGGAAATTAATTAATGCGATTTATTCAATGTAAAATTTGCATCTCTCTAGATTATGTATGTTTTTTCTCTCGTTTTAAATATATACATATATGAATAAGAGAATTTTTTTATATTAAAAAAAAGTAATTAAAGATGGAAAAATTTTATTAAAATTTTCAAAATTAGGTGTGATATTTTTCAAACAAATTAATTCTAATATATATAATTAATTGATTTTATTTAAACAATAAATAATTCTCTAAAATCGAATAATATCCGTTTAATTAATTTTTTATACAGTATCGAGAGATTTTTTACGTTTACGCGAAGGAAATCTAAATTTTTATTGTCGATCCCATAACTTTCACGACTAATATAAATGATATAATTATTTCCGACTGCGATAAATATAAGAGGAAAATCAGGGAGTCAATTGCTGAGGTTAAGAGAAAAAGATGTAATATATTACTGATATATATATATATATATATATATATGTGTGTGTGTGTGTGTGTGTGTGTATTGTCGCCTAAATTTGCCGCTTTTTTTCACGTCGAAGAAATCTCATTCTGTCTGAAAGGTCTTCATCGACCGTTCTGACGTCGCAAAAAAAGCGAGAGGGAAAAACCGCGAGAGAGAAAAACTGCGAGAGGCTTTTCATAGCGCGGACGCAGCTTTGTTTCGCTCCTACCGTTCGGAAGCAAAAAATCACAAAGGAAAAGGAGATGGATGCTTTTGTCTCTCTTCTCGGTTTTCCACAAAGAATTTATGGGGCATCTTTTCTGAGAATGCAGATTCAATTATGCCAATTTTGTGATTCCACGAACAGGTCGCTGTCGTCAAATCATATCGTGATGAAACTTTGATTCTGTAAAAATTATGTATTATTTTAATTATTTTTACCATTGTTTCATTAATTATTTTTATTTCTTATTTAACGATCTATTTCTCTTATAAGGAAAGAAAATTATCAGAAAACGAAATAAAATAATATTGCCTATAGCCATTTGCAATTATTATATCGTTATTAAATGGCGATATTTTACGAATATTCTTTTTTTGTACGATATGAACATGAGAATCTTCATTTTGTCAGAAAACGCGTGCGTTTTATCGTCTCTAAAACCGTATAGTAGATCTTAAAAAAGATGACACGGAAGGAACTGATAGTGAAATTCAAAATGGTTTTTCTCAAGACTGAATCTCGCGATACATTGGATCTTAAGAACTTTCGAACGTTTTTACATTCGCTTAAAGCAGAAAAGGGACATCAGCAATAAATTTCGAACTATTTGACTTAACTGTTTAAAGTTATTTGCCTGTAAGAGATAGAAATAGAAAAAGAGAAAAGAATAACATAAGTTACAGATAGATTACCTCATCGATTTAACATATCGTTGACGAAGTTTAAAGAAATTGAGAATCTTTTATATCTCTTATATTCTTTCGTGTAGTTTAAAATTTTTCCATCAGTATATACATATAATTTCTATTATATAGATACAATATTTTAAAAAATCGTTTTCTTCCGCTTATCTTTAAAACTATCGACATTCAAAAAATATTTGCGAACGGATAGTTTGTGTACCTTTTTAAAAAATATCTTTAAAATCTTATCTCTGTGTCTGCTTTTTTATTTTATATATGCAGATGGATAGGCGCGTGTAATGGACAATTTTGTAAATTCGCATTTTCAACCTTCATCAATCACCGATTTTGAACCGCGGTTGACACGTTGTCAGGTGGAGCTTTTTCTCTAGGATCAGGGTCCAGCATCTTTTCTTGGTCCATCAATCACGATTTCGGGATTAATATCGAATATAGTGAGATTTCACCGGTTCAGATATTGCAACAACTATACTTCTTCCGTTCGAGCGTTACGATCATCGTTCTCGGAATCTCGAAATGCTCTCGCATTGTTATCGAATTGATTCTATCGACGAATTCAGAGAATTGTTAGAATTCTTGAAAAGAAGAAACTCGTCGCGTATTGTGTCTATTCATTTCCTTTTCATATCAAGAGAGTTAGATTGGAATATAATGAATCGCTATTTTGGATCAAATGTAATCAAACGTATATATCTCTTAGAACTTGTAACTTTGTAATACATTGTAATACATTTTTTGCAGTGTCTGTGAACTTAAAATTAAATTATATATTAATTACTAATAATAATAATAATTACGATAATTAATAATTATTATATTATATACTAATTTTATTTTAATTAAATAAAAATTAAATTAAATTTGCAAGATGTTTCGCGTGTCAATTGATTTATACGGGTAAATAAATGGTTAAATACTGACAGACAGGGTTGAGCAGATACTTCGAAACAAAATATTTAAATACAAGATACAAGATACTGTTTCACATATATTTAAATACTATTGAAATACTTTGGTTTTGAAATATATTTAAATATTAATTGCATTTAAATATATTTATAAATACTTTTCAATACAATTATTTTTTTAATTTCCTGGTTATATACTATATACTTAATATTAAAGTAATTACAAAAAGATTATCTACTATTATTTAAAAAATGAAATTTTTTAAATAATAGTAATAATAGATGCTTTTATTGTAATTACTTTAATATTAAATATAATATATATATAGTCTGACGGTAGAATTATATAAAAATAATATCAAAAGTAAGTTAATTTCAACACTTTGAAGGATAAGTTTATTTATTTGAACTTTAAACTTTATAAAATAATAATAATTAAAATAAACATATAATAGCATATATTATATTATATATGTATAATAGCAATGTAATTACCTAAATGCATTTAAATACAAGATACATTTAAATTAAATAATTAATTACAAAATTCGAAATATTTAATTATTCGGTATTTAATTACTGTATTTAAATAATATACATATTTTTAAATACGTATCTGATAGATACTTCAAGATACATATCTGCCCAACCCTGTTAGCATACATTTTCGTAAAAATTATCGTGATTGATGCATGAAGATCGAGACCCCTGTGTTTATATTTCCTCTAAATTCGTAAACAACATACTCGAACTCCCAGGCGAAATGTTACTCGTCCGTATGCATTATGCACAGAAACTGAGTTCTTCGCGGCTTATATAAATTATTCAAGATTCTCTTCTTGACACCTCGCGGCGAACTAAAATCGCGTTAGTCCGTCGTTGGACAAAGTTTAGTCGGCCAGATAAAAAGTTACTCGCATTTGAGACTGACAGCTTCTTGAGAAAGTCTGCGCGAGAATTCGATGTAGCACAAGACACCTACTTTTAAAGTGTGACAAAAAATTCAGAGCAAAAAATTTTTTTTTTTATTATTGCGAGCAACTTCGAACGATCTTCGATTTTTTTTTTTCGCGATTTTAGCGATTTAACCATCTATATTTTGCTTGTGACATAAAATGTACATATGTTCCCTTTTACGACTTGTGTGCGAAATAAAGCGAAAAGTTTCGTATTTTTCGTCCTCGCTCGTCGGCATTTTTGAAAGGGGGTTGCGGGAATAAACGGCTCTCATTTATAATTTTGGGAGCACCTTTCCGTCACCTCGAAAACCTAGCCGTCAGTGACAAATTTTTCTCCCATGCAGGCCGCGTCTCCGATAAATTGCTTATACAGGATGAAATTCCGCGTCGAGGAGGGAAGATTTACGGTCGCGCGTAGTTATCGCGGGATGTGAAGTCTACCGGAAGTGCATCATGTGCGCCGGGACAAATCATCCCTCTTATCCCTCACTTCGAGCCCATGTGTCATTGAAAGGAACGTACGCTATGAATTATTTATCTTACCTTTCCTTTTACGCGCGATGCACCAAATAGTTTGCATCAATTTTGCAATGAGAAATAAACATGTCGCGTTCTAAAATTTTCGCCTCGCGTATATCAGTCGTTTTATTATTTCTGCGCAAGTTTTACTTCGGTTTTTATTATTGCGTCACAAATTTGCCAAGCTAGCATTCGTTTATTTATTCTCCAAATCGATTTTTCTTTAAGAATATATCGCTCTAAAATATCGTTATTGACTCATTCACAGTGTGTGTAGCATATGTGCACAGAAAAAAGTATATATATATATATATATATATATATGTACATAAAAAAACTGATTTATCCTTTTGCGATTTATATGAAACTTGATATATAGAATTTAAAATTAGGGATCAAAATTTGAAAAAATGGTCAGATTGTTACACAAAAATGAATATATCAAAAATTATTGAGATCAATAAATCAAAATCTATTTGAACTATGTTATTCTAAATGGCAGATCAAACTTTATATAATAATTTATTTATCAAAAATATATCAATATTTTGGATTCAGCGACCTTAAATACCTTGATACGAAATCGATTACAGAAATCTGAGAAACTTGATTTTCACACACTGGTGGCACGAGAATCTCATTTTTACCACACATCGAAGGGGTAAAATGAACTATACTTTAAAGCGATAATACACTTTTTTAATTTGCAAGAGATCGGCAATTATCGTCGAATTGATAATAAAGTAATAATTATCATTGGCTGGTTATTACGTGTGCAGGTAAATACTGTTCATCAGCGTTCTCGCGAAAACACAGGCGCACCCCTTTCAAACTCACCACCAATTTCAGTTCTATTGTTCCGAGTCAGGTGCAACGATATGTGTACATACACGCCACACACAAGAGATAAATGAGAGAGAGAGAGAGTTTCACGTGAATGAGAGAGAAAGAAAGAGAAGAAGGGTATATAAAAGGTTAAAGTGTATTGTACACGAGGATGGCACCGTGTGGGTGGGTGTGTGTGTGTGCGTGGTCATTTTACGTCACGGAAAACGGCGGCTCGGACACACGTGTCGACGCTCTACTCCGCCCAGCGTATGCAAACTACTTGCCCCAGCTAATGCATACGTAACTCGGCTACCTAGGGGTTACTCCAACAATGGTGTCTTATTATGAGACGAATTACGTCTCAGAATCGCCGTAATTTTCTATACCTTCCCACCCTCTTGCTTCACCCACTCATCTAATTCTTTACGGATTGTCGTCGCGAAACCCTAAGGCCTGGTCTACGATAAGTCATATGTTGTAGTCGGATGTCGGAACGTTTAAGCGATAATGAGGAAATTTTGTTTTCCAAAAAGAAATTTTCTCATTGGACCATCGCTTACGTTCCGACATCCGACTGCGACATACGACTTATTGTAGACCAGGTCTAAGGCAATTGTCCAATGCGGAAATGTTGTTTTCGAAAAAGAAATTTCCTCATTGGACAATCGCTTACGTTCCGACATACGACGTATTGTAGAACGGGCCTAAGGCCCGTAAGCGATTGTCTAATGCGGAAATGTTGTTTTTGAAAAAGAAATTTTCTCATTGGACCATCGCTTTTACATTCCGACATACGACGTATTGTAGAACGGGCCTAATCCCGGGCGTGTACCGCTTTGAAATTTCATCTATCGCCGTCCACTTGAACACACAAGGAGAAGAATTATCTATTAGAAGATGTAATCGTTTCCGTCTTGTTTAATCAGTCCGGTTGTTAAGTGTTGCGATTTTTCTCCTTCCGTTAAATTAATTGGAATAGTATGTTGCAGCTAATGAAAATTAATAGGAGCGCGAAACTATAGTTTGTTGTAACAAGCGTATATTAGATTCTTATGCGGAAGAGGGTGTCATCGATCCAACGCGTTTGCAATTTTCCCTCGAAGCCGATGTTTGCGATGTTGGACTCTCTATTCATAGAGAAAATAAAATTTCCGCATTGATATACATACAAAAATATCATGCGCAGATTGTTTCAAATGTCACCGAAAGTCTCTCAATACAGAGAGAAATTTACATTTCTTCACTAAAAAATTATTAAATTAATAAATATTTATTTCAATACTGCCTAATAAATTATTTATTTGAAACAAATAAATACTTATCTGTTTTGAAAAAAAAGGATTTCTTATATCAAATATTCTTCACATCAAATCAATATTAATAGTTTTAAACAAATGATTTATTAGGTAGTATTGAAATAAATATTTATTCTATAAATTTTTTTCTATTAATTTTATAATTAATACTTTAATATTTATTAATTTCTGGTTCAAATAAAAATTCATAATTTTAATAATGCAATGAAAAAGAATGATTAAATTAATAAATATTTATCTATTTTGAAAAGGATTTTCTTATATATATCAAATAAATATTTGTCATATAAAATCAATATTATTAGTTTGAAATAAATGATTTATCAGGTAGTATTAAAATAAATATTTATTCGAATTCCATAAATTTTCTTCAATGTTCAAAACCTTGTTCACGCAAGTCTGCGCGTAAGAAGCTGTCATTCGTTATGAGGCATCTATTTTTTTCCCGGGGACGAGAGAACCCTCAGAATGTTACGGTGTCATCTATCACGCGACAAATTTCAACATGGATTTATAGAATGTCGACCGATAAAGCGGGCCGAAAATGCTCAAATGACTTATTCGTGTTACACGTTTGCCTCTCGACGTTGTTATATTGTCGTCGGATAAAAATTCCGTTAATCATCGACGAAACAATAGCCACATTATACGTATATCGAGTCGATTCTTGGCAATGATATATACGAAAAGCCGTAAACTCATAGATCTGTTTACCACGTTCCGAAGAGATAATTACGTGCCCGATAATTAGGTCTGGTCTCCATTATCCTGACATTCCTCGGCTGATTTATCGAACTCGATATGTCCCGTTATGAACTTTTTTTTTCGCGTATATATATTCTCTCTCTCTCTGTCGGGGCAAATTTTTTCTTGCATTACGAATAAACAGATGTCGCAAATTCAATTTACGAGAGGACTATCGATAGCCTGACAGATAAAAACTGTCGGAAAAGGATGGTAACGATGTTTGTCGATGCAAAAGTTTTCTCGAACTGCGTGAAGATATTTGCGACTTGATTCCGCAGTAAAACTGCGGTCCGTCTTTCACAACCCTAACAGCAGAAATGTTGGAAAGATATTCATAGAATATCCATAGAATGTTGCAATATTCTATGGATATTCTCTGAATATCTTTCGAACATTTCTGCTGTTAGGGAACGATCGCGTTTTTCGCCCATTTTATTACAAGATGTAAGGTATTTCTAGAAGATATATAGACTATATAATTCTCCGCTCTCTCTCCATATCTGACGGACATTATAATAATTTTGAAAACGTTCAAATATGTTTCAATACTTATAGCCAGTGTTTGCTGTTATCTAAATAAAATTATATAGATGATTATCAAAAATATATATTATTTATATCTGTATCTTAGGTGACAAAAAGTATTATCTTTACTAAATTATGTAGAATAATTTTCAGATAATTTTAGTTTAGAATCATAGCACATAAAAATACTTAAATAGTAGAAATTAAGTAATAAACGATAAAAATTTATAAATAAAAATATGAATACATATATTTTTATAATTTATATTTTTTTATAACTGCGTTTACATAAGCAGTCTTAAAAATGATTATCTAGAAAATTATCTAGATGAATCGTCATATAATTGTATCTTTTATCTAGATATACTTAAAACAAAATCTAAAATAAATTTACATATTTTTATCTCATCTTTATCTAGCTAATTTTTAAATCATCTAAGCACAACACTGCTTATAACTCAGAGTTGATCTCTTTCCTTCCAAAATGGAGTAAAAAAGATAAACTCCGAACAGTCTTAACTAGTACAGTCAGTTCAGCTGTAAAAAACAGACCTAATCACGTTTGCGAGTTCCGCGAGAAATTCCAAATTTCCTTCTCGTTTAATTTTTGCTAGGTTCCTCAAGTGTTTATACGTCTCGTGGAATAACATCGCATCCCGACGTGTACATACATATACATTCTCGAAATTTCCTCTTACGAAGAAGCTCTCGCAACTGCTTTAGACAATCTGTATTTCGCAATCAGCGTCTCATAGAGACGACAATAAGACGGTATACGAGTGCCGCAAACACCTCTTGAGCGACCGCCACAATGGTATATAGAGCTAAACAGATGCGTAAGTCGTATTGTATTCGTGACACAATAACCGGGAACACACTTCTGGTTTCCTTCAATAACCCTCGTGCTCTCCGTCCCGAATAAACAAGCGCCGCGGTATGCACTCTCCGCGAGTGCATCGGTGCTCCTCGCGGATGCACTCGCTCGGATGTGCCGAGGAATGAGTCCCGTTTTCCGCTCGTGCAGAAAATACGATCGACGCGATGGAGAATTTCTCGGTTATCTAGCGACGAGAGAAATACCGACTCATAAATTCCGCGTCCGAGAGAGGAAGCGAGTCCCCGAAATTCTCGCTTTTAAGATATGTATGTATGTGTGTGTATATATATATAATATATATATGTTCCGTTTAATCGGAAGAATAAACTCTACTCGACTCGGCGTGCAACGAAGTAAATCGGATTGAAGCTTTCGAATATATGTACACTATAGCAGTGGCTGCGCAACGAATTCACGTTTGAGAATGAAATTTTATTGTTCCGCCTAGAGTTTATATATATATATATATATATATATATATATTTAAGGGCGTATTCCAGGAGTCAAAATAAGAGAAAAAGTTCCTACCTAAATATATATATATATATGTAGGAACTTTTTCTCTTATTTTGACTCCTGGAATACGCCCTTAAAATATTTGACGTAGTTTTAAAAACATCCTGTATATATATATATATATATATATATATATATATATATGTATATGTATATACAGGATGTTTTTAAAACTATGTCAGATATTTTAAGAGCGTATTCCAGGAGTCAAAATAAGAGAAAAAATTCCTACATAAACATAGGTCTAAAAATGCTTTTTTTCCGAATATGTATAGTCCCCTCAAATTAGAGAAAAAAATTGAAAAATGCATTGTAATTCTCGGAAACTTTTTCACAGAAAAAGTTAAAAGTCTTTTTCTCGATCTGTGAAAAAAGTTACGATACATTTTTCAATTTTTTTCATCTGTCTTTAAAGCTATAATTCGGAGGAAAAGCATTTTTGGATCCATGTTTGTAGGAACTTTTTTTCTTATTTTGACTCCTAGAAAACATTCTTAAAATCTCTGACGTAATTTTAGAAACACCCTGCATAGACAGGATGCATCTAAATAAATGCGAAAAATTTTAGCAGATAATTCTTTATCGAAAATTAAGTGGGGTTTCTTATATAAATATACTTTTATATCCCTCTCTAAAGAGTTACAAATTAAGTTTTTATTTTTTTTCTTAAAAATTATTGATGTTACGAAAATAAAAGATATAAACAAGTTTTTAAAAGTCAAACTTTCTAACGCATATTTTAAGATGATTATATCAATTCATTAAATAGTTCCGATAAAAAATTAAATAAGGGTTGTTAGTTTCATCTCCTTATAACGATTCAGGAAGATAAAAAAATATTAATAAATATCTTTTTTATTAGTAAAAAAATATCCCCCGAGTTTTATTTTATTAATTTCTCCGAAATTTGAGAAAAAAATAAAAACTTAATTTTTATCTTCCTGCTTATAGAAAAGTATAACTCCTCAGGGAAGGATATAAGAGTACATGTTTATACAAGAAACTTCTATTAATTTTCAAGGAATAATTTCCTAAAATTTTTATTTATATACACCCTGTATATACATATATCTTTGAAACAGAAACTGTGTCTGGTATTTACGCTAACAGAGTGGAGGATCTTTCTACGTTATTTTATATATACGCAAGAGTCTCTCGCGACTCTGAACTTATTTAATTTTTCCCGAAAGCCGAGTTCCACCTCGCTTCTTCTTCTTCTTCTTCTTCTCTAGAGAGAAGAGTTTCCGGACTTGCATTCCACGCGTCACAGTCACAAAGCATCTGCGCGATGCGACGCAAAGCCGCTTATGTTTATGGATATCGGGTGCGCTGGCGCGACTGGTGTTGCCTGTCGACTGGATATCGTTAGGTTGACGTTGATTTCGCCTTTCCGCTCGGTTTGCCACTGAACGATCTATCGGGCTTTACGAGAATCGCCGGAGCGCGCAACCCCTGCTCTATCGTCTCTCTCTTTTTTTCTCTCTCGCGAAGCCTGTTCATCGTTATCATTTGACGTTTACCTTTTAGAATATCGCCTTTAATACGCATCAAATGAGATGACTTGCTCCGGGTTTTGATATGCTGCAGATACCGCAAGGATAGAATAAAACACTCTGGGTAGATGGAATATACATATATATGTGTAAAATAGAATGGCGGATAGATAGCAACGTTATGGCTGATAAAATAAAATTGAACGGCGTTTTGCGCATAAAAATGAGTTTTAATTCGTAAAAATTTCATTTAGAGAAAAAATCGCGAGCTTTATAACGATTCTTCTCTTTGGAATAAAAACGATGAAACGGTTACATATTATATTGTATAGTTACAATTTGTTTCGGAAAAAAATATGCATTCACGCGTTCATTTACATTTCTGAAAAATGTAATTTAATTTGTGCAAGATGATAATTTTATTGACATGCGCGTGTTTATTGTTGCACCGTTGCTGCTGAAAATTTACGGTAACGTGAAATATTAATATTTCAGAATGTATCTTCCCCTGCTATAAAAAAATTAACGCATAAATATTATTATAGCATTGAAATTAAATAACTGAGCGAGATCTTTTCTTCGTAACTCTCTCTGAATTAAAAATTTATCTTTTATGAATTATAAAATGTACATGTAATTTTTTTGTTTCAAAAAAAATGGGTGAAAACTTGTATGTGTTTAGATACACAATTCTGATTTGACCCCGATCGATCCGAAAGTTTCGAAATTTTGCATAAATCCGAGGATTGTATATCGCAATCTGATGCATATATGAGCGGGAGAAATATCGAATCTGCGCCAGCGAGTTGTGATTTTAAGCGGATATTTAGATTCCAAGGATTATTATGACAGGATCCTAGTGAATTTTACATAACAGTATGCTGCCTGAAGCGAGATGAGCGTAACGGAAGCGTCTATTTACAAAATCCGCGAAAGGACTCATTTGCCAAAATTCCTTTCCACTTTCAATTCGTTTCCCTCTGTATTCGATATTCTATATAGAAATGATTATCGGAAATCCAACCAAAGGGAGAGAGAGAGAGAGAGTGTGTGTCAAGTATCATGAGAATATTCTTTTATACGACGTATCTTTTTACACGGCAAAGTGTGTGCGATACCGCACTGAAAAGTATAGAGATAGAGATACGGCCACCTTGTGTATCTGTATTTTTACGATATACGATGGTCGGCAACGAGATCGCGAAAAACGACTTCCATTCGAGTCGATGTGTTAATTTCGCGCCTGTCAAACTTTGTTCCACCGCTGAAATGTATTTATGGATCCGACCTATCGAGATCGATAAAGGTTATTGAGTATTTTCACCAAACTTTCACGGACCTAATCGCTCTTCATCTCGCTATTTCATTTTAGGTTTTTTCGTATCGCGATCATTGGCCTCATTTTTACGATTTTTTTAATGAAAAGACGTGTCTTCGTTTTATTTAATATTATTCTATAATGTTTAAATTAAATAAAATATACAAAATACATCAACATAATATATTATCAGATCATATTAGAACTGCCTACATTAAATATATCGATCAAATGAAATCGTTTAAGATGTGAAAAATTTGAATAAAAATTACTCTGAAGAAGATTCTTCTACTATAATAGAAATTTTTTCACTAGTGATGAAAAAAATGTTTATTTTTTTTGTTAGATAACTTTTTTATATCATCCATCGTTGTTATCTACTCACGTGCATAAGATGTTATAAATTAAAATTAAATTTTAATTAAACGAAAAGTTTTGATATATAAATACAAAATTCAGATAGAAAATGGGTCAAAATAAACGTCAGGTGCAACAAACTTGTTTCAAAATATTCTTTAATTTAATTTAAACGTTAAACGTGAAATTAAATTGCTATCTGGTCTAGTTAAATGTAATGGCAACTCATAAAATTAAAATGTTTCACGAGATATAAAATATAGAATAAAAAAGAGATTTTTTATTCGATAATTATCCTATTTTCATATCAACTTTTTCTCCGGATCATATTTTTTGTCAAATCAATTTATGATATCGATAATACTTACATTATCAAACATTCTGTACATTTAACTATTGAAATCTATACATTCAAATATCCAATGTAATATCTACTTTGTCTGTACAGTTTCAAAATGATATTACGTAAATCTGATCCCGTCAGTAATACATGATCGAACTGACATGAAATATATATATATATATTGTAAAAAGTTCAATATTAATACGCACAAAAACAATAAAAACAAAATTTTTCGAAACTACACACACTCAAGTATTTGCTCTAAAAATACAACAAATGAATTAATTTTTATCTTTGGTTATCTTATTTGAATCAGAAAATGGAAATTAAATTAATGAAATGTATTTGGATAGTAATTAAAAGAAGTCGCTTCTTCCCGTGGGAAATAAAATAATATTATCGCAACGAATAAAGGCCCATCTACATCTATCGTAACACTTTATCGTAAGCGATCGTAATCGTAAAGAAAAAAGTTGTCGTAAGCATTTAGTATATAAAAAGGCCAACTAATCGAGCATTATTAGATGATATAAACTAAGTATTTATTCTATATATAAGATAATACAGTACAAACGTTTCGATCGCACGTATTAATTCCTATACTGAAGAAGATCGCGTGCGGTCGAAACGTTTGTATTGTATTATCTTATATAGAATAAATCCTTAGTTTATATCATCTAATAATGCTCGATTAGTTGACCTTTTTATATACTAAATTTTGTTTTAATCAATAGACGAGCGAATATACGTTTTGAATATTTTGTCGTAAGCATTGTCTGTCCGCATAAAGCATTCTAGCAATCTAAGCTATGTAGTAACAAATAGAGTTGTCGAGGGCCAATTAGGAAATACAGATAATTAGGATTATATTCCAAAATGGACAGCCAGCAATTGAAAATCTATAATATATCGTATGTTACGACGTCGTAAGAAGCTTACGATAGATGTAAATCGGCCACTTACACAATTACAATTTGTAAAATATTGATTAATGGATGATACGATAATACCGATAACGTCGAAAAGTGGTGTACTTTAGACTACATTTATTTACAAAAGCCATTTTATTCTTCCACGATAATGATTACGTGCTTGTATAGCGAGCCTCGACAATGAGAGCAAATAACTTATACGTTATTATATATCTCCGAGTCTGCGTGTCGCACAAACTCGATGGCAACCACGTTCAAAAGGAGGCATTCAAACGCTTATCGTAAGAGACGAACCGTGTACCTTCCTCGAATGCTCCTCCTTGTGCGAAATGCCGACCGAAATATTGAAGCAACATGCTGGGAGGATTAGACGCAGATTCGGTCGCGTCTATCCGAGGAATCGAAAAATCTTTTACCTGCCTTCTCTGCATGAGGTATGTAACAAATAATTTATACAGCACAAAATATTTTTTAAATCTTTTCAAAATATTTCTTCAAAAATAAACTCATTCTCGAAAATGTTTCTATGTCCACTTTTTCGTGTTTAAAAAATATTTTCAGAAATATTTTTGAATATAATTTAAACTAATATTTCAAAAATATGTATCAAATATTTAAGAAAATATTATCTGAGCGATAAAGAAGAACATTTTTAAAAATATTTTTACAAGTTTTATGAAATATTTTAAAAAATGTTATCGTAAAAAATTTTTTTAATTATTTTAAAATATTCCTAACATTATTTTTAAATGTTTTTATGCAATATTTAGAAATACTTTTTGAAAACATTCATAATATTTTGTGCTGTATGGGAAAGCAATACATATCGTACGTCATCTCGCAGCTCTACAGGAAGATAGAGATTGATTTTGAGCTTTTGCTAGTCCGTACACTTTTCGACTTGCTCTGGAAAGAATTGTTACTCAAGTTCTTTTATATATTTCTTCGTTCCGTTCTACTACAGTTGGGAAATTTGTGTT
The DNA here is from genome assembly GCF_048542155.1 of Nylanderia fulva. Lineage (NCBI taxonomy): Eukaryota > Metazoa > Arthropoda > Insecta > Hymenoptera > Formicidae > Nylanderia > Nylanderia fulva. The sequence continues at coordinate 1,083,496 of NW_028190807.1, read as the reverse complement.
AACAGATTGTGATCACATGTCCCAAATGATCCGCAGAAATTTTTGTTATAATTTAACACAATATGAATATGTGGAGACACCAATACTGTGTTAATATTTTAACACAAAATAAATGCATAACTTCAAATAATTTAAAATAAATGTTGTGTAAAACTAACATAGTTTAATGTAAAAATTAATTGAAAGTATATTAATTGTAGAATTTTATTATCCCCACTTATAAAATAAAAAGCTAACATTTTTCCGTAAATTTAAACAGATAAATCTTGTGTCACTAATAAAACAGAACATATGTATTATGTAAAATTAAAACTAGATGCACATTGTATTATTTTTACATCTTTTTTTTAGTTGTTTTAATATTTTAACATTGAAGTTCAATTATAATACAACAGCAATATGTTAAATTAACATATGAATGTGTTAAAATATTTAACACACTATTTTTAATGGAGATCGTTTTTAACAAGAAAACACAAATTTTCCTATTGTGACTATTCAACAAAAAATGACTTTTGAATGAAAAAAAATGACTTTTTCGGATGCTGAATACAAATCCAAATTACTCCATCACGAAATTTTTAATTAAAGTTGCTAAAAGAAGCTATTTTCACGAATTTCGTTATATTATAACTACAATTATGTGACGTGCTGGAGAAGTTTTATTGCAATCAAAATAAAGTATGTTAGGACTTTTACATCCCATTTAACCATGAATATTTTATATTTTTAAAAATTAATTTTGAGGGTTGAAAGTTTTTACAATATACTTAATTTTTATCGCAATAAAACGTCTCTAGCATATCATATATTGTAGCTATAATATAACAAAGTTCGTGAAAAAAAGCAACTTTAAAAAATTGTTGTGACGTGATGGAATAATTTGGAAACTAGATTCGTATTCAACATTCGAAAAATTATAAGAAACAATTAGTCTTGTTTTTTTTTGTTGTTGAACAGTGTTATATGTATTCATATAAAATTCGTAAAATACATTGTGGCATAGTTTGAATTACGAGTTGTTATTTCAAAATGTATGACAACTGAAATGTTTTGTTTGTTTCCACATCTGACGAGAGAGAAGAGTGTGTTTAAAAATCAGTGAGGATTGAAAAATAGGTAGCAGGGATTTTAGATATATGGAGACGGGAGTGAGATGTAAACGAACAGAGCGATATGTCAAATCGGTAGACAGAGAGTTTTAAATTTACCATAACGAGAAAGAAATTGACAGGCTATATTTTTTCGTTTGAAATACTGAATCCGTTCTCTTCTTATTACAGTAAGACATTTTTCTTTCGCTGAAATACGGATTTATGTTGAAAAATTATTTACTCCAGTCAAAAGGCGTACAATTTACAAACTAAATTGAAATATCAATTATTATACAATATGCAGAAATATCGTAGAACGAAATAGTAGAACAATACGTTAATTGAATTTTTTCTACCCAGAAACTTTCTACATAGAAAATATACAATATATATTTGTATTATTCGAAATTGTTATTATTAAAGTTTTTTATGGCAAAGCATTCTCAACGAAAGGATTCGCGTATGATTGCGGTAGAATATTAATACGAGATTTTTCCAGATTTTTCATATCAAATATAAATATTATTGCGCTCTGCGAAACGTAAATTCTAGAAAACGGAGAGACTTAATTACGCTTTTCTCTCTATAGTTATCGCTATCTTATTTTTTATCTTGTTTCTCCTTAATTTGTTTTTGCTCCTGTTATATCGCAAAAAGATTTTAAAAAATCTCTTTTCTTTCAAAAAATAAAAATAGTAAAATAGAATTTATATAGTGATAAAAAAGATCCTGGTACAACGCGCGATAAACCGTAATATAAATTTTAATATCATATAATACGTGCGAGAGAAAATTTGTATTATAAAAATTTGTATTCTTTTGTATTGCAAATGTTTCGCCATCCAGAGCAGAAATTTCGAACAGTATACTATAATATTATACGTATCATGTATATCCGAAAAGAGAGTTAAAATTTCGAGAGAAAGTATCGAACATATTGTCCGGATTAAAGAATAAAATTCAACTTTGCTAGCGTATAATAGCCACTTGATATTTGCAATTTTCCTCGTATCTATTTAGAGATGTACAACAGTTGTGGTGAATAATTCCCCGAAGGTGGTGAGAATCGCATCTAACATTCACGCGTCATACTTTATCCCCCTGAGATACGACGCGGTGGCAAAGTTGGCGGTATCTAGTTAACCTGTTTCCGGATCTTGAGGTGGAGGAAAATAGGATGTTACGTCAAACTCGATTAATGTTCTTAGGTTTCAAGGGGAAGGAACGATGTGCGCGAGGACTATACCGATCTCACTCATATATTTGGTTGGCAGGATTCGTGTTTTACATTCGGTTTAGAGAATAAATAAACTGTGGCAATTACAGGATTTAATCCTCCTCTCGCGTCAAATCAAAATAATCTGTAACAAATCCTCTGATCAACAATGATTTCAATTTATTTCACAATCGGGGTTTATTTCAACAGTCATTTTCAGCTTGTAATTTTGCCGTGCGCTATTTTTTTATACGTTGTAAATTTGAAATTTTTCAATTTTAGTCTATCGTAAAACGATTATTAAGAAATAGCATTTGAGTTTGTATTTTTTTTATATATAACAATATAAAATTTTATAGAAATATATAAAATTATATATATAATCGCAAAATTATATACATGAAGTATATCCATGCATAATTAGATAAAAGTGCTTTTTATATATAATTATACAAATTTTTATATATATATATATATATATATATATAAAATAATTTGACATGATTATATATGAACCCTTATAATTTATACATTAACTTATATAATTATGTATAAAAATAGACATATTTCACAAATATAATTTTACGATTATATGTATATAATTATACAATTATTTCTATTATACATAATTATATATAAAAAACTTTTTCCCGGGATCTTCTTGTGATATCGTCCATGATTGTTCACAAACAACTTTGCTTCAGAATCAGGTCTCTCCACACGAGATACACAGAAACTGAGGTGGTTTGTTGTTTTATGTTATATTTTTCTGTTATTAATCGTCTCGTGCTAGAAATCTGAATCCGTAAACTCTCAATGCGAATCACCCGTCGGCGCAAAGCCTGCGTAAAAAGGCACATATGACTCAACTGTTTCCATCTATTTTTCCGCACCGTCTCTTTTGAAGATCAATGATTGCTGTCACGCAGACAAACAATTTCACAAAATTACATAGACCAAAGCACAACGGTAAAGCTGTTGTTGCACCATTGTGTACAGATCAGCGATTTCTTTTTTTTTTCTCCAGTTTCCGCGTGTATGATATACGAAAATTTGACGCAGTATTTTAAAGAGGAGAGAGCACGAGCTCTCTCCCTCGTGTAATCGATAAAAAAAAGTCTCGCGGAAACTGGTCAACCGATATATCGCGAGATCAATCGACGATACACGTGATACGATCAGAGCGAGTCAATTTATTATTAATAAAGTTTGATTTTTTTTACATAAATCTGCATGTTAATTTAAATGTTATATTACATTTTTTTTAACGTACTTCAATTTTACAGATTTTACAAACTATGAAAACTCGAATCATTTTTGCTCTGAATTTTATACAAAAGTTTATTTAATGAAGGATGTATTTTTTTTATCGTTATTACGTTATTTGTTACGTTTTTTTACTGTGCCTGTGAATCATTTTCCTCGTTCTGTTCAGTAATTTTCTCGATATAGTTATCCAGGAGGAACTTTCTTGCACGAAAACGACGAATTTGAATTGAACGTTGCGGAATTTTTAAATTATCTGCAATTTTTATATAATGATTATGGAAATTGAGTTCGGGTCTTTGAAAGAAAAAAATATTCATCATTCTGTCCAATAATTTTCTTGGTAATTCACATTCGAGAGAGGATCTTTTTTGCGGGAAAACATCGAATTTGAATTGCGGAGTTCTTAAATTATCTGCGATTGATTTTTGTATAATGGTCGTAGAAATTGAGATCGGTTCTTCGAGAAAAAAGAAAGAATTGTCGAAAAGAGAACGTTTGTTTTTCTTCAAATTTCTTTTTCTATGGGAACAAAAAAGAACTTCCTGATAGAGAACCGGTTTGAACAAGTGGTTCGCAGTCGAATGAACCGATTGACCCTTCGACATTACCGACATTCCCGGGCTCGTTCAATTTACGACCGCGACTGCTGCAAATTGCTCCTTCGCCACAGAATTTTCGCTGTATGTGGCGCCGGAAAAAGGAGTGCGTCGAAAAATTCCGGACAATGGCAAGCAATGGTCGAGCATTTTTTCGAGCGTGTTTCATTTATTTATTTTTAATTCTTTTTTTTTTTGCCAGCGAAAAGAGACGATTTCCTTCGTCGCAACCGATAGTCGATGTTTCTCTAGAAATTCAGTTATATAAATGCGCATATGTGATTTAAACCGGCGCAACACAACGTATTATACCGTTTCGATGAACGAGCGAATGAGACACCGTGTGTCAATCGCGAACGCAAAATTGCGAAATACATTTCGCGTTCCATTTGGGGATAATTGCGAGTACGGCGCCAGATTTTCGATAAAAGTGTGCTTAACGCGATTACTGCAGAATGGTGCACGTATATATAATTGAATCAAATATCACAGCACATCTTATATATACGATAGGGACTGTAATATATATCGCAAAGATCGAAGGTAATCTGAAAAGAATGAGATCTGATACATTTATATATATATATATATATACAGAAGTTCGAAAAGTTCTAAATCGATCTTCCCCTTTAGCTAGAAAATCTCAGGTCACAGAATGTCATTATAAAATTAAAGTCGCGGAATTGTGTACGTACATTTCACAGTATGTAGGATCTAAATAAGTGCGAAAAATTTTAGTTGATTATTCTTTGTCGCAAATTAAGGGGGTTATACTCTAAAAATAAAAAAAATTAAATAGGGTCGTTGATTTCATCCCCTTATACAGGAAGATCAAAAAATATTAATAAATATTCTTTATCGATGGAAAATATCTACCAAGTTTCATTTTTTTAACTAGTCTGAAATTTGAGAAATTAAAATTAATTTTTTACCCTTCTTAATTTTCGACAAAGAATCATCTTCTAAAATTTTTCGCACTTATTTAGATACACCTTGTATACAGGATGTCCCAAAACTGGCGGAAAAGTTTTTAATGGCAGATTCCTAGTATAATTTGGAGACGATTTTTCCTTAGTGAAAATGTTGAGGGAGGCCATCATTTTTAGCATGTTCTCAATTTTTGTTATTATGTATCTTTATAACAAAGCCTTATATTAAAATTCTATTCAAGCAAACTGTACCTAAAATTAACTGAAGAATGTAGTTCTGTTATTTTATTTCTACAAGACTTGATTTCCAAAAAAGCCTTTTATCTTCAACTGCTTATAATTCGAAAATTATTGGTGTCTCGACATTTTCGCTGAGGAAAAATCGTCTGCGAATGATACCAGGAATCTGTCATTAAAAACTTTCCCGCCAGTTCTGAGACACCCTGTATATTATACATAAATATCGGAAACGTGCTAAACATGACAAACTGTGGACTTGAGAAAAATATAATGATGTAGTTTATGGCATTACAGGATTTAACGATATAGCGGCTTTTAGCGAATACCTATAATAATGTACGTGACACAAGAAAGAGAGAGAGAGAGAGAAGAGTGCAAGTTATATTCTAGAGGGTGTGTTTTAGCACAAAGGTATTATTATTACCCGGACACTATTAAGTTCCCGTTCTTTGGAACAAAAGCGGAGAACAATGGCAACGTGTCTAATTCGAAGCTATACTATCCATATTGGTCGACTAACTATTGTATAACTTCTGTATATATACAATATATTTGCATATATACATACCACACAGAAATATTCTTCTCTCTCTCTCTCTCTCTCTCTCTCTTCCTCGATATTGTTGAACGTTTTCAAGACTAGTTCAGTACCGCAAGTTCCAATTGTAAGACTACATGGTCCACACATCCAAGTTGTATATAATTATATTAAGCAGTACTGTACATACTGTATCGTATGTACATACAGATTTTCCATGACGATTGTCGTAAAATCGCTGAAAGCAATCTTCGTTATCGCGCAGCGAGATCATTTCGCTATCGTAACTCTTTAGCTAGCTTCGAGAACACATTATTCGTAATACGATAATATGTAAATACTATGTCAACAGCGATACGTTCGATATTTCGTTTATCGACAAAACGATATATCTCTTCCATTTACATTTAACGTTCGCTTTGTTATTCGAACGAATATTATTCGACGTCGGTCGGTTTTGCACGTTCGGATGAGTGTCGAAAGAAATGAACGGAAGACGGACAAGCCGTTTAGCAATTTAATTTAATGCGCTATCGGGCGTTCTCTCTCTCCCGCTTTCTCCCTAATATTATTTGAATTTAAAACAAAATGAAATATACTGACATGCATTCTCCATCCCTTTCTCTGCATATGCGCTCCGGCAAAATTCTGACGAATATGTAGATCGAAATGGCTGCAGCATCACTGACAACTGCAGTGCCGCGTTGTATATACATATATATGCATATATATATATATATATATATATATATATATATATACAGGGTGTCCTAGAACTGGTGGAAAAGTTTTTAATGGCAGATTCCTGGTTCGGAGACGATTTTTCCTCAGCGAAAATGTCGAAACACCAATAATTTTCGAATTACAAGCGGTTGAAAATAAAGGCTTTTTGGAAACTGAGCCTTGTGGAAATAAAATATTAACAGAACTGCATTCTTCAGTTAATTTTAGATAGAGTTTGTTTTAATAAAGTTTTAATATGAGGCTTAGTTATAAAGATACATAAAAAATAACAAAAAATTGGGAACATGCTAAAAATGACAGCCTCAACATTTTCACTAAGGAAAAATCGTCTTCAAATGATAGCAGGAATCTGTCATAAAAAACTTTTCCGCCGATTCTGGGACACTCTGTATATACATATATACGTGTACTTACACTTTTATCTCACATCTCTATACGTGTCTCATACACATATACATACATATTTTCTATGCATATTCTATATGACTACTTGTTTGTCTGATTCATATGCACGGATGTCGTATGAATGTACCGGGGGAATTCATCCGCGTATCGCTTTTCTTTCGACACATTAAACATTTCTACGTACAAGCGTGTAACACTTTTTTTACGTACAAACGATTTGTATAGGTTTTTAACGCACTCGACCTATTTATTAGAAATAAAATCACACGCGCTAAAAACGGGCGGAGGAAAAGTTGCCACTTAACTGGATGTTTTTCACAAGTTTTGCGCCAACTTGTTCTTTCAAGACAGAACCGCATAAAGTGTAGATTGATTAAAAATGAGCAAGTAGAGTTTGATATTAAAATAAATAATCACGTTCGTTATATTTGCAAATTGATTTTCTACCAAATTATAGCGAATAAGGCACATTTTCTCGAAAAAAATATCCCGCATTTCCCCAACCAAATAGAATTAAACTGCTAAAAGAATTGTATGCGTTTTTAACGCATTCGACCTATTTATTAGAAATAAAGTCACTTTTACACGCGCTAAAAACAGGCGAGGAAAAATTGCTACTTAACCCGGGTGTTTTTCACAAGTTGCGCCAACTTGTTCTTTCAAGACAAAATCGCATAAAAGAGTTCTATATATTACAATAAATAATCGCGTTTGTTATAATCGCGCAAATCGATTTTCTACCGAATTGTAGCGAAAAAGGCACATTTTCTCGAAAAAATAGCCCGCATTTTCCCGGCCAAATAGAATTAAGCTGCTAAGGCCTCGAATTGGAACAAAATAGAAGGCTCCAAAGCCGGATCCTAAAACGAAACGCAGGTTTTAACCGACCGCAGTGGTATCGAGAGACAAATCTATTTCTCGAGCTTTATACGTAGGTTCGATTACATGTGTCGGTATTGGATTCTGTAATGCGACTTATTTACGGAAACAATTCTTTCATTGGGATTCATTAAAAAATAAATTAATGAAAGGTATAAAAGAGGGAGAAACATCTATATAAAATGCATACAAAAAATATATATATATATTTTAAATAAAAATAATATTGTATAAACAAATTGAATTTTGTAAAATGCGTTGTTGTAGGATGTCTACGAGAATCACAATTTAGAGTAGTTAAGTGACGAACAATCTATACTGATTAATGAAAAGAAAATATTATTTATTAAAGGAAGGACAGAGTGTAACTTCTTGTTAATTAAACTATATCTGCAGCTGTGAATTCACGATCGCGTCATCTTCAGCTTTGACTGTAAACAACTTTTGTCTTTGTCATGTTATTACGCATTTTCTCTCTCACATCTCCTGCGTCTGGAGAATTATGAAATATGCAGAACATCCAACTCACGGCGTTAATTGTCACAACAGATTATCCGGCAAAATTAAAAATCTTTTCTTAATGGAAATGTCTGTAGAATTTGGAATTAAAACTATAGAAATTAAAACGAGAACTTCTTACACAGAAATTCAAGTATATCCAAATAAACTGCAATGCTCTTATGTTCTTTTCATTTAATTTTAAATGGATATTATATGTACTTTGATAGAATTTTAATTAAAAATTTTTATCCTGAAAATATTTAATATTAAAAATTAATTTTGAAAATGTAAGAATAATGATAATTCTTAAATGCGAACTTTTAAATAGGAAACAAGCTTGACTTTAAATTAGTCGAAAGATATATGTCTGCAAAAATTGAATGTGCGTTTAATGTCACCAATTTTGTTTCTCCCAATGACTTCATAGTATGTTCTGGGTGTCAAAGCTGATTAAAACTGCAGTTGTAGTAAAGTGTGTTAAAGTAGATTACATATTCGTTATCCTGTTTACCGCTTTTTCCCGATGAGGCAACCCATCATCTAACTTTGTAACTTCCTACAATCGCAAATTCTCCATTTCTCGATTAGCCAGTTATCAATAATTTCTGTTTGGAATCGATCTACGAAGACGAAAACAGCAGGAAGCGTTAACATCCGATAGGTCTCGTCCTGATTAGATATGATCTGATGTTACCGGTTCACTTGGAACGTGTCGATCGAAGCTTTCCGCAACATACGCATGATTGCTCACGGAAAAATGAGAGCATTCCGATCGAATGCTCCCTCGAACAAAGATCTTATCTATAGCTCTCGGCAATATGATAAATTTTCCACAGCGAAATAAGATACCGAAAATAATCGAAAAATATATGAATCCAAATATTTGTAATAAATATTTTGTTTATTATTTTAAACGAAAAATACGCAATGGAAAATTTCTTTTTAAATTATTTGATCAAACACCGCGTGTTATTGAACGCTGACATTTACGATGTTTAGAACCTTTTCGTATTACAGAACGAATAAATTCGACATTGTGTAAATGACATGATGAAAAAGCCATCACGTTTTCCGTGTTTTTTTTTGGACACACAAAAAACTCATCATCAGTTATATCTGTGCTTTTATGTGCGTCAGTTCTAAAGCTTTCGACTTCTTAATGAAACTAATTAAACTAAAATCAATTTAATTCCACCTTATCTTAAAGTGTCATTGAGATGCTTGAATTTAAATTACAAATTTATAAATAATTTATATATATATATATATATATATATATATATATATATGTGTGTGTGTGTGTGCGAACAATTTAAAGTAAAAATAAAGTTTTTATTTTTTTCTTTCAAATTTCAGACAAATTAAAGAAATAAAAATTAGTGGATATTTTGTACTAATAAAAAGGATATTTATTAATATTTTTTTTGATTTTCCTGTATCTTTATAAAGGGGTGAAACCAATAAATCCTATTTAAATTTTAAAAAATGTTTGTTATTTTTAGAGTATATGTATGTTTATATAAGAAATTTCCCTTAATTTTCCTAAAATTTTTCGCATTTATTTACATACACCCTGCATATTTGAGCTAAAAGGGAGGAATTAAAAAGGGTCCGTCTATTGCGAAATAGACGTGAAAAAATATATTTATATAAAGTATATTTTCATAAAAAAAAATCTCGGTTTGTAAAATTATAGGTGGACCGGGAGAAGGAGGAAGGACAGGGAGAGGGTGGTCTGGCGCCGTCTTGCAGCGGTGCTTCCGGTTCGAGGATGGGCCCCGGGCCCGATTCCGGCAGCAGCGCTCCCTCTTCGGTTCCCCAGTCGCTGGCTACTTCGAGGGACGACGAGGACGACGAGGACGACGAGAGCAGCGGGAGACACGGCCACGGAGGATCGAGGTTAGTGATTCCTGACGCGTTCTCGCATGCGATCAGCACTTCGCGTCTGATTATACTGCGAGCTGTTTCACTTGGAATACTTCGTCGCGCGATCAAACATCCTAGATCGCGCGCGAGAGACGATTTCGCGCCAAAGTTGGTCATCTTTTCTCGCTCTTTTTTATGAGAAAAATTTCCATATATCATATTTCTGCCAATCAGGGTTCGGCAGATACTTCGAAACAAAATATTTAAATACAAGATACAAGATACTTTTTGACATATATTTAAATACTAATAAAATATTTTTTAGTTTTGAAATATATTTAAATACATTTATAACAATTATTTTTTTAATTTTCTGATTATATATTATATAATAAAATAATTACAAAAACATTATCTACTATTATTTAAAAAAATGAAATTTTTCTCGCTCTTCTATGAGAAAAATTTCCATATATCATATTTCTGCCAATCAGGGTTCGCCAGATACTTCGAAACAAAATATTTAAATACAAGATACAAGATGCTTTTTGACATATATTTAAATACTATTGAAATACTTTTTAATTTTGAAATATATTTAAATACTAACTATATTTAAATACATTTATAACAATTATTTTTTCAATTTTCTGATTATATATTATATAATAAAGTAATTACAAAAACATTATCTACTATTATTTAAAAAAATGAAATTTTTTTAGTAGATGATTTTATTGTATAATAGCAATGTAATTACATAAATACATTTAAATACAAGATACATTTGAATTAAATAATTAATTACAAAATTCGAAATACTTGATTATTCGGTATTTAAATACTGTATTTAAATAAGACATATATTTAAATACGCGTATCTCAAATGCTTTAAGATATATATCTGCCCAACCCTGTCAATTATGACAATTAATCTTCTCTTCCTTTGAATGTTTTTGATTTCCGCGTTTGATATATCAGTCGACAAATCAATTTTAATTTTATTAAATGTGACTTTATTGTTAAATTTTATTTAATATACTTGAAATTAAATTTTCCATACCTTGTAATCTCGTATGAGACGAGAATTTGTGCAGTAAATACAATTTTATTCTATTCTTTTTCGGAATTGTTTTAATTCCTCAAATGAAAAATACATAACGCACATGTATGTAAAATTTTAATTAATTAGTAATTGTATTCAGTATGTAATTAAGACCATGGAAATTTTTTTCATGCATTTGCTCAGGATGATTACTTTATATTTCTCATTCTCGTTATTCCTTGTGCAATTAATTAATTGCACCACTGATTTCAGCACATCAGTTAACCGCATTGATTTAAACATTTATATGATATATTTCCACACTTCGAATATGTATTAGCGTAGAAAGATTACGGAGAATTGAAATGTGACGTCAGTCTTTTCCATGTGAATTTCGAGAAAAATGAAGAAAAATATGTGCTGCAGAATATATCCCTGCAAAAGAAATGGGATTACAAGAGAAATTGAATAACGCCAAAATCATATAAGATGGTCTTTTACCATTTTCCTCTATCTTTACTTGTGGAAAAGAGTGCCGGACAGTTTCAGTTGACGAAAGTGTACTGTATAAGAGAGATATTTCATATATCTAAAAAATCTTTCTCTACTCAATACAAGTCATATTTCTTTCGAATTTGCACGAGATAATTCGCACGAAGCTAGAAGAATTCGTTGAATCTCATATAATTGATTATTCTTCGAAGATCCTCGAAATCGGTTCAAGACGCCAATTAAAATAGATTGTGTGCAACGACACACAAAAATTATATTTTAATATAATATTATTGTGACTTATTCGACTGATTCCATATACATACCTTGAGCAAGGTGAAGTTCTTTGAAAATATTCTTCTTAGCTTTGCTCGTGAAATGAGAGTGCTCTGAATGCTGCTGATGACATCGTTTCCACTTACACGATTAATATTTAATGTGATATATGCAACTCACGTAGCAAAGTACGATCTCTAAGATATTCGACGTATATATGCTCTTTTTAGAGACTGAAAACGTCAAGAAAGCTTACAGTAGTTTATAAAAGATGAAACCTTGCATGTAAAATAATATAGAAGATTAAAGAGAAAGGTTAGATTATTAACATTAATTTTTTTAATTTCTTAATTTCACTTTTAATTATTCAAAAAATAATATATAAATATTTGACAAAAGTGGATATACATACATCTGTTGCTTAAAATTTGCAAATATATTTTGTTCAAAGTTACAAATATTTTTCATGTTTTAGCGAAAATCTACTTTACGTTTTTATATACACTCAAATCAAAACATTTTAGGCATTTAAAAAGTTATTTGTAATACTCTACAACACAATAATATTTTTCACATTTATTATTATGCATCGAAATTGCATAAAGTACCTCGTTACACTATAGATATAAATCGCAATAAGCGATTCCATTACAATTATATCGACATAATGGTATTAACAAAATGTGAAATTTCGCGTTTTCGATTAATTACAAAATTTGTGATGTTAAATTGCATTCAATTATCAAACAAAGTGTGAGATTAATAATTTCCCTTTTAATTAAGCTAAATTGCACATATTCATAGTACATAATGTAACATCATGGAATTATTGACACGACTGTGTATATATATATATATATATATATATATATATATATATATATATATATCCCTTGGCGACAAATTACAGTAACTTAAATCGGTTTAAGTTAATATGAGCAGCGTAATTTCACACCGACAAAATTGTATTTTTATCTTAATATGTACCACTTACATTTATAATATCTGTCACTAAAAGGAGTCAAAAGGATCTTTTTAATTTAAGAGGCAAATTCTCTAAAACGATATTCTTATTAAATATTCTTATTAGATATTCTTAACATGCAAGAATATGTAATTAATGTGACGTGTTTTTATAAGTGTATTATATTGCTTATTATATTATTATTTTTAATGTTAATTGTAACTTATAAATTATATTTTATTAATTATTTTATATAAAATTATAAAATTCTCCCACGATTATAATGATTATTTTATTTTATTAATTAACATAAAATTATTTTAAATTTCTTATTTATTTATTATATGTATTTATCGCGGAACTAAAGTTGCAAAAAGAAAATGAAGAATATATTTTTAATATAATATAAGAGGATATTTCTAAAAGCATCACGTAAAGAGGGAAATATCCTTACTTAAGAATATCTAGTAGAGGACTTATAAAGTATATATGCATTTCAAGAAAACAATTTTTTTCGGTGCAATTATTCAATTTTCAAGTGCAACACGCATACGTCATATGCATCGGAAATGCGTTTTTAATTCCGGGCAGGGTGAATTTCTGACAAAACGATATCGTAATGGATGGGACTTTAATCGGGCGATGATGAATTCGTGAGTGAGAGCTTCTCTCTCATTTTATTTCAATATTTAAACATAGTGTTGCTCTCGTAACCAGATATACACATCGCGTACACGTATACGCACATGTATGTACATATGCACACGACGAATACATTAATTCTCGGTACAAAATGTTTACTATGTACATATGGCGTACACTTTACTTTACGCTAACCGAGTGCTTGTCACGAATAATGGCTTTTTACCCCTTCACATGTGCAAGCAGCAATGTAATGCAATTATCCACGTGCCTGATATCTGGCGAAAGATATATAGAGAAAATATTTGCAAGAATATCATGGCGCGAATATTCCTAGGAATGTCAAGTTTTCATTATTTCTCCAAATTTGGCTTTCAAAATTTGTGATGTTAAATTGCATTCAATTTTCAATTGAAATGATATTAAATTATTAGCATATCATTTTATACATTTTATAAATAAATATGTAATTTTATCAAATATATTTATTTTATAAATAGGCCGTAGGAGCCTAACGCGATGTCTTTTTGCGTCGGTTATTGTGAAAATTAATTTTTTCGCTTATTAGGAATAATATCTTTGGTTTAGATCTCTACCTTTCCTTTTAATCCCCCTGTAAAGCAAGGCGAGAAAAATATCGGTCCGAAAGTTGGTTAATAATTTTTCTCGCCTATATAAGTTTTATCGCGTTCCTACAGCCGACATATTTATAAAATTATATACTGATTTCGAGCGCTGAATAATATTCTTAATATTGTTTAAATTATTAGATTTATTATTAAATTTTATTATTCAATTTCAATATGTATCGCTATTCAAATCTTTACTTTGAAATAGTTTCGAGATTTTTAAAACACTCGATTCTATTTGCATAAAAGAAAGCAATATTACAAGAAATAGTAGATGCAAAAACATAGATGGAAACGTCAAAAATCCTTATCTAATCTAATTTGTTACTTTGCATTATATTGCTAGAAGTAAATGTCATAAATATTTGGCGGCATAATATATAACATAAATGATTTTGTTCATCTAAATGAAAATTTCATTCCTTTGCGGTTTTATCCGTGCATATTGGATCTCATGTTTCAATTTAACTGAATTATGCATTTATTTAAATTACTCATATACTCATATGCTCGTGTAATACCTGTAATGAAGTAGATACATATATAGATACATATAAATACATATGCGTTTTATTTAATAATAGCAATATATGAATTATAATAGGATATGCATGATATGTTGCTGAATTAATGACAGACCGAATCGGTACAAAATCAGCATAATGTTCTGACCGTAGAGAACTGAAATTTTGCAAGAAAACTTCGTAGATTAATTACATTCATATCTTTTTTTATTTTTATTTGTTTGATTAAAAAGCTTTATGTCTATAATTCTATAAAAAAAATTATTTTAATTTATTATTTAATTTTATATCTGCTTTATGTAACATTCTTCGCAAACAAATTTTTTTACCTTTAAAAATTTTACAATTAAAACACTGATTATGCGGAAAATATTGAGTAATATACAATAAATCAAACCAGAATGAAGAGTTTATAAAGGAGGAACACGAACCTAAAATCTCTCGATTCATTTTCTCAGATTCTCACGAAGTTATTAAGCTCTTTCTTATTCCTTCCGATCCGAATTAAAGTTTGCACGGCAAAGTTTACAAGAAAGCCGGAGCCGAGTGCTGTTTCTCCCTCGCTTATGATCGAGGCTTTTTCAAGTCCGCATAATTCGAGGACTATGCTTCTTCTACCTTGAAGAACGTTCGTTTCATAGCGAAAACGATAACGAGAATGATAACTCGGTGAAGGATTTTCGTGATAGGTGAACGCGGAAAAATGCGATCCATTCTGGTAGCCAGCTGCGAATAACGGGAAATGTTCGGTAAATCTTCTTAATTTTGCTTCATTGATCATGACAGGACGAGGGTGAGATATCGCGGTTAATAAATCGGAGAAAAATCATCCAAAAATCGCGATATTGCTCTTACTTTTAAATTGGAAATTTATGTTTAATATTTATTATATGAAAAATATAAAAAATAATTAATCTTATTTTCAACGTCTCGGAAAATAGCGGTTTTAGCATTTGACGATACCTACTTTTTTACTTAAAAAGTTTGAATGAAGATTGATTTGCGCGAGGGAATTTAAATACGGAAGTTTTTAAAAGAATGAATAAATTAAATATGTAAAGTCTAACTTTGACTTTTTACGCGTATTATTACACTTCAACTGACAATTTTAATAATGAAATAGACGAAATATATGGTGAATAAAATGAAGATGTATATCGCGCGGGATTATCAGGAAAATTTATATAATACGATAACATTTTCTTCTTCTTTTTTTTAAATCGTTTTTAGTAAATCGTTGACCAAGTTTATTTCACGTCGTTAATGCGGCTCTAATGAGACGTCTCTGGCAACTGAATGAAATATTACTCTCAGGCCAATTACACGTCTCGCGTTCGACGGAGACGACCCTTTTTCCGCTTCAACGCAAAAGTTCCCGAGGAAATTCCTTCCGGTTTGAAATTATGTCTCGAGGCAATATCTTCTTTTCGTAGCGCACCGTGATATCGCTTTTTGCAGAGAGACATCGAACACGAAGACACAATCGTCTTTATCGCAAAAGATCAATTTTTTGCTCGCCAGAGTAAGACATTTTCCAGCGAATAAATTTGCTCTCGATAAGGACGAACCTATATAAGGAATCGAGAAAAAGCAATACATGTATAATACAATATTAATTGTCTATTTTTTTTTACTTTTTTTATAATGTGATGTATCTATAAGTATCTAATTTTATTATTAATTTGATATTTGATATTGCATAAAATGTAATAGAATATATGTTATATATATATATATATATATTTGTAGATGATGTTGACATACTTCTGGAATTACATATATGTACATACAGTGTTGTGCTTAAATGATTTTAAAATTAGCTAGATAAAGATGAGATAAAAATATGTAAATTTATCTTAGATAAGATAAAGATGATTTTGTTTTAAATATATCTAGATAAAAGATAAAATTATATGGCATCTAAATAATTTTCTAGATAATAATTTTTAAGACTGCTTATATAACCTCAGTTATAAAAAAAAATGTAAATTATAAAAAGAATATAAAAATATATGTATGTATATTCATATTTTTATTTATAAATTTTTTATCGCTTACTGCTTAAGTTCTACTATTTAAGTATTTTTATGTGCTATGATTCTAAACCAAAATTATCTGAAAATTATACTAGATGATTTAATATAAATAATATTTTTTTTTTATCTAAGATGCAGATATAGATAATACACATTTTTATTATCTATATAAAAATAAGATGACGCCAAAATTTCATCTAGATGATCATCTATATAACTTTATTTAGATAACAGCAAACACCTCGTGTACATATATATGTAACTCTGTAATGATTTCATCGAAGGGAATTTTCCGGAAAAAAGATGTACTGTAAAATTTGCATTACATCCCTTGAAACTCTGTTTCGCTGCCTCGTATATACCGCAATCCAAACTTATTTACTTTTTAATTGAAGTGTTGGGTATTGTAACTCGGGAACATTCGTGCATCTAAAGCAAACTACAACACAGTAGCTATCTTGCGAATGCTTTCGTGCAGCTCCCGTTCGAGGAAACGTGGGGAGCATGCCAACGGTGATTTTTAATCAAAACTCGTTAGATTATATACGTGATCACCTGTGTGTGGGTGTATGTATGTACGCGCTGTTTTTTTTTATACCTTTTATTATAATCGTGGAGCTTTATTGGAAGAAACGTGTATGCGGGGTAGTTTCTGAGAAAGGAATATTCTTTCTCATTAAGTATTTTTCACCGTCAACTGATAGCGCGTAAATGTTTCAACGCACGAGTTTCATATAAATCATTTCCTCGCTATATAAACAACGTTACCGTTTTTAATTATTTGAAAATATCGCGTTTTCAAAAAAAAAAAAAAAAAAAAAAAATAAAAGAAATATCGTAAAAATATCGTACTCTCTTTTTATTTTAAAATTTATATTAAACCATTATATTTTTAATTTGAAACATATAATATTAAATATAAAATACATCCTAGGCAGATAAAAATATCGAAAATGAAAGGAAAATTGACTTTTTTATTATTTATTATTTTGCTTTCAATTCTGCTTACACATTATAGTTTCACATTTCTCATTAAAATTTTTTTCCTCTTTGTTTTAATCTTGTGATTTTTTAACGAAGAAAATTTCTAGGTCGAAAATTTTGAATTATAAAATTTATTTTATATGTTTTACGTGCTTGCCTGTAAACAAGAAAGCAAACTCATATTTATTTTGAAATAAAAATAAGCTAACTATTCTGAAGTCGTAAATGTACAATCATTCTTGACTAGCAACCTTTTACGAGCATCCGGCAAACGTGCTGTATTTGCATAGGAAATGTCTCATTTCTCGACATATTAAGGGCGAATGTAATAATGTTCATTACTAGCATGACGTTTTCTCTGAAAATGGTGCAAGAATTATATCTTATATATATTACGGACTGTTGTCATTAATTTTGAAAAATATTTTATCTCGCTTCCATCTATTAAATTGTGGTTTGATCTTTAGCAATTATAAATAAATCAAGATTTAAATACGAATCGTATAAATAATCAAAGCGATTCTCTCAGAGTTGTTAATTTTTTTTGTTTTCAACAAAGAAATAATAAATTTTTAACGAGTTTTGCAATTACGCGTCTCACAAAGACATCTAAAAAATTGAAAATATTGAAGTGTAAATAAATGCTACTTATTTGAACGTCGTTGTTGAGGTAAAATACAGGTTCTGCAGTTCAGCTTTTGCTTTTCCATGACTGAAAACAATGTTAAAAGATCTCTTTATTTTATTTCTTCTTCAGAAATAAAAAAATAAACTCTTGACAATCGAAAAATGAGAATCTCGTGTAAGATAATAACTGTTTTGATATTTTCTTAATGCATTAGACATGGATAAGCAGGAATGATATTGTTCGTTTTAAACCCGAGACGCAATCTTTCTTTCTTGCTTTAGAGAAAATCAAATAAAAATCTTGAAAATAAACTAAAGCCAAATAGCATTTATCAAACTTATTATGAATTTTTCGAAAAGGATACATAATTTTATATTACGAAAAATTAATAATTAATGTTACATACGATATCTTTTGCTATAAACAACTCTACAAAATAATTTTCATATTTTTTTGATCGATTTATTTGCTTCAATTTTTTCTTTTTTTATTTTAATATCTCTCGCTATAAAAAAACCTAGAAAATAATTTTCATATTTTCTTGACCGACTTATTTGCTTTAATTTTTTTCTCTTTTTTATTTCGATAATTACGTATAGCTGACATGAAGGATAATTTAAAAAGACATAAATTAATGATTGGACGATTAAAAAAAAATACGAGGCTGTAGCAGTCTTATTAAGTTGATTTTCCAGTTCCGCTCTAGGAATAACGGAGGAATATTGCGATCGAACGCAACTCGTGCATGTGAAACTCGCGTTAGCTTTAGATTTGATAGGTACGATAGCGGGAAGCAGATACAGCCTCATTCGTTTCTCAGATTAATTCGAGCGGACAAAGAACGCCTCGCGTGCTCGGTCACAATACGGTAAGCACTTTCCCACAAAGGAGCAATTGGCTGAGAACGCAGGCTAAAAATCAGCCCTTATATCTGCAAGCGACTGTTTGTATAATATATAGCGTGTTTTTCAAGCATTGCATGCGGTGCATGGAAAATCGGGCAGAGCAACCCTTTGATTAGATGAATTATTTTGCGATCGGATTATTGACCGAAAGACTTTTCTTATGCGCGAGGGTTTTCGAAACAATGTTTCGACGGCTGGATTATAAAATAAAATGACGCGGGTGATTTTAGCAGAGAGTAGAATAATATCGTTTCGAATTCTACGAGAAGGACGAGAGGAGGATTAAAGTAGGTCAGTTATTGTAAAGTAGGTAAACAGTTGTAAAGTAAATAACAGTTTCTCTTCATTCAAAGGACTATAGTGCCTCGAATTTTTCGCCGAATGTATATTTTTCCTCCTTCCTTTATTGCGGTATTTAATTGAAAATTGTTTTCTCTGAATTTCCACTTGCATTGCCGAAACTTTAATAAAACATTTCGAAAATTATATACGCAAACTAATACTATAGATGCAAACAGGACAAATTATTCTTGAAGAAAAATCAGGTATGACTTTTCGATGATAATTCTTCCTTTGCTTCGTGCGAATTATTTGAATACTCTTTTTTAAATACATTATCTGATGATGATCATGATATCTCTACTCTCATTATTCTTTTTTATCATTGCACAGTTAGAAGAAGAAATTGAAAGAATGTCGGAAGATGTCAGCGAGCACGAAATGAAAAATCGAGAAGTTAGATTAAATTTTCTAATTTTGGATTCAAGATTAGAAAAAAATTATATCTCATTATGGCCAATTTTAAAATGAATTATCAGTGTTATAGGATATAATCGAATAATGAGTCCCTACGTTTAACGCGAAGAAAGAACAAGGACGCGCTCAGATGCAGTGTCATAATTATCGCGCAAGTTTCTTCCCTCTCAACTACGATATTAAATTGGAATTTAAATTTTCGTCGCGCGCGACGTAATCGAGGAACAAGGTGCAACTAATTTCCAAGTCGAAGTTTTGCATCCGACAGGACATCCTCGCTCCGTTGCTCGCTGACAGTTCCGCGAAGAGAGAGAGTTTCTGCCGTCTCCCATTTTTCTTTCCTTTCGCCTCTATTGTGCAATGACTTTTCGGCGTGTAATCGCCAAGTTTCGACCTTATTTATTCAGTAGGGATCCGGACTAAGAGGTCGGACTTTGCCGGGTTTCTGGCAGCCGGTTTTCCGTTTCCCAGAATATATACGCTGCTGCTGTCGCTGCCGCGTTCATTTTCATTTTCCCACGAAAAACGGCGGCGGAACAGGCGCGGCGTCTCGTAATTCCGGTAAAACGCAAAGTGCACTCGGCAAACTGTGTCGCGTTTATCGACTTTACGCGTCCCGGCAATTAACGTCGCGATGTATCGCGGCGCCGAACCCTTTGTCGCGGAAACCTTTTTTTCTCGCGTCGCATCGCACGGAGTATTCAGCGAATGACTCATTTTTCACCATGTGATATGGAGATGGACAGACGGACACGAGGAGAGGAAAGGATGAGGGATTGTCTGATTTAACCTGTATGAGGGGACACGAGATTGACTCGGAGAGAGAAAGGAGACATGAGTGATGAAACCCATTCACGTACTCAATGAAATACGTAACAGACTATATAACTATTTATGTCGCTTTCGAGTGAGATCGTTCCCCGAGTGAATGAGTAAAGCTTCTTTTTGCAAGACCACTATAGCCATCTCGACTGTCGTGGAAGGTTATCAATCATAATTCGACATCGTGTTAAATTCGAGAATCGCAAGTTACGTTGTATGTCGAAGCGTTAGTTGTTGAGGAAAATATGCACTCATATAAAATTCAAATGGATATCTGAGGAAAGATCTTTATTTTAAAATTATATGATTTTCTATTCAAATGTATTAAATAAACCCCTGAATGTAGAAGAATATCCGAAGAGGGATCTTAATTTAAAAAAAAATCTTGAGGGAACTTGAATTTAGAATTTAGAGTTCCAGCTTTTTGTTGTGGGCACTAAAAGTCGTATATAAAATAACTCTGTTGGCATTTTTAGTACCTTTAAAAAATAGAAGTTATCGATAATCTATTGTATACACGCCTGGGGAAAAAAACGCACTTTACGCAGAGCAACTTTACGTAAAAAAAAAAAATCGCATAAAATATTAAATAAAGTCATGTCATCTCGCCCGAAGCGAAAGTCACCCACTCACTCGTATATAATCCTGCATCCTAGAATGAGTGTGCTCGTGAAATCTAGCAGGGTGAAAGAGTGCAAGAGAGTGAAACATTAGAATGCCAGAGAAAGAAAATGCAGAAATTGCGAGTGTATTTGAGAACAAAAGGTAGAAAGAAAGGGAGAGAGTGAGAGAGAAAAAAGAGGGAAAGTAAGGAGAGCGAAAGAGAGTGCGAGAGAGAGTGCGCGCGAGAGAGAGAGAGAGAGGCAACCCGTGTGGGTTCTCTGTCTTCTTCGCAGATCATCGGAGATTTGTCGTCGGCGACACGCTATTTCGAGCCACCGGCGGTCCTTTGCGACTAAGGCAACTGGTGCGGGATTAGCAGCCTCGACGACCTCGGAATCGCAGGAGAGCTACGCCCTCGACGCCGAGGTGCCCGCAGCAGCCAAAAGATCCCGTAACACGAGGGGTTCGCAAAAGTGGAGTAACGTACGCGCGGTCATGGCGTTATATTCCTCTCTACGCAAAATCAAGAGGTATTCCGGCACATTAGTCGATGACGGTGAACTCCGGCATCGTCACGTCTCTCTCGCACACAGAAACATATCCTTGGGCTGCTGTCCCATGGCAGGCGGAATTTCGGAAAACGGAATCGCGGAGAAGTATCAGAATTATTTGGAGAAATTTTAAGTTAACGTTTTAAATCATGATAATTAACCGGGATGGAATTTTTGTCTCTATATAAGAAGAACTTTGTTGTTAATCGAAATAATTGTTCGGTAAGTATTTGTTAATATACATATATAAATATTCGATCCAAATATTTTATCACATAAAATATAGTTATTTTATTGTCAAGAATAAAATTGCGTGTTTGTCGGTTCGCTTTTTTTGTGGCTGAGCTCCTCATGGACTAATATTTCGGAGCATTTCGAAAATTAGTGAAAATAGAAAAATTTCTTTTCATAGTTTTCCGACAAAAAATAATTAATACAATAGAAAAATATATAAAAAAGTGAAATTTGTAAGTATT
This sequence comes from Nylanderia fulva, assembly GCF_048542155.1. Taxonomy (NCBI): domain Eukaryota; kingdom Metazoa; phylum Arthropoda; class Insecta; order Hymenoptera; family Formicidae; genus Nylanderia; species Nylanderia fulva. The sequence continues at coordinate 1,060,886 of NW_028190807.1, read as the reverse complement.
GTTTTTTATAACAGAAAATAACAAAGAAATTTTCTAAATGGAAAATTGTTTGAGATTAGAATAGCATTCCGTAAAAATCGTTTCATGGGGAGCGAGCCTTATTCTAGTACTTTTCCGCGATTCCGTTTTTCGAAATTCCGATTGCCATGTGACAGCACCCTTACACTCTCACAGTCTCTGTCCTTCGAATTGTTTTGGGAACCTGGCACGATGGCTTGAATTCTCATCTTGTAGTGGTCTTCTCTCCCTCGTATATATACTTTTTGGGAACTTTAGTTTCGAAGACGTTTCGTTTCTTTTTTTATTTGTATAGTATTCAATACATTAATTGTTATTTTTTCTAAATAAAATAATCTAAGTAATCGAGTTAAGGGAATCCTAAGCATCGTCTTGTTTTATCGATAAAATAATTTTTGCGCATCCTTTTCTTTTTATTGGTTGAATAAAATAATAAATGCTTTTCTCCATACATATATATATTAAAATAAAAAAAAAAAAATTTATATTTGAAAGAAATATATCTTCTTTAAAAAAATTTTTTTTTAATTAATTTTTTCCTGTGAATTTTGACATGAACGAATAATGCATTGAAGATTATATATTTATCAGTTTGCATTCTAAATTTTTTATTTCGCGCGGTTAACAAGAATCATATACGTAGAATATGCGAAAAAATTGTTCGAAGAAAGAACCTCTCAAAAGTGTCTCTCGATGGTGTCGGAAAATATTGGAGATTTTGCAAGCACGTGTGTTTGCATCTTGTCAATTATTCATCTTGTGTAGCGCCAGACTTCCTAATATAATCGAGTATTCCGAGGGATTTTCGATTTTTAGGATCGCGTGACGGAGCTTTCGAAACTATACGAATTTTCAAACTCTGTTTCGCAGATTTCGAACAATGAAGTGAATTATTCAAAAATTATTTCTGGGCGCGCATGCGCGCACACGAAGCAATTCTAATCTGATATTGTTTTCATCGCTACCCACTCACAATCGCTCGCGATGTAAAACGAGAGGAACGTAAAATTTACGAGGACACGAGACTTCCACTAAGTAAATGTACGTAACTGCGATAAATTTTATACGGAAAAGTGTCGCTATATTAAATTCGAAGCCAATATTGTCGGTTTACATACAAAGTTATCGAGCTTTCTGCCTTTCCATTGTTCCGTCGCGCCAGTTCTATCTTTGCAGGCTTAAAAAAATATTCACATTCACAGCTGGATGAATCAATAAAATAACAAATTTAATAAAACGTAGAAATGGAGAAAACATATTTTTTTAGAAACGTTTATTACGCAAATATTCATTAGCTTTTAATCAAATCAAGACAAAATATCATGCTCTGTACAAATATATACAATATATATTATTTGAAAAAAAGAAATAAAATATTGAAGCTATATAAATAGTAATCCACCTATCTGCAGTTTTGAACGATTGTCTCTATTGATGATCAATTTGAACCGAAAATTCCTAATTTAAAATTACACTTTGTAAAGTTTAACGACGTATATTATCGATTGATGTGCTACAATGACAAAGTATAGGAACGAGCTATAAGTCTCGAACGTCGATCGTTTTACGTCGCGAACGTCACATCGCATTCAACATAAAACCGCACGAAAGTACTGGCTACTCTCTCGTCACTGCAACTCTATCCTATCGCCACTCACTACTTTATCTCAGATTACTGACTCGTGGTCTCTACTTTGTACTAGATGATAGAACTGTAGATGACTGCAGTCTCTCTATCCTTCGCTTTCAAATGATATATCGAACCATTTAACTTTATGATAAGGGACCCCTCACAATCCTTGTAGAAACTGGAATCGGCTAATTTTTTCACACATTGTAGCTTGCGATCTGCCGAACAATAGATTCATAATATAATATAAGTAATAGCTTTATAGCTAAATATTGGATAGTTACTGATTGTGAGTTACAGTCAGTCAAATAACTCGTAGATCTCAAGTTTTTCGTATTTGACAGGCTGTAAATCAGTGACCATCTATTATCTAGCTCTGAGCTAAATTGATTTATTTAGCTTTATTTATTTAGCATTATTTATTTAGCTTTTGATCTATTACATTTTTTGTTTAGTAAGTCATAAGTTACAACATGGGAGAAAATCAGCTGATTTTACCGAAATTCACAATTTCATCTAGGATTTTATATAGGTTCAAAAACTCCGTACTAATTAAAATTAAATCTTGATAAGGTCAGCTAGTTTTTCTCATAAGCTGCAACATGTGAAAAAACTAGCCAATTCCAGCGAAATCCATAAGAATTATGCGGGATTCTTTACAAACGAATTGATTTCTTTTTTTGCGCATACTTTTATTTGCGATTTGCTAATGAAGTATTGATGCTGCGCAAAATTTCTGAACAATATATCATTGATATCGCGGTGAAATGAGTAGAAATTATTGGCGATGCGTCCGACGATGAAATGGAATACCGTTTCTACCGTTTATGTATAAAGAGCAGAGTTCATAAATTTCTGCCCTTTCATTTCGCACTTGAAAGTGATACGCTTGTATTGATATTCGTTTTCTCCCTTGCTTTGCATCAGCGCGATCCGATTCTCTCCGCGAAATGCGATACATTTCAGCTAATAGCGAGCGATTGATCTCAAATTAATCTCACGTCGAATAAAATATTTCGTTTCATTATTAGCATCGATTAGAAATTACGCGAATCCCTTCGTGTGACGTGTTTTGCATCACCAGCATCGATCAAATTTTTCTGTTTGTCATTCACGTTCCAAATATTTTTCGAGTGTTTCAAATTTTATTACTTCTCTTGCAGAAAAATTGTCGGTTAAATATTATCGAAGTTACTACTAAAGCATGAGATCTTAATACGATTTGTAAAAGTGGTTACTTGAAATTTTCCTTCATAATGCTGAAGAGAGTTGAATCTTAAATGGAAAGATTGTTTTGAGCGAGCAATAATTTGGCCAGCACTTTTCTTGACGAGTGATTAATATTTCGAGAATATTATTTTTTAATAAGAATAAAAGAAATAATAATGACACACTCGGGAAAAAATATAACACAGAAAGCAATCTCTCTATTTGGCATTCCGTTAATTAATATATGCACACTGAAAAAAGTTGTCAACTTAACTGAACCTTTCAACTAAATATTATTTCGTTAAATGAGCATATAAAAATATTTAAATTAAATATAACATGTTAAATCTAACAAAACGTATATTTGACTAATATACGTTTCATTAACAAAATAGTAATTTAGTTGAAAGATTCAGTCGAGTTAACAAATTTGTTTTTCAGTGCACGCGACAACATACATTTTTACGACAGAACACTGTACATGGGTGTTACATTAACGAATTCAAGAATGTGTAGTAGCATAATGACGATTTTTAGTTATTGTCACTGTTTAACGGTATGCGATTTTTCAATGTCACTGTCTCTGTCTGTCTGTCTATCTATCTGTCTGTCTGTCTGTCTGTCTGTTTGTATGTCTGTTTGTCTGTCTGTCAGTCTGTCTGTCTGTCTGTCTGTCTGTCTGTCTGTCTGTCTGTCTGTCTGTCTGTCTGCCTCCTATCCATCATCTGATGCTCTAACTGATCTGATCTCGATTCTCGCTCGATTTCTCACTTTTCTCAAGCAAAAACTACCTGTCTTACGAATCTTAGAATTTAGAGAAAACATGATACGCGCGATGTATACACATTCTTTCGATCGAAAGAAAGGAGAATGATGTGTGTTTCGCACACGTTAGGTTGGACCGAATAGTACATAGGTATTTATATAGACCCCGTATGTGTTTGTGCAAGATGCATAAATCATAGCGAGGACTGCGGAACGAGGTGCCTTGTGATATACCCTATATAGTGTGTATATATATATATATATATATATATATATATATATATATATATAGCGATTTTTGCGATTTTTGTGACACGCAACAAAAACTTATGCATGCGTGATTCGCAAGAAACTCGCGGCGTTATTCAGTCACGCGGAATCCCGATTATAAAATATATTTGTGTGTGTGCGCGCGTGTGTGTGTGCGTCTGTGTGCGCAAATATGTCAATCGTATTTCTTTCAGGGGTCGCCATGTGCGAAACGAATATTGAAACGCGTCGGCTCTTCGTGCGAATAAGCTTCGATTAATTGTGTCTATTGCGCAAACAGCTTGTGTAACGTAAAACGCATAATATATATGTATATAGATTGAGTTGACCGCGTTTTACATCAGACCGATTGGACGTATTTGTCACGTGTCTTTTTTAAGAGTGACACGATTGATCCGTTTTCGCGCGCGCGCGATGTAAATATATATCTTCAGACTTGAAAGTTTAATAAATTATATAATTAGAGCACATATATATGTATATATGTATATATATTTTTTTCCTTTCGTTATATCCAAATTTATACACGGTTAAATTAAATGGAGACATGAAATATTTCGATTATTAATTATATTTTAGAGGATTAAATATTTTAGATTTTTTTGTTATTGGAGAAAGTAATAAGACGCTTTTTCTACTTTCTCGTGAAAATTTAAAAATTCTCTGGGATAATAATAGTAACATTAATAGAAAGAATATGGTTCTTGTCGCGGAGAGGAAAAGGCGCGATGTCAAGAATAAAATAACGACTCCTCGCATCGATCTATTACTTTCCCTTTGCTCACGATATGATAAACGATTTTACCCCGTTAGTACCTTCATAAATCCGACACGCGTTATTGGAGCAGATTGTTTCCGACCGGATAAATCAGTCTTTAAAGTACGTACCCGGTTTCTATATATGAGGACACCAGTATATCACGCGGTTCACTTAATACTCGTAGAGATACACGAGACGGCGATTATTTATGGAGCGCGACAATCCGTACTTATATCGGTTTCCTCTCTTTCGCTTCGCGACGAAGGGACAGCAGAAAAATAGGATTTGCCACGGAATTGAGATCTCTATGTCGATAGGAAAAATATCTATACGAGAGCACATTTCGTATATATGTTACACGTTCGAACATCCCCTTATCGCACCTCATCATTTCGCACATTTCTAGGTCAGTGCGTACGATTATACATAAAATAAAGTAACGTGTGACGTGGATTTGCCGCTGCGTATGAAAAATCCATCGATATTTAAACAATACGAAAATTTATTTTAAATTGAATTTTTTTAAATCGACTTGCTCTGCGAAATATTCTTCTATATATGATATATCGCAATTTTTTTCATAAATCTTACGAGAAAATGTATGTACATGTGCTCGACGTGTCACTCTAGAGAATATACAGGGTGTTAAAGAAAAAGGGTAAATATATTTTGAGAGCAGATAGTATTGATCAGAATAATAAAAAAAATATTTAATAAATGGGTTCTATAATTAATATCTTTCTATTTGAATTTATTATGTTTTTCTTATTAATCGTATCACTTTTAGTACTTACTAGTTTTGCTATAGTGACATTTTATAATAATATTAGATTTATAAGTATAAGATTTTTAATGCATGTCAATAAATTCAAGAACATCCAAGTGTGTTTGAAAGAATCCGAGACATAAGATTGAAAAATGAAATCATAAAAACTCTTTTAATGCTGACTGCAAACCTAATAAATATTCTTTGGTTTACTGCAATAAATAGCCTGTAACTTCAAAGATATATTAGACATTTTTTTCTCTTATTTTAATCGATATTACTTGCGCTCCAAATGTATAACTCTTTTTTTAACATCCTGTATATAATATATATATATCAATTTTTTTCATAAATCTTACGAGAAGATATACATGTGCTCCACGTGTCACTCCAGAGAATATATATTAAATCAGATGACATAACGTCAACGCAAGTATTTCAATATTGTGAAAGCTCAAATATATATGTATGTAATATCCTAGAAGAGCTATTTTATTTTCGCAAAGGATTTTCCGAGCGCCGATGTTTACCTAGATCGCAGTTTGCGGATTCGAGCAATTTTCTTTAATCCGACATATGCGACGGAAATTAATGTTTTTATTGCTCTGACGACCTAGCTGGAACTAGGATGACTTTAACTGGCAGTCGTAACATTCTCCTTCGTATCACTTAACGGCCGCCTTTATACGCGGTTTATGAGGTGTGCATTTTGTTTTCTGTACATGTCAAGCTGATACAAGAACGCGATAACAAAATTTCATCTCTCGTTTTTATATTCGATCTATACGATTGTAGGAATATGTGAGAGAACGAAATCGCACGCAAGAGGTTCATATTTCTCAAATTCTAGTCGAATCTCGAAAATACGTAGGGAGGCTGACTCGAGGCCTCCGGAAGACTCTCCTTTACCCCTTTCGTCCTTGACTGGCGATCTGTTTCTCTTTCTGCTCGCAGAACGAAGAGCAATCAACGGTGGATGAAACTCCGTACTACGGTGCAGCTGTCCTCAGCGATCTCGACGATCCAGAAGAAACCGCCGCTGAAGCGGGAAGACTCGTTCCTCAAGCGGTTCTCCACCAGGCAGATCCCGGAGAGCCAGGAGACCCTGGACACCGGCGAGGGTGACGCGACCGACAAGGAGGCAGGTAGCCGGCGTCGCAGGCGACCTCGTAGGCCGCAGAAACCCCCGAAGACTGTGGTGAATCCGGACGAGAACTTTTACTATTACTGGCTGATGCTGCTGTCGGCATGCGTTCTGTACAACCTCTGGACCCTAATAGTTCGCCAGAGTCTGCCGGAGCTGCAGGCTTTGGCGCCTGCCGTCTGGCTCTCCTGCGACGGCTTCACCGACATGGTCTTCTTCCTGGACGTTGCGGTGCAGTTTCGCACCGGTTACCTCGAACAGGGTCTGATGGTTTACAACAGCAACAAACTGGCCGGTCACTATATCAAGTCCAAGTCCTTCATTCTCGATCTGCTGGCGTTGCTACCCCTCGATCTGCTGCAGGTGAACCTAGGCAGCAACCCGATGCTGAGGTTCCCCAGGTTCCTCAAGATCTATCGGGTGTACAATTACTACTACATGGTGGAGTCGCGGACGGTCTATCCGAATCTCTGGCGCGTCCTCAATCTTATTCACATTCTGCTCATCCTGGCGCACTGGTTCGGCTGCTTTTACTACCTGCTCAGCGAGGCCGAGAGCTTCCAGGGCGACTGGGTGTATCCCTACCGGCCCGGCGAATACTCCACCCTCACCAGGAAGTATCTGGGCTCCCTCTACTGGTCCACCCTGACGCTGACCACCATCGGCGACCTGCCCACGCCGGAGACCAACGCCGAGTGAGTGACATAAAATCTCTAAGACGAAACCGTGATGCACCACTTATGCGCTCCTTGCTCCTTTCGTTTTTCTTTTATCGCACCGGGTATCTCGCGTCGCCCGATCTCGTCGAGACGAGGCTTCAGAGAGATGGAACGTCGGCGTCACATTTGCTTTTTTTCTCTTTGCGCATCTTCACGCGGAGCGAGAAGATTGCCGAGGAAAGAGACTATTCCATTGCAACAAATTTTATCAGAGATCATTTCAAATAATATGGAATATAAGAATTCATTATCTCGAGAAAGTTAGTAATCGTATAAAGATGTGCTTTGTAGAATATTTAATTGTTACGCAATAACGATAACGCAATTCTCATACGATGCGATCGAACCTATTATCCAGCTTGAGAGCTGCGATTCATTATTTTTGAAAAAGCTCCATTGCGAGAAATTTGATTTTTTTTATATTTAAAATCGACTTCCTAAAATTCATCAGAAAATAAATTATTAAATAATGTTTCTGCGCGTATCGGTACGTATTTCCTCTTTCTTACATTTATGTGAAAATTTTAGCGGAATGGTCCTGAAGAAAGACTTGAGAGAGTAAATCAAATTATTTTGTGTTTATTATAATCAAATTTTCAAGATTTTTTCAAATAGATAGATAACGAATTACATTCTTTTCTTGATACCGGGCTTTCGGAATTTCCGAGATGTTCCGATCGATCGAAAAGTCATGTATCTCGAGACGTTAGCATTAGACTCAAGGTTAACTTGCATTCGCATGGAACATTTACGGCGCCTTAAAAGTCAATAGCTCCTTCGGGCTATGACATGGATCAACAGGTAGCTAGATGCATAATCTTATTTACTTTGCAACATTCGTATGTGCTTGATCCGTGATCTATTTCGCGAGCCATCCGCGCGTTTAAAAGCCTTCGTGTATAAAGAGAATTGATGAAAACATTTCAGCGAGTCTTTTTCGTTAAGAGGAGGAAAAAATCCGATAAAAATACCAGGAGAAAAATACCCGCAAAATAAACGATCATTTATATATGTATACAGAGTGTATCTAAATAGATGCGAGAAATTTTAGATGATTCTTTGTTGAAAATTTAGGGAGGTTTCTTATATAAACATATATTTTTAATTTATTCTTTATCAAATTTTTTTATTTATTTTTTATTTATTATTTATCAAATTTAAGAAATAAAATTTGCTGGATATTTCCCACTAATAAAAAAGATATTTGTTAATATTTTTTTAAACATTAAAAACTTAATTTTTACCTTCTTCTTTAGAAAAGTAACTTCTCAGGGAGGGATATAAGAGTATATGTTTATATATAAGAACCCGCTCTTAATTTTCGACAAAGAATCATCTTCTAGAATTTTTCGCAATTATTCAGATACATCCTATATAATTAAGAGATGAGATTTGATTAAATAAAAATGTAAAAGATGACACCTTTTTTCAATGTTGCGGATGTTACATTTTACATTTTATTTTACAACATTTGCATGCATTTTCTATATTAGCATATTATAATTACCTCGATCTGATTGAACGTCATATTGTTAGTTCATTAATTATTTATGTTCGCTTCTCGTTTCCGGTTACGAATCGTAGATTCGCTCGTATTTTCCGAAGCGCGTGTTTATATCGCGGAAAGTATATTATTATCGCAACGTGTCTCGTAATAGTGACGTAAAATTCTCGTGTTTGTTCCATTTTAATGCAAATAGAATAGGATATTACGTTCAAACATTCAACTGTCATTATACAGTCATTCATTACATAATATAGTTTGCGACATCAATAATTCCTTATTGGGATATAAATTCGTAAAATGAACTATAATACTATTTCAAATGAGAATTAATTATGTTATCCAGAATTAATATAGATATCTCAAACCGAGAGGATCGGTTTTGCATGCATTTCCGTTATGTAAACGTAATAGTGGTCGAGGAATACGTCTTACTGCGAACTATTATTATTACAGCAGACGGATGATCGACGAAACATGCAAATTTCTCGCAAAGTCTTTAACTTTCTGGAATTTTACGAAAATGGCCCTCTCTTGCGAATATTGCGCAATCGACAATCGATATTCTCCGGCATCTCGTGGAATTTCAAATGACGTAACTCTCGCATTTCAATGCGAATTTTGCTAACAGGCGAGACACGTTTCGGTAATAATATCGCGTAATTTAACGTCGGGATATTTCGCGTATTAATTGATATGGGAATTATAATTATCGACTCTAATCGCGGCGCTCTAAAATCGATATCTATCGATTAACGCTCGCCACGTTAAACGTCACGTGATATATGTTCGGGCTTACGTTGCAAACACGTTACATGCTAATCGTATACGTATATATATGTATATTTAAGCGTATTACTTCGCTGCGTTAAGTGCGGAGACGAGATAAACGGAAACGAGATCGCGCGCGGCGCGAAACCGATTGATCGACCAGATCGTCTCGCCAATCAGATTTCTCTCAATCAAAGCATTCCGAGCATCGCCGATTTCACGGATATCGTCAGTCGACGATGACAGACGCCTCTTGGGTACAGGTGGCTCACAGTCGCATCGTTAAACCATCCTTCAAAATCTCTATATATCTGTATATATGTATATCTTTTTTTATGAATCACATACAGGGTGTTGAAAAAAAGGGTTTACATATTTGGAGAACAGGTTTTATAGTATTGATCAAAATAAAAGAAAAACGGTCCAATCAACATTGTTCCTACAATTAATATCTTAGAAGATACACGCAGGATATCTTTCTATTTGAGCTGATTGTCCTTTTCTTATAGATTTGTAGATATCAGTATGAGGTTTTTAATGCACGTCAATAAATTTAAGTGAGACATATGATTGAAAAACGCGGCAATGAATGGGAATCACATGGAGCTTTTTCTATACAGAGTGTTTCTAAAACTATGTCAGGGATTTTAAGGGCCTATTCTAGGAGACGAAATAAGAAAAAGAGGTCCTATAAACATGGCGAGTTATAGCCCCCTAAAGTTGAGAGAAAAATTTATTATAGCTCTCGGACACTTTGACAGATTGTTAAAATTTTGCACAGTGCAGAATTTTTCAGTTTTGAGAATTTGATCCGATTGTGAGAGGGAGATATGCTAATTTTCATTTTTGAACCCATGTTTATAGGAACTTTCTTTCTTATTTCGACCCCTAGATTGCGCCCTTTAAATCTCTGACATCATTTTAGAAAGAACAATAATAATAAGCTCAAACAGAAAAATAGCTGAAATCTTCGAAGATGTTAAATGCAAGAGCCATTAGACATCTTTTTCTTATTTTCATCAGTACTATCTGCTCTCAAAGTACGTAATTTTTTTTTCAAACACCCTGTATACAGGGTTCATAAAATGATCGTCTACAGTCGTTTACCTCGAAGAGAATGTGGCGTTTTGCCGAATAAAGATGGAGAAACACGCGCGATTTCGCGCGCAGCGCCGGCGGTTCCATTGTCTCTTAAGTTTGGTCTCTAGAACTTAGATGCCTAGGAATTAGACTCGTGAAGCGGCCTTGTTGTTGTTGTGTTGGCAGAGTCGTAGCGGGCGGCAATCCCCGGAGCCTCGCTCGTCGCGGCCGACTGTCCCGGCTTCTGCAGTTCAAGCATAACGGAGGGTATCTGTATCGTTTCCAGAATAAAAAAACGAACGAACGAACGATAAGAGAACGGAAAGAGAGAAAGCGGCGTGAGAGAGCGTGAGAGAGCGTGAGAGAATGGGAGAGCGCGCGTGAGGGAGAAAATGGGAATCCGAATGACAGGAGGGTGTTATGGCGAGGAATAAATGAGAATGCAATGAGGTAGAGAATGCTCGTGTAGAATGAGAAAAGGAGAAAGGGATGAGTGAGAGAAGTAGATGATAGATACGGGAAAAAGTGCAAAAACGATATAGGACAAATTCTCTCTCTCTCCATTATTCGTGTAAATGGATCCAAAAAAGGAGATACGGGCTATAGGATTTTCGTTATTACAAAGATCGCACTATTTGATTTTACAAAACGATTCCTATAAAGATGTATTTGCGAGTCCAATAGAGACTTTAAAGGTGTTCAGGGGATCCTAAGCTAACTTAAGCTTCCTTCCTGTTTTATTGATAAAACGTAAGGTTGGAACTATAAATCTATTTATTGGCTCTATACGGATTGTTTTTACCTGAAATTAAAACGCTTCGCCCTTTATTAATATTAATACTTTAATTTGTACAGGAAAAAGATTTATCAATCTGTATAGTTTTATATATCTTGGTTACAGAGTGATGAATGCTTAGAATTCATATTTCTGTAACCAAGATGTATGAGATTGTACAGATTGATAAATCTCTTTCCTGTCCAAATTAAAGTATTAATATTAACAAAGAGCAAAGCGTTCTAATTTCAGGTAAAAAGCAATCCGTATAGCCAATAAATTTATAGTTAATCCAGCCTCACATTTTGTCGATAAAACAGGACGAAAATCACAGGGACTTCTCAAGGACGTTTAGAATCACCTTAAAGGGAAAGTGATCTTGGCGCGAAGGGAAAGAAGAAAAATCCGACAGAGAGGGTGAAAGTTGAAGCGCGAACGCTTCATTTACGACATTATGTCGCGACGGAGGAGATATTCTTTTGAAAAATGATGGGAAAAATGAGATAAGTCTCGCTGGCAAACCCGGGCTGTCGACTCGCAAAAGGCAATCGGTGTGAAATCGCGGTTAAATTAATTAATATATAAAATGGGCACTCGCGCCGAGACGTCATCTCGTCGGTAAAATGATGAAATTCTACACGAACAGGGTTACTATTACACGGAAAATTTATATCGCGCAATATCTACGTCATGCAATTAGAAGGACGAGCAAGACGTGCTTCGTTCTTAATTGCATTTGCAAACGCGGATTTTTCATCCTCAAGATAGCAGTGATAGGAGAGATTTTCGTCACGAGGCGAACGCTGTCTCGAGCACGCGGATTCGAGGAACTCAAATATTGCGATAATGGCTAGATTGTACCGGCATTTATCTCGCAAACAGTATTACGTTTATAAACGCTTCGCTTACGTCTTTCTGCAGATATATATATACGGACAAATAACAATTATTCTCACAGCTAAAAGGGAAAATAATGGTAAATCCACATTGATTAGTTTATGCAATCATATGGAACGCGTATTATACGAATGCGTTATATAAATGTGTTATATAAAGAAAAAGGTTACATAAATACACTGAAAAAAAAAAATGACTGAATTAATAAATATTTATTTCAATGCTGCTTAATAAATCATTTATTTGAAACAAATAAATATTTTTCACATCAAATCAATATTATTAGTTTCAAAATTAGTTTCAATGAATGCTTTATTTGGTATAGTATTAAAACAAATACTTATTCGAATTCAATAAACTTTTTTTCAGTATAATATTATACGAAAAAGATAATTGCACGAATCGAAAGCGCATGGGTTTACCATTACTTTTAATATCATGATTTTTGTAACCCATTTGTTTGAACCTGATTATCTCGATGCCACAGCATTGCTTCCAGAGAATGAAACAATTCGCCCGAATAATTCATTATCGAGTATCTCGTGAACGCATTCTTTGCACATCATTATTCTATTTATCTCATATCCAGAGTATCTCTAGATATTATTATAAATTATGCAGATCATTTATATCTCCGCAGTTCGATCATGCAAATAATAAACCGAGGAGGGAACGCGCGCAATATGAGAATAATCTTTTCTTCTTTCTTTCTCTTATTTTTTATCGCGCGCAACGATTCTCGAGGAATATCTCTCGAGGAATGAGGGAGAAGAGAGTTTATATGAAAAAGGGGAAGAAAACGCGAGGGAACGTTTGTTTCGTAACGATATTGCGCCGGGTTATCGACCGGGTTGTCGCGCGAGGGTGTAATTTATGCGTCGCGTGTGTATCACGGGACACGAGCGTGTGTATGCCGGCAAATCGATGAGGAGTTAGGTATATATTCGTGATCCGGCGAACCCCTTTGGAGAACGATAACGCGCGGAGTCTCGGTAATTATCCCCGAAGGCAATTATCTCTTTATTCGGGTGAAGTCGTCCCTCTAGACGGATGTCACCTTTGAAAGATACGCGAAATGAAAAACGACGTTTTTTTTTTTTTTTTTTTTTTTTTTTTCATATAATAAAGGCAACTCGGTCTTTTTTCCACGATGGATCTAGAATCCTCCCTTAGGGAAAGCACACAGTTGACACAGTGGGGTGTACGCGAACGTAGGTACCCGAGCTACCTCCGGACTCCTGGGGGGGCTTTTAACTGGGTCACTCTCCTGGGGATTTCAGCGAAGAGACACCGGACTATGTTCATATTTAAAGTATTAGCATTGGAGCCGTTGAAGGGGCTGATTACATATTCTCGCGGCGTAGCTTTTCGCGAACTTCTTTTCGTGATCTGTCAAAGTTATAAAGAGCTCTGAAAAAATTTATTAATCAAATATCTATCTTTAAACATATTTAAAATAAAATATAATTAATTATTTCAATTATTTTGTAATTATAAGAGAATGAGTACACTCGCTGCAAGATAAAATGCATTCGAACCATTGAATGGGCTGATTACATATTCTCGCGGCGTAGCTTCTCGCGAATTTCTTTTCGTGATCTGTCAAAATTACAAAGAGCTCTAACAAAATTTATTAATCAAATATCTATTTTTAAACATATTTAGAATAAAATATAATAAATTATCTTGTAATTATGAGTACACTCGCTGCAAGATAAAATGCATTTGAACCATTGAATGGGCTGATTACATATTCTCGTGACGTAGCTTTTCGCGAGCTATTTTTCGTGATCTGTCAAAATTACAAAGAGCTCTAAAAAAATTTATTAATCAAATACCTATCTTTAAACATATTTAGAATAAAATATAATAAATTATCTTGTAATTATGAGTACACTCGCTGCAAGATAAAATGCATTTGAACCATTGAATGGGCTGATTACATATTCTCGTGACGTAGCTTTTCGCGAGCTATTTTTCGTGATCTGTCAAAATTACAAAGAGCTCTAAAAAAATTTATTAATCAAATACCTATCTTTAAACATATTTAGAATAAAATATAATGACTTATGTTTTAATTATGAATACACTCGCTGCAAGATAAAATAGCATCGTTGATGAATGTAAGCGAAAGCAAGTAGTCCTCATAAGTACGCTCGCTAATCGGGAAATTATAAATGACTTAAAATGTAGAGGCACTTTAAAAATGCATCGTGGATTTATTCAAAAATGTGCTCCGGCAAGAAAGTTATATGATACTTACATAAAAGTACTTTATATCACTGTCAGCGAGTAAGTGTCGCCACGATGAGGCGACACGTGGTCGGAAACGTCTCTGCAACTCACGGACTCAAAGTGATCGATGAGTCGGCGCGGCGTCGAGATATTTTATCGAGGAGAGGCCGAAAGCGGAAGAGCGCGGGATGAGAGACGAACCTAATAATGCGATGAGCCACGTCGCGAAATCGTCCGTGGAAAATCGCGCGAATCGACGCGAGTGTAATGAGCAACCATAAGCCGCGAGAATGACAAATGGTGGATCCGTGCCGGAGTTCAAATTGGCAAATCGAGAGACTTTTGCGCGATTTCACGACTCCACATGAAAAATCGTATAATACACTTACGTATAAACGCACATTTCATATCCTCATTATTTATATCTTTATTATTATATCACTTTATTATTCGTTATTACACAGAGAGAATTTTCTCTTAGAATTTATCGTGAAAATCGTGATAATCCCCTGGGCCAATATGGTATTGGAAGAATTTTACAAGTTATTTCTCTGATTAATTTTTATCGCATTAAAAAATGTTAATATGTACATAGGGAATTTTATTATATTCATAATAAAATTAATCGAACATATTTTATATCTTATCGTGGGAGATATTTAATATTCCTATTGTGGTAAATATTTAATCAGAGAAACTCTTATAAAATTGGCATATCGAGAGACTTTTTTGCGATTCCGCGACGTAGCATGAAAGATCGTATAATGTACTTATGTATATAGGCACATTTTATATCCTCATTATTTCTTATCACTTTATTATTCATTATACACAGAGAGAATTTTTTCTTAGAATTTATCCTAATATAAAATCATAGTAATCCCCTGGGACAATATGGTGTTGGAAGAATTTTATAAGTTATTTCTCTGATTAATATTTATCACAATAAAAAATATCAATATGTACATGTAAATTTTACTATATATACATAATAAACTTAATCGAACATATTTTATATCTTATTGTGCTAGATATTTAATATTTTTATCGTGGTAAATATTTAATCAGAAATGCTCTTATAAAATTCTTCGAATATCATATTGTCTCACGATTACCTTGATTTTCAGAGTAAATTCTAAGAGAAAATTCTCTCTGTGTAAATAAGACAATAATAAAATGAATAACAACTTTTATTGAGCCAATGCGATCATATATAAAATTACAAGAAAAATAAATTACAATTTAATCGTAACAACAACACAGTGTTATAAAATTGAAATAAGCAATTACATTAATGTTTAAGATAAAATATGCACAAAAAATATTTAAATATATATGAAATATAAAGAAAATAATATATAGATATATACATATATATTTGATATATCTTTATTCGAACAATTCGAGAACACATTTCCGACATTCGCGAGGAAGTAATCGACCGAGATGAGCGGTGCAGCAAGAAGATCTCTAAGTCGGGGAGTTGTCAGTTGGGGTAAATTCCTTGGTCGCGAATCAAGACACACCGACTATTATTCATCTCCGTGAATACGAGACGGCTACTACTAGTTCAGTCTAAATAGGCAGCCATATCGCGCGGCTAATTACTCTTTGTTTGCCAATCCACTAGTGGTTATCGCGTAATAATAATTCACTAAAGACGATGGAATATTGCGGAATGACAATTGGCGTATTACTTCCTTCATAGATACGAAACGTATCCTGGCTCAAGTCCTGACTTCCGCGGACGCACGTCATGTTTCGAAATTATTTCGATCTTGTATACTCGCATATTCAAGGTGTATAGTTCCTGGAAAAACCTGGAAAACCTGGAATTCTCAGGAAATTTTGTTCTACCTTGAAAAATCTCGAATTATTATGGAAATTGATTTAAACTCGAGGATTTTTTTTTAAATTGTCCCTTTGATTTTAAAATATAGCTTTAAAGATGATAAAATTTATTAGTTTTATATAAAGTATGTATATTAAAATATATTTTATTATAATATAATACTACTTAAATTATATTATTATATAAAAAATACTTCATTTATGTTAAAAAATTATATATAACAAATAATTATTTTAAAATTGTATTTTAAATATTATTTACAATACTTCAATTTTACCTGGAATTTTGAACAAAAGTACCTAGAAAATCATGAAATCCTCAGGGAATTTATTTCTAAGATTTGAGTATACACCCTGATATTATTTTGAATAAAGACATTCATGAGCTGCATCTCATTATATACTTAATCTCTTATAGAAAATTTAAGTTTTCATACACATAGATAAAACAAATTAGATTCATTTCTCAATACCAAAGTTTGACCATTTTTCCGACAAACGTGATCAATGATAGGAATAACGAGATCTGTGCGGAAGGATGTCGCGTCAACGCGCATTTCCGGCGAGTTGATCGAAACGGATACGTGATCCCGTCAGGGTGGAGATACCATGACGAGTTATTTTCTTTATTTTTTTAATGCCAAATGTCATGCGTAGGCGAATTGCATCAAACGAGTTTGGAATATTACTGCAAATACCCACGCATATTCGCGAAGATTGTTAAGTCGCACGCGAAAGCTATTTATTTTCATTTCCTGAAATGAAAAAATAACAATATTTTGTTCAAGATGAACTATTTATTCAATTTTATTTTAATTGAATAAATTTTATTCAATTTTCAAAATTTATTCAATTTTATTCTAATTGAATAAAATTGAATCGATTACATTCACAGTATTAAGTGATCAGCTGTTAAGTCAGATAATCTGACAGTATTTTTATATCATACATTTCAGAGAGCCTAAAGCTATCATAAAATCACACACACACATATAATGCATATAATATAAAAAATTCTCGAAAAGTTAACTCTATTGTTTATCAAAACTTTTTGACTTCAAAAATAAATATTTTATATCAAAAATAAATGCTTGATTACTTTCTCTCTTTAGCAGTTAAATGTGTCATTCTGGAATCTCCTATATTTTTTCAGCTTTTTAAATTAAAATAAATTTTAAGTGTAAATAAATTTTTGTGCTACAAATCCAACGCTTTAGAAAAAATAACAAATTTTATATCGCATAATAATTATATCCAATTGTACATTTATCTTATCAATTTGATTAATTAATTTATTTTAACTTGTTTACAATATCTCAGTATATAAGAATTTTTTCTTTCTTACAAGAATTTCTTAAAAAAATCAATCTTGTCATGATATATTCTTTTTATCTCGTGTTTCTTCTCGATATTAAAAAAATAGAGAGAAAAATATGCCTTAAAAAAATATCCAAAAATATATCACATTTCTTTTTTTTTATGAAGATCCTTAATACGGTTTCTCGATATCACAGCTATTTCGATAGACAAGAAAGGAAATATGGCGATATGAAATACCCAGTTTTTCTTCCACGAGGAGATCAAATTCTCTAATGTTGCCTCGTATAGTGTTTCTCGATATCTCCCGTTATTTCGGTAAAAAGGACACCCGCTGTGTTCACATTTCGCCCGAGCATACAAGTTCGTGAACCACAAACCACAAAGTGGTTGTCACTAATCCGTATAATATATGTAGATTTAAGCCACGTTCTATCGATGATTTGTGGCATACAAGGGAATTTATACGATCGACTTAAACGCGAAAATATCATTCGCAAAACACAATAAAGTGCCGATCATCCTATAAAAATTCGTAAAAATGTTCGCGATGTAGTTTCGATAGACTGTTTTAAATCGATCGATTTTTCAGTTGTTTGTATGGAAAAAAATTTAATAAATTGCGTTATTTGAAAAATTGAGTTACAGAACTGTCATACTGCTCTCTCTTGAGATCAATTTAAATAATTCGATCGAAACATTATTACATGATGATATGCAGCTCGCGAAGGTCGGTGTGACTTCCAAAGTGCATCGGCACAAGACGTTTAAGTCGTTTCAAGCTAGTACTTTGCAAGAACATCTTAATTTGCAGCCCCAAACTTAATATTCTTAAAAGCCCTTAAGAGATTGCCGAAAAGGGAGAGAAAGAGAGAGAGAGAAATCGCGAGGTTCAACAGTTTTGCGAGTCTATCGGCAACGAAACACTCGGTTTCATGCCCGGCAACGACCCGATTTTTTTCTTTTTTTTTTTTTTAATATCCCACCCACCGCAATAAGAAATTCAACTGTCCCGCATTACAAATCGTCTCTGTCGCGGCCGGCGACAGAATTCAGCCACGCCCGAGGCTAATTTGAATAATATCTATGCGAATGTTCTATATCTCGTTTCTCGCCAGGCTTCGAGTTTCATTTTATTTTTTTACATGATTTGCATTAATAATAATGATAATTGCGCGCGGTATAAGAAAATTACAATTGATGATCGTAATATCAAGTTACCACACATTAATAAATTTATGTTAATGTATAACTCGTGGGATATCTGATTAATATAAATCGACAATACAAAAATTATATATTATATATAGACTAATTTTTTTTCATATTTAACGTAACTCTGAATTTATCGATATTACTTGATCTAGATTACATGTTTCGCGGATTTTATTTAATTTTTTTTTTCTACATATTTGTAACATTTTATTTCTCGCACTTGATTTGAATATTTTTCACTACTCAGAGTTATAAGTTATAATGCTCGAATTTATTGCGAAAAAAATAAGTTAATGTAATACAATCTGCACATTACATGTGGGGAAAACGCACGGCGATCTGTCTCACTTTGAGTTAATGATAGTTTATGATCATTTTCTAAGTCTTCTCACAGCCAACATTTGTCTGAGCCTTAACTGACTCAAACTGCGGAAACGGATTTTGAAAAATTAGAGAAGGGCAATAAGTTTAATTTATACGACTTTACAAACATTGTTTTCACTATTTTTGAAACTTCCATTATGATACTTGGCACTCGCTTCCAAAGCACAAATATACTCTAGTTTCATTGACTTAAATATCATTCATTAGAATGTGCAGCCAACTAGTTTGCGCCTGAAACACAAGAATTGAATTCTTTTCACATCCATTTTATATAAAAAAATATTTGAGTAGAATGGAAATAATTAAAATTAAACAGGAATAATTATAATAATTATTTTATTATTATTATGCAAGATTAAAACTTAGAAAAGAAAAAAACAATTTTTTATTATTTTGTTGAATATAGTAATTGTACGAATTTGCATAATACAAAGTCGTATATTGTAAACATAAAATAAATATAATATAACAAACATTATATAACAATCAGTGTTATGATTTTAAAATTAGCTACATAAAGATGAGATAAAAATATGTAAATTCATCTTAGATAAGATGAAGATTATTTTGTTTTAAATATATCTAGACAAAATATAAAATCATATAGCGATTCATCAAAATAATTTTCTAGATAATAATTTTTAAAACTGCTTATGTAAACACAGTTATAAAAAAATGTAAATTATAAATAGGAATATAAAAATATATATATAATACTTTTTTGCATCTAAGACGCAGGTATAGATAATATATATTTTTGTTATCTATATAAGGATAAGATGACGCCAAAGTTTCATCTAGATGATCATCTATATAATTTTATGTCGATAACAGCAAACACTGATAACAATAAATTGTAGAGTCAAATGTATCGTGAATACGTAATTATTTTCATAATATTTGGGAAGCGTAAGACCCTCCGGATTTATCTGTTAACAACTTGGAAGATAATACATGCGAAACACTATGAAATTACGTCGCGATAATGATAAAGGGTGGATCAGCCTATTATGAACGCTTAAATGGTGAAATGTGCAATATTAGATCGCGTAAAATGACAGCGACTGTCAATGGAACTTTGATGCCGATTAACTTGAAACGCCATTTATATCCACTTGTCCTTGGATTATCTGCGGTTTCATCGTTCAAATGCAGAACGCGGTTAGAGGTTTTAGCTGACTTCACACACACATTAATAAATCGCGCACGTGCACGAGAGACCTCTCCGCTTCATCGATTAATCGCCTGTCTCTGGGGAGGGAAGAAATGAAGATCACTGCGAAATCTGAGCCGAACGATTAAATGCGCCATTGATACGATTAATTGCAATTAATTTCGTCTGAAGTCGGCCAAATAGATGGTTATGGTTTTTTAATATCCGCAGCGATTTCCGTAATCTTCATCGATCTCGCGTCATGAATCTCCTCGAATGTCGTTAATGTTATCCCTCGACTCCGATTCGTCGGGGATGAACCTAGGACAGGGGACGATATATCGCTGGTTCCCCCCGTGATAGCAATTTGCTTTTCGAACGAATAAACCCCGGGAAAAGGATATTACCGGTGCCGATGCGGAAAACAACGTTGGCGTGAAATAAAATGAAATTTATTGCGCGAGAATAATAATGTCAATTCTCCTCAGCTGTGCGACAAACCCACTCGTCGACACTGACAAACCGATCCACCCTTTTACATCGGAATAAATACAAGTAATGTCGTAAAGTACTTGTATGGAAATGCAATTTTAATTTCACTGTATCAGCGAGATGCGACCTGATCGATAGTACAATTAAACCCCTCACAGTGTATGTATGTAGCATATACTATATATATGTACAGAAAAAAGACCACACCGTATATGTATATATATGCACATCTAAAAAAATCGATCCTTTTGCGATTTGCGCACTGAAAAATTTATTGAATTCGAATAAGTATTTATTTTAATACTGTCAAATCAATTATTTATTTGAAACTAATGATATTGATTTGAGATATGTGAAAAATATTTTATTTGATGTAAGAAAAGTCATTCAACATAAATAAATAATTTATTAGGCAGTATTGAAATAAATAATTATTAATTCGACAAGTTTTTTTCGGACGGATAATAATTTTCGGACGGTAAACCTCGACTTGGCGAAATTATGGTGTATCCGTCATTCCTCGGTGTAATTTCGACGATAAACGCTGTGTTGGCGTTAACGTTACGCATCGTGACACGACGTGATCAACTTATCGATCGGCGTATATCGCGTCCGCGAATTTTCCACTCCATAAATTAATACGTCGAAAGCTCCGAAATAGCACTTTGAATGCATGCGTATTGTATCTCCGATATACTGGGATGTTCGCGACACCACATTGATAATAATACATTCCCGTCTTTTTTTTTTTCATTTATTTTATATACCAAACAAAATTACGTAGATTCCAAGAATATATAAAATAATTATTATAATATACTTATATGAGAAATATTCTTTTTCATATTTTCTTTGGCAATCAATATTTATATAAAAGAATTTATAAATAATATTTAGAATCGTGGAAAATAAAGTTATTCTAGCACTGGGAGAATAAAAAAAGCAATTCAACTTTCAACTAAATTTAATTAAACTTTTTTAATTAGATATCCTTTAATGTATATAAAAACAAGTAATAAGTAAGTACTTAATATAACGCAGAATAAAGGTACACATTTAATCTCGTCTTCGAGTAATCCTTATACATTTCTAATTCTAATTTTTTTTTTTAATATATATTCTTTTCCTCGTATTTAAACATGTCGCGTATCTCGAAAAGTATTATTCAGGTCACAGAGCTGAACTTGTCAATGAGTTCGCAGGGACGCACAATGAAAAACGAGCTTATATAGCGTCGCGGGATAATGTCGTGGGAAGACTGCCCTTCCCTTACTTAAGCAGCGGGTTAATTACCAGGCGTAGGCACCCGAGTGCGCATTGTGCATCGCGAGAAACTCGATTTAAAAGTCTCAATAGCGTGTTTGAAAGTTCAGTCGATGCGGCGCTATTTAATAATACCAGCCGACGCGGTTCGCAATCTATACATATATATCCGATAGCAAAAAGCTCCTTTACAGAGTATCCTCTTTATCATTCCGCGATATTAAGCGACACATTTACATATGTACTCGATAATTATTCAGTCAACTTGCGCGCACTTTAATTTTTCTTTCTCTTTCGCGAAGGGATATAATTTTGCCAATATCGAGGTACATAGAAAAATTGGTGTTTTCTTGTTAAAATCGTTCAGATTTTTGTGTTAAATATTTAACACATTCACGTGTTAATTTAAAATATTGCTGTTGTGTTAATTGAACTTGAATGTTAAATTATTCAGACAACTAAAAAAATGTAAAAATAACAATGTGCATCTGTTTTTAAATGTTCTATTTTAATAATGACAAGATTTATCTGTTAAAATTTACATAAAAAATGTTGATTTTCTATTTTATAATATAAGTGGAGATGATAAAATCCAAAATTAACATATTTTTAGTTAATTTTTACATCAAAACTATGTTAATTTTGCACAAAGTTTATTTTAAATTATTTCAAGTTTTGTATTTATTTTGTGTTAACATATTAACACAATATTTGTATCTCCATTTAACATATCCATATTATAAATTAACACAAAAATTTCTGTGGACCATTTGTGACATTTGAGAGATATCTGTTAAATTTAACACAAACTTTTTAACTATGTAAGGGAAAAAAAATATTATTTCGAAAGAGGACGGACAATTCATCATCGACCAGAAGGGAAAGGAGAATACTAATTTCCCGAGAATTAAAATCCGCCTTTTCCCTCGGACGCGAGGGAAAATACCGCGAGGAGCCGTCTTCAAGACGTTCCCTTCGAAAATACCCTCTTCTACAAGAACGATTTAGCGGAATGATTTAGTCGGGCGAGATTGCTTTGCCCACTTGATTAAAATATCGGGGAGGGATTACGAGTCCGGTGGTGAAAAGTACTTTTGCGGAGGCCGCTGCTGCCGACTGGGAGGATAGATCTCTTTTGCTCTTCAAGTTTGCATCGGATCGCGCCAATTAGAAATACGATGAGAACGATAAAGTTCATAAGTCGTACATTCGAGCGAGCTAACGCAAATAGCTGGAAAATTGCCGTATCGTGAGCCAAGTTTTATGAGGGATACGTATTCGTATATGTGTTCCATTTCTTCTCGACGATAATTTAATATAATAAACCCGACCGTATATACTACAGAGAGTTAAATATTCTCTCAACTTGTATAAAAATATTCCCTATATAGCGATAAAAATAAAATTCTTGTCGAACGTACACAAAGATAAAATAGAAATTTACAATAAATATCGATACGCATCTCTTCTTGCGAGAAAATGCGAAATAATTTATATTTTTTTCAAAAAAAAAATTTGTTGATGAAATTTTATTTCACGTAGAACATATATAAAATGATTAATTGAAATCTATATCATCACGTATACAATCGTAATGTAAAGATCTCTGTAGAATTTATTCTCGAGGCAAGAAATACCCTCGACGAGGCAAAAAGTTCACTTCCGCGAAATTTGCGCGGTTCTTAATGCCGGTCGATGTTCCGCGCACGTTTCTTTCCCTATCCGACATTTCCTCGGCTCTAACGACAAGATTGCTTAATGACCAGGCGAACAGGGAACCCGAAGGAAACACGAATCGCGCGAGGAGCGCCGCGGAAGATCGATTTGTTGAAGGGGCTCTCTTATATAGACGTCGAGAGAGAGTGAGAGTGCGCGAGTGCGCGAGTGCGAGAGAGAGAAAGCGATCAGCGAGAGAGAATCTCATTTTAGCCTGGGTCAAATTTGATCTCGCGTTGCCTCGAATAAGTCGAGCGAATCGCAAACTGAATTTTCCATGGTTCGACGATGACCCGCGTAGCCCGCAGGGTTCCGGATCGCGACTTTCGTTTGACCCTTTGAGAGTTCGCCGCATTTCGCTGCATTATTACGGGAAGATTGTGACATCGGGAATTAACTTACCTTTGTCTGTATTTCTGTGCTTACAACAGCCCCATTCCGAATCATTAAACAACTGACATAACTATAGGTATTTGTCTTGGAATATACGCGCAGAGATTAATTACTCTAATTTTATTTTAATTAATTAGTTAATACTTTCTACGAAACGTTGGTTCTGTCGCTTTTAACTTAATTTCCGTTTCACGAAAATGTCGAGTTTTTTGTTGATAAATAATATAATATTGATTGTGTACATAAAAAGAGACGAATCTTTAGGAACTCTTAAGAGATGAGCAATTCGTTTTAATACAGATGGATAAGAGAAGCTGCGATTTCGGTTTTATTTCAAGGAATATAATAGATATTTGTTTTTACGAATATTTTTCGGATTTTAAAACATTTAATTGTTTGCTAACATTTTTGTTGGATTTGAATTTAATTTCCGTTTTACGAAAATGTCGAGTTCTTCGTTAATAAATAAGATAATTGATTACATATAAAAAGAGACGAATCTTTAGGAACTCTTAAGAAATGAGCAATTCGTTTTAACAGATGGATAAAAGAAGCTGCGATTTCTGTTTCATTTTCAGGAATATAATAGATATTTGTTTTTACGAATATTTTTCGGATTTCAAGTAAATTTAATTGTTTGCTAACATTTTTGTTGAATTTTTTTCATTAAATTGAATTAAATTCTTTTTTAGCTGTGTATATTATTAATTATTACGTTCGTATAAAATTAATTAGCTTTGGAACGCGCGTTAATAAATCTTTTTTATAATATATGTATCTAAAAATAATAAATTGACTTATTTGCGAGCATATTTTAAACTTTGCAAATGGGGCTTTG
Organism: Nylanderia fulva; assembly: GCF_048542155.1. Lineage (NCBI taxonomy): Eukaryota > Metazoa > Arthropoda > Insecta > Hymenoptera > Formicidae > Nylanderia > Nylanderia fulva. The sequence continues at coordinate 1,035,721 of NW_028190807.1, read as the reverse complement.
TATTATTCATCTACAAATTTTATTTAAATTCATGTTTCGCTTTTGTATATAAACTTTTATAATTTCTATAACTTTTGACTAAAAAAAATTTACAAAAAGAAATAACCGCAACGAAAAAAAAAATAATTATATTAATTGTCATATCAATCTCGATGCGTCTAAATTCTAAAACGTATGACACGTGTAAAACATGCGAATTAGACAAAATCCGAAAAAATTGCAGTTGTAAAAGTAAAAAAGAACCGTACCATCAATGTGACAATAATAATTGATACATGCTAAAGCTGGAAACGAATTGTTCAGGTTCAGTGATACATTTTAACGAAACTATTCAACATTTTTCTATTACATCCAATTATATATTTCCAACTAAATATTTTCCATAATTTTTTTCTGTGAGATATTATATTTTCCGCAAATGTATTATAAAAAATACACGACTATTTGATCAGCGAGAGATGACACGATGATATTCGCACACGTGCATTTGAACGTGTATCGATCATCGAACTTGATAAGGGTTAAACCGCGGTGCTCGAAAATAAAACTACTTCAAGACAGAAGGGAGAGAGAGAAAAAACGAAGGGATGAGCGATGAGGATAAAAAAATAAAAAGGCGGTTTAAAAATGTAAGAAAAGAAAAGCAAATTTTTCGATTGTCAGGGTGTCTAGCGGTCAGGGAATTTTATAAATTTAGAATTGTCAGAGAAAAGCAGGTTTTAATATTTATCTGGATTTTTTCATATTATTCTACATTTGTCTCAATAATGTGAAATTTTTTATTAAATAATTATAAATTTTTCTTTGACTCCTAGTACGCTAATTTTCTGTGTTGTTCATTGTCGTATTATATCATGTAAATTATATATTTGGAAAAAATAATACTAGTCAAAAAGTCAGAGAAAAAATGAATTTCTGTTCTTGGAAAATTTGCAAAAGTCAGTGAATTTTTTTCATCGAATCTGCTTGACACCATGGATTGTATTTGCTACAAATGATTTTAATGTAAAATATGCATTTGAAATTATAATCGAAGCGGGGAAAAAATAAAGCGTCGAATATATCGATTAATCGATAGCACCATCGCCCATCCCTGCAGCAGACACGAGCTGATGGACTCGAGAGGTAGGGTGAGGCCGTCACGGGGATGAACGTATGAGAGAAATACTGAAAGGGGAAAGTTCGAGGTCGTCGGAAAGTACGAGAATTCCGCGCCGGAAGGGACAGAAAGAAAAAGGGCGAAAAAGTGTTTTTCTTAGAAAATGTACCGAGTCGGTTTGAGGCTGTCAATGGAAAACGAAGAAAATATGTTTGCATGTATATATGAATGTTCTATCGTGTATGTGTGTGTCTGTGTATATCAGTTGTCGATTCGCGAAAAGCGGAAAGAGTATCTTCAGACGAATGATGAATCATGAAATATAAACGAGCAGGGAATAAAAGCGGAGCCTATCGGTTCTGCATACATGACCGAGCATGAATCGGTCAGAAAGGTGCCATTAGGGTAGAAAATCTAGGGTGTTTCAAAATCATCGAATGTTGTATAATCACGTAATTATTAAAATAATCTTCTATATCAAATGGCTTTCATACATTGTTTCGAATTTAAACGCTTAGTTTGCATACTTTGCTTAAAGGCACCGATTCGAGAATCGAGAAATTTTCTATGCAAAATTTTATTAGTTCTAAAAATTCTATTTATTTGAAATTGCGTAAAGAAATATAATTTTCGCGCAAAGCGTAATTTACTAAAAGTATTATATTATATTTTCAATCGTCAATTACTCGAAAAAAGTTACAAAATACCCAACCCTTTAGTATAAAGAATATAAATTTACTTCAAAAAATACATAGAAAATAAAAAATCTATAAATTTTACAAGAATCAACAATCGTAAAAATTTCAAACCACAATATTGATGGATTTATCCACCGGTTGCAAAATTTCTAAAATATGTATATATGAAAAGCTCTCCAAGCATACATTGTTTAAACCCTTAGTTTGCATATGTCTCTTACAAACTACGTGAATCCCAAGTTCCGAGTTCGTTAAGGCACCAACTCGAGAATCGAGAAATTTTAACGATTCACAATGACGCTCGATTATTCATCGATTCAGCAATCAGAATTTCGGTCAGAATGTCAATCGCAGACTGACTCTGTGGGCAAATGCAAAGTGCGCGCGTTTCATTCTTTCCGTTTTCGCATCAGTGAAGATCAAACCGAGAGAAAGAGAGAGAGAGAGAGAGAGAGAGAGAAAAAGTCAACGAATTTGTGCATGTATGTGCGTATGTTTGTTGTGCGTGTATGTACATGTGTCAATATGCAGAGAAAAAGAGACAGGGTGTCTAGCGATCAGGGAAATTTGGAAAACCAGGCATTGTCAGGGATTTTTATAAATCTGGAATTGTCAGGGAAAAAGTCGGGAAATTTTATTATTTATCTAGATTTTTTCGCATTATTCTACATTTGTCTCAATAATGTGAAATTTTTTATTAAATAAATATAAACTTTTTCTTGATAACACGCTAATTTTCTCTGTTGTTAAAAATCGATTCATCCATACAGCGTGTTCGTTAATTTATATTTTCATCGTCGTGTTATTTTATTTCAATGCGTTTGATAGAGACAAAACTAAAAAATTTGCTATAATATAAATAAAAAAAGTAATTATTTAAATAGTTTATAGTGACATGTTTGTTTCGATTATCGTACATAATGCAGATTGTATAATTTTTTCACCGTTGACAAAAATATCTCAAGGATTTCATGATTTAACATTTAATTGATTTATCATATAGATATGCAAATTATATAATTGGAAAAAATAATACAATAAAAAGTCAGAGAAAAAATAAATTTCTGATCTTGGAAAATCTGAAAAAGTGAGGAAATTATTTTCATCGAGTCTGCTGGACACCCTGAGAGAGTGCACGAGAGGAGAAAGAAAGGGGATGCCCGAGAAAAATATGTGTGTGTCGAAAGAGAGGAACGCGAGAGGAAGAGACAAGTAAGAGAGAAGGGAGCAAATAAAAAAAAAAAAAAAAAGAGAGAGAGAGAGAGAGAGAGAAAAAGGAGGAAGGCTCCGGCGGGGGCCGCTCGTCCATGAACGGAGGACACTGATCACATCCCTCTCGGACTGATCGGCTCTCTTTCTTCCTTCCTGATTCGCAGGTACGTCTTCACGATTGTCAGCTACTTGATCGGCGTCTTCATATTCGCGACCATCGTCGGCCAGGTTGGCAACGTCATCACGAACAGGAACGCGAACCGCCTCGAGTTCGAGAGGCTCCTGGACGGCGCCAAGACTTATATGAGGCACCACAAAGTGCCAGGCGGTATGAAACGCCGAGTGCTCAGGTGGTACGACTACAGCTGGTCACGTGGCAGGATACAGGGCGGCGGTGACATCAACACCGCTCTCGGTTTACTCCCGGACAAGCTCAAGACCGAGCTGGCGCTGCACGTGAACCTCTCGGTGCTGAAGAAGGTCACCATCTTTCAGGTGAGCCTCGTTTTTCCCACCTGCACTGAAAAGAAATTTCTTGACCAGACCTCTCGGCTAAATATTATTTTGTTAATTGGACATATACAAATATTTTAATTCAATATAACATATTGGTTCTTACGAAACAATTAAGAGGATCCTAAACGCCATCCTGGTTCATCGATAAAACATCATTTTTGCGAACTCTTTTCTTTTTATTAATTAAATAGAATAATAAAATCCTAAAATCGAAAAGCATTTCTAGTTGACCAATAAAAAGAAAAGGGTGCTCAAAAATGATGTTTTATCGATGAAACCGGATGGCGTTTAGGATCCCTTTATATATGTATTCAATTAACAAAATAATAATTTAATTGAAAGGTCAAATTAACAAATTTTTTTCAGTCTAGGAACGAACGCTTCTGAGACAATTATTTGTCGAGGCAAACATATTGAGAGATATCGATAACGATATCGAAACTTACTTGAAGCGTTTACAGGTAGAATATATTATATAGGATAACGAGAAGATACAGGAGATAAAGAGCATTGCAAGTCTCTTTCATTGCTTATAGTTCGGTTATTCATATTTGCAAGGAAATATCGTATTTGAAAATAGCGAAGCGATACTTTGTACTTAAAGCGAGAGGATTCGTTTATTCATGCGAAGCATATTATTTTCAAGATATGCTTTTGTTCCATTACTTTTAATTTAAAATGAGAAATGCTTTTACTTCTACCTTGTTATCTAGTTACGAATCTTGTTTTACCTAATGGTTGGATTTCTATCAACGCCCTTCTTTCTTCTGTGAAAAATTTACATCGACCGGATAACTTCCTCTTCTTGTGCGAGAGAACAAAGGAAAGATAGGGGAGAAAGAAATGATGGTACCGCGAAATCGCGAAAAAGCGAAGGTATGGAATTGGCTCAATAAGAGCCAAGTAGAGATACGATCGCTGTGGACGAAATATTTTCTCGATCATGTTCAAAGTTTTATCGTCGATGGTAAACGGAGAATCGAGGAGGGAAAAAAGTACAGAGAGATATTTTATTCACAGGAGAGATTCGCTTCTTGCGTGCCCGGATCTCCGTTAAAGAACAGATTTTGCGCGAATCTTTGCAACCTTTATTGTTCCAAAATATGATTTGCACGCACCGTCTGCTCCTATTTTTTCAATAAACTGTGTGCGAATTTGCTATTTTTTTTTACTAGAAAAACAGAAAGATATATAAGCTAAAAATTAATAATTTCCATCAACGTGGAACGAAAGATTACCTTATGAGTTATGAAACAAGACGAATTTATATGAGAGATGAAGCAGAACGGAATACTGAACAGTTTCAAACTAATGGAACGAGGGAACACGCTGAAATAAAAGATTAAAATAAAAATAGTTTTCGTAAAATAAATATTTTAGCTTCAAGCACGAATAAATACTCTAATGCACTTGCGCTTTTTCGTTTATTATTATCCAGAAATAAAAGCAAAATAGTTCGTTCCGGGTTAGTTTCACGTGACTCAATATATTTTTTATACAAAATATTTCTAAAACTATGTCAGAGATTTTAAGGGCGTATTCTAGCGGTCAAAATAAGATAAAAATGCTTTTCCTTTCGAGTTATAGTCCCCTAAAATTGGGAGAAAAAATTGAAAAATGTATTATAGTATTACAAATCGTTCAAATTTTGCATTGCATAGTAATTAGTAGCGAATACTTAATTTTTATGTGGTTTTGACAATTTGATCCGATTTTGAGAGGAAGATATGTTAATTTTTGTTTTTGGACCCATGTTTATAAGAACTTTTTCCCTTATTATTTTGACCTCTAGAATAGGCTCTTGGAATCTCTGACATGGTTTTAGAAACACTCTATATAATAAGTGAGTGCGATTTGCTGCGAAAATACGTCACAGGTTTTTCATGGGAAATACGATCTCGAGAAAGATTACAGACGCGGGACGTATATGAATCCCTGTTAAGGGAGCGACTCTGTTAAAGCCGGACAAATATTTGAGCGAAAACGTCGGTTTGTGTACCCTACCGTCCGAAGGGAAACTTTTGAAGAGAGTGCACGAGCGAGACTTTTTAAAGACTCGATAGCCATGTTTACGACACAGTTCAATTATCACGAATCTTCCCTTGTCTTTGTGTGTGCACGTTGTTCTTTCTGATTATGTGTTTCGAGTCTTTGTTACTTTAAGGGAATGTTGATTGTGTCTCTTTTATTGATAAATTTTATTTTTATTTAACTATTTTTTGGCTTTACAGAATGAAACATCTTTATTGGCTTTACAGAATGAAAACTAGAATTAAAGTATTCAAGTAACAAATCTGGGCTACTATATATGTATATGTATATAAACTGAAAAAACAAGAGAGCTATAAATAATTACAGTTTTCTTATCGGTCTTTTGCATTAGGTCGATCTAAGATTTAACTTTCTTGGTGTTTTATATAAATATATAGTAGTCCGGATGAATGCCTTAATTTTAATTCTAGTAAAGGATTTTTCATTTTTAATGTAACCAATAAAGATTAATAGTTAAATGAAAATAAAATTTTTTGATAAAACAGACAGCATCCCCTTAACTCTTTCGAACAAATCGAGAAGGGTTGGAGATAGAGAGCCTCAAGGAGAGAGAGGCGACAACTGGTCATGTGACCACTTACTCCTGATTAGCTGACTAATATGTGTTTTTTAGACATTGCGACGCCAATGCAGAACACACGTCACACATTTGAGGTTAGATGTTCTGCATTGGCGTCGCAATGTCTAAAAAACACATATTAGTCAGCTAATCAGGAGTAGGTGGTCACATGACCAGTTGTCGCCTCTCTCTCTCTCGTGTTCTGCGACGCCAATGCAGAACATACGTCACACATTTGAGGTTAGATGTTCTGCATTGGCGTCGCAATGTCTAAAAAGCACATATTATGCCAATCTTCGCTTCTCTCTTCTTGAGGCTCATCTCTAGTTGGAGATGAAGATTTTCTTAAGTTGTTCTTTATAAAAAAAAGCCTGCGCAGAATAAATATTCGAGAATAATCATAAGACGATCAATTCGATCACTCCGTAAGACACTTTACGGATTAAGAACGAGGACGTCTTCCTCGACGATCAGTTTGTACGCAGATCTTGTAGGAAGGGAAGAAGGGAGCAGGGTGATTCGAGAACTTTAATGTGAAGGAGATTTATCTCCGCGTAACGACTTAAGTTCCGCTATCGAACCAGTGGCAGCTTCTGTCGGTAATCGGTAAGCGCTCGAACGAACCCCTTGTAAATGTAAACACTTTTCCTTCCATTTTGAGGCCGGAAGCTTATAGTCGGATGAAAACGGGAAGAAAGAGAATGTAGGTGCAGAGAACTGCGCGCAAGAATAAGTATTTGGAAAGTTTGCCTGAGAGGATCTCGAAGGAGAGAGAGGCGGATATGACACTCGCAAGCTCTGCTAAGAGGGATTTCCCTTGATCAAGTTTTCGCATAGCATATAGAATTCTCGTTAAATTTCGGTTTTCTTGTTAAAATTTTTGTGCTCTTGTTGAAATTAAATATTTAACATATTCATGTGTTAATTCCACATATTGCTGTGTTAATTCTGTGTTAATTGAACTTAAAACTGAAAGAAGATAATGTAGAAATAAATGTGCATTTATTTTTAATTAGTGACAAGATTTATCTGTTAAAATTTACAGAAAAAAATGTTGATTTTTAATTTTATAAGTGGGCATGATAAACTCTGAAATTAACATATTTTTAGTTAAATTTTTACATTAAAATTATGTTAAATTTTTTTAATTATTTGAAATTTTGCATTTATTTTGTGTTAAAATATTAACACAATATTTGTGTCTCTATTTAACATATCTATATTATGTTAAATTAACACAAACATTTCTGCAGACTATTCGGAACATGTGATATCTGTTAAGCCTAACACAAATTTTTTAATTGTGCTTTTTTGCCTGAAATAAATTTACACTCGCGTAAAAAAATCGAGTAATTATATTACAATGTACCTTTAACATACAGTCGATATTTTTAAATAAAATTTGTGTAAAACTGCAACAGCGAAAGAGGGAAATGTAAAAAGAGTACAAGAGATAGATCTTAAAAAGTTAAGTCGCCGGAAGCTAAATGGAGCGCGCGTGATAAACCGATATAAAGAAAAGTGCTGTTGCGAAGGCATCTCGAGAACTCTTGGTGAGGAAGAAATCGAGAAAAATTACGACGAATCATATATCTCTCATCTGAGAAATTTCAACTACATTCGATGGTGTGGAAACTTGTCGAGAGATGGAATCTATTGTTAATTAGGGCTATGCAACTCTTGGGTTGACTCTCCTCTTCTTCTCGTATAATCAAAGAGTAAAAGTAATTAAAGTTGTCGAACATGGTTCAGCATCTCTTCGTGATAGATTATTGCGAAGAACAAAGTAAAAGAACTTTGCAACTTTTACTTCAATTCTCTTGCTTATTTGTAACTTGCGCACTTTAATAACGCAATATTATTTATCCTTAATCCTTCTCTGGATATTTTCGATAGATTTTTCGCGTCTTTGAAAAAAAGCATATTTTATTTTATACATTACATTTATTCTTTCATTGCCATATTTTTTAGATAATTTACAAATTGTAATACAATTAAATTTACACAATTGTGGATAATTTAATGTTGTAGAAACAATTAAAGATAAATCTATAAATTTTGAAAGGGAAATTGATAAAAGTAGATGAAATTGATTTACACACTTCGCCTTTCTTAAAAATTATAAAATATCCCACGATATTCTTTCTTAAATTCCACGAGCAGGAAATATCTTGGAAGATTTATTGTGTGTAGGCAATGATTAATATCGCGATAGTAAATGATTTATCGCGTAAGTGCATTACACCATCTCGCGTAATTTATATTACGCGCTTAGACTTGGACAAATTTTTGCCAACATTCTCTAACGCAATAATAGATAAATATGATTTTCTCAATACATTATAACTTATTACTTACGAACGCGCAACATCTGCACGCTGTTGCGTAAATGTAATTAAATTTAATTCCATCTTTCGACGAGAGACAATCATGGCTGAAACTCAACTCGCAGATTAAATACATTTAACTAGAAACACAATTAAACGTATATTCTAATTGATAATACGTTCGGGACGTATTTATATTAAACTATATGTCACATGGTATTTATAATGATTTCGCTTTGATCAGTTTGTGAAGTTGATTTTTCTCATCGAAATAAATATCGCGTTTACATTCTGTCGTTTCGCTTTCATTCGATTAGGAGAACTGTCAAATTTTCTTGCCATATTTGAAAATTGCGATTTGATTACGAAGCAGGATATGGCTTCGCACAGTTCCTTAAAGAAAGTCGAGAAAATAAAGTCATTCAACTGTGAAACGAAAGCTGCTTTTTTAGAGTTCTTGAGATAACAAGATTATCTTAGCGCGTCTTTTTTTGACACCTGTCAAAACAATCTGTCGATATTATAATCGAGCGTGAAATTTGATTAATACACGAATACATAAAATGTTCATTAACTGTTCAAAATAAAATGGAAACAAAATTGTATCAATTGCCGGGATTGTATACATATATGTCAAAGAAATATACATAAAAGCGCGGGATGAGAATCTTATATCTTTTCATTATTGCTTTATACGTGTACTTGCCGATATAAGTTTAAAAACATGTCAAAATATGATATATCACCCTTCATCGACTTGTGTGCCCTATGAAATATGGAGTTATCTCGCGGCGTGGAAAGTTGGAACGATAACAAGGAAACGTGAAATGTATAAATCATGCTGAGGCGAATCCGACCTCAACTCTTTCTCACATGTATCAGCGAATCTCGGGGATCTCCAGACGGATATAATATATCCTTTATATGCGCGACGCACGAAAATCCCACCCCCGTAGGAATTCCGCTTTCGGCGTAATGTTTAAATCAGTTGAAACGGAAAGATTTGTCTACGTGGATCACGCGAGATGTGTCTTAATCGCGCGAACAACATACACACATTTTTTTAAATTGATATTTTATGCTATTTACCTGTCAAAATTTTGACAGGTCGTCCTTTTTTCCTCGAGTTCTTAAGAGGGTTCTAAACGCCAGTTTTATCCATAAAACATTTTTGAACACCTTTTTTATTAAGTAGTTGAATAAAATAATTAATGCTTTTTCACGATTAAAAATATTTTTAATTTTTTAATTAGAAAACATTTTTTTGTTTCTATATGTATATATACTTTAATCGTGGAAAAGCATTTATTATTCTATTTGACCAATAAAAAGAAAAGAATGATGTTTTATCGCTAAAGCAAGACGTTTAGGATAAGATTGATTATCTTAAGAAAAAAATAAATTGGAAAATGATCGACTCGTTTTTATTCTGTCTCCCTCTTCCTATCTCGATCAATCTCCCCGAGGAAGTCGCATTACGCGCGTTAATTGTGATAATTTGGAACTCGGAACATGTCGCGTAACGTCCATTGGACCCTGAACTTGTTTCCGCATTGCTGCGGATGTCATATAATGTTCAGAGTGTTAACACGCTAACCACCATGTCGGCGACCGATGGCTAACACAACGTTGTCGTCCACGTTGTGTCAGCCATCGGGCAGGTAACGTATTAAAGCGATACGTCGACAAATTGAATTTCGCAGACCATAGTCAAAGTGCAGTGACGTAACTATAATAGGTAATTTTGCGCCTGGAGTAAAATATGTGAAACGTCTATACTTGTTGAAAATAATAACGGTCATTAAACATTATTGCAACTTATAAACTGAACGGTCAATACATACGCAGCAATTAATATAATTAAAACAGGAAAACTTTATTTATTACATACATATATACAGGGTGTCTGACATAAAGTGTCACATCGAAAATAGTTCTCGTTATTTGGAGACAATTTTTCCTCAGCAAAAATATCGAGGGAAGCCATCATGTTTCCAATTTTTGCCATCATGTAGCTTTGTAACTAAACCTTAAATTAAAATGTTATTAAAGTAAACTCTACTTGAAATTAATTGGAGAATGTGGTTTTGTTAATATTTTTTATCTCCACGAGGCTTAGTTTGCGAAAAATCCTTTATTTTTAATCGCTTATAACTCGAAAATTATTGATGCCTCAATATTTTTGCTGAGGAAAAATTGTCTCCGAATAAAAGGATCTACTTGTAATTTTCGGGATGACACCTTATGTCAGATACTCTGTATATTATCAGCTTCTAGAATTGAAAGTGCAGGAGTTTGACTAATTTGGGGCTAATTTTGCAAAATTATGTGCATAGAGATGAGATGATTCTCCTGCAAATGTGTTGTTCCGGAGTAAGTTTGTTTGCGTATGTGCAAACGGTGCTGTCAAAGTTCACACTCCGCTTTAACACAGGACTTTCGCGTCCGATAACCGCAAACGACGAGAAAGAAACGCAAAAAGAGATGGAAATCGGAGTCGATGAAAAAAGGGTGCTCCCTTTCTGCCTTCTCGGTCGTCATCTCTCCGTACATTCGAAGAATTTCCATTACCTCGGAATATCCTTCCTCCCTCGCTCTTCTTCTTTACCCTGCCTTCTTTCTTTGTACGGTAGAAGAGAGGATGTTGGAAGGAAAAAGAACGGGGAAAAGTAGGAATAAATGACACTGAGATAGAGTTACGCGTGACTGTATCGAGTTCCAAGTAAATTCCTTTCAAATATTCTGATGCAACCGGCATAAAAATCTTATTAGAAACAACATTTCCCGGATGAACGCGTCGAATGTATTATTTCATAAATTTTTCATATCCAAAAGTTACGTGCGCAAATATTTAAGAGTGCCCAAAGATATGAAATTTCGGTCGCGACATTTATATATGAAATTTATCGCGATATATAGTACGTTGTCAATATAAGATACGGCTTTCAATTCTGTTAATAGATATTTGAGCGATTTAGAGGCGAATCGCAATGAAAGGAAGCAAAGTGCTTCATATCCGGCTTTGAAGACATCCTGTCGTTTCTAGCGTATGATAAAATTCATTTTATTTTTCAACGTTTTTAGATCGCACTCTCTTTAAAATAGACAGGAGCTGCTTATCGGGCACCTTTTACGGACGGAAGATCTAAATTACGATTTTTGGGTCGATTGATATTTTTCCGAAGATGTCTCTCTGAGAGAAGGACTGAAACAGGACGAAATAAACGACGCGAGGCGTCGAGAAACGTTTTAATCGAAAATTTAGCTGTCCTCTGTTGGGACATCGAGACAAAAATTCTTTCATTTCCAGCTGCATCCGATCTATTTTCTCGCCGATCCTTTTATTCGTCTGAAACAGTCAACTTGCTCTTACAATAGTAAGCTTTATAGCATTTTATCGCACTAGATCTCTTTCACAATTTTTGAGAGAATTAGACAATGTGAACGAAAAAGAGAGAGTTAGGGTAAAAAAATATATATATTTAAAAAAAAAGACGAAATTGAAAAGTTTAATAAAATTTATAAAGCTATAGACAAACCTTTCTATTTCGGTATCAAAGAGTAAAAGTTTATCCATCAGAAAACACGGACATACAATCAGTGTTTATTGTTATCTAAATAAAATTGTACAGATGATCATCTAGATTCTAGATGAAATTTTAGCGTCATCTTATCTTTATACAGATAATAAAAATATGTATTATCTATATCTGCATCTTAAAAGTGTACTCTAAATGATCTAGAATCTAGAATAATGTTCAAATAATTTGGTTTATAATTACATGAAAATATTTAAATAATAGAACTAACAAGAAATAGTAAGCGATAAAAACTTACAAATAAAAGTGTGAATATATTTTTATATCCCTATTATAATTTATATTTTTTTATAACAGTGTTTACATAAGCGGTCTTAAAAATAATATTATTTAGAAGTTATCTCTAGATGAATCACTATATAATTTTATCTTTTATCTAGATATATTTAAAACAAAATCTAAAATAAATTTACACATTTTTATCTTATCTTTCTGGCTAATTTTAAAATTATCTGAACACAACACTGCATACAATAGATTGTATTTGCAAAAAAAATTGAAAATATTCTTTTTGCAAGACATTTTCTTAAACAATAATATGAAACGATGCGATACCGCGGCATATAAAATATCGATTTTTGTCCGACGACAAAAACCGTTCGTCATTTTCTTCGAGCACTCCTTACGAGCAGTTTTCTAATTTACGATTACAGTCCGAGTTGGACGAGTTTGATGAAGTACGCGTCGTGGACCATTTAAGATGGAATCTATAGTCAAGATGGAAGAGTGAAAATATGCGCGGTGCTTAGCAAAATTTGAACAGAAGAGAGAGCATTTTCATTCATTGCTCGAATTTCATTATACGGGATTTAAACGGCGATAATTAAATTAGAAAACGGAGATTCAAAGAAAGGAGACAGAAAGAGAGAGAGATAGCGATGCAGAGTTGCAGGTCACGAAAAAGTTTGGCTTCTCGTTATAGGAAATGACTTGAAGAAATTGTTTTCTGACGTTTAATTAATTTCCCAAGCTAGAGTCACGCGATCGCACAACGTATAAAATGGGGAAGGAGTTAAAAAATATATAAAAGATCGACGCAGAGAAATATTAATCAACGCGAATCAAAGATTTCGGTATCGAGAGATCGGAACGGCAAAATGGAAATTATCCTCGCGAGATCGCTCTCGTTAGAATTATCCTGGACAATCGAATATGCGTTCGTTTTCGAAAAAGCCCGCATGGTCGAGATAATGAAGTTCACTCGCTACCGCGAATCTAGATTGAAAAAGCTGAAATTCCCCGAGCTCGAACGTAATCTACTTAGCTTCCACTTGCCCGCTGGATTACGCGCCTGTGATATTTTTTCAGAAACAAACGGTGTAATTGAGAACGCGCGGTGTAACAATCTCGCTCTCGGCGAACCGGTCGAAAAATAAAATACTGATGTTTGCACTCCAGATTAGTTGCCGTTCTATTCAAGCGTCAAAAATATCGTTTTTTATTACGTATAATAAAAAAATAAAAATATATGTAATATAAATAAAAAATATATATAATACAAATTAAAAAGATATATGTAATATAAAGGAAAATAATATTAATTATAGTTGCATTTTGTTCAAGCGTCAAAAATATCGGTTTTTTATATTAATATAATAAAAGTATATAATATAAAAATATATTGTATATAATATAAATAAAAATATTTATATAATATAAATAAGATATAAATAAAAATATATATATATATATTAAAAGGAACAAAATTAATTAAATATAATTAAATAAACATAATAACATAAAAAATTAATTATGCTTGGAATAAATAAAAGTTTTCATATTTATACTTTCTGTAAAGTATTTACCGCTTTAAAAAGGCTCTTTGATAAAATCGCAGGTGTAGCTCATATTTATTTCGATTGCGATATGCGTGTGTACGAGATATTCCGAGATTGCGGAGATAATGAAGTTCACGGTGCGGCGAATTTAAATTGAACAGATCTCAAATCGCGTAAGCTTAAAGCCAAATAATCCCCATTCCGCGTAATCCATCGAATCCCTTTATTTTACCTACCTATCCCTCGCGTATTTTTTCCGAAAGGGAGCATCGACGGGGGTTGCATTGACGGTGCAATCGACATTATCAGTATCAGGGGGAAAATTTTTTCGCAAAGTGCCGTATTATGAATCTACTTGTAATTGGCGAGTCCACGCCGCTTTTAATTGCTGTCACATTGCGGCCTGTTTCAACAAGAACGCGATTTCTGCCCCCAGATTCCTCGCAGTATCTCGTAATCACCTGTCATTGATTACTCCCCTGAATCTACAGAGCATGTAAAAAATCGCAATTACATCGGATGTAAAAAAATATCTCTTTTATGACATATATACTATATCTTGAAGATAATGATACACTTTAACTGATATTTTGCAGCATCCTGCTGGACCGCAACAGTAATTTCAAAATTAACGAAAGCGTAATCTACGAAAAAGTATATTGAGAGCTCAATATTTAATTATATTTTTATATATTATGTATAATATAATATATATATATATATATTAATATATATATACGTGTATATGTGAAAATATATATTTTTTTTTTCAAGCGAGAAAAAAATATATAAAATAATGGATGCATTTTTAAAACAAACCGTGACTCCGAATATAAAACATAGTGAAAATGCTTTTCATGCAAAAGTGACTCGGCTCACTTACAGTGCATTTAACGGTCGAGTTATTAAAGTTGCAACAACCGACTTTTATGATAAATTTTAGTTTTATGAGATTATCATTGAAAATTTTATTAAAATGTACAGAATATTTTTAAATTAATGTTACGCAAGCATATTCCTTAATTTCGAGCGAAAAGTTGATTCTTACTAATTTTTTTTAATTTTTAGCATAAAAAATCTCATCCTAAAAATCAATCTATCGCGATCAGAATCGGGAGAGACAAAATAATATAAAATTTTATATTTTATTTAACAAGAACTTACTGAATATTACTTTTATGAAGAATTTTAAATCTCTGTTAGCAAGGTATTTAATTAAGGATGATATTGATAGATTGATAGATATCAATCTATCAATCTATCAATATCATCATTAATTAAATACCTTGCTAACAGAGATTTAAAATTCTTCATAAAAGTAATATTCAGTAAGTTCTTGTTAAATAAAATATAAAATTTTATATTATTTTGTCTCTCCCAATTCTGATCGCGCAAATTCCTCTATTTATTTTGACTTCACTTATAACTAAAAAATAAGCATTATTTTCGCTACAAAAGACATGACTTCGAGCTCATCGAAGAATTGACGCCAATTTGCGCCGTCAATTCAGACATCCTGTATTTTTTTCCACTTGGTTGTTGTACTTGCGCCAATGCGCACGTCCGAGACTGCATTTTAACGAGGTCCATTGTAGATCGAGTTGTGAATAAAAAAGTCAGAAGGCCTCGATGATCGAGGATAACAGCCCGGATCGCTTGTATTCTCGTCTCAAATCAAAGCGCTGGTGCGAGAATGTGTAAAACACGTCACACTGTTCGATGGTGTACCCTGTCGATCGAATGAAATATCGCGGTGAAAGATTGAGTAGGGCCGATTCTATTAGCAAAGGGCTCCGACAAGGTAGCGCGGAAGAGGAATCGTATCTCACGAAGAATTTACGACTATCGGCTGCCGACCATCAAGCACTGCCGAGAACAAAATGCGACTAAAGATTTCTATTGCGAACAATCTCGCAAACGTCGATCAATCTTTCTCTTTCTTTGTTATCTTAATTATATTATTTTCAGATATATACATTATTTACAGCATACATATTTTAATTTTCATATAACATATACATATTATTTTAAAATTTAATTAGAAAATTAACGCTTTATTTTGCTAATTAAATTCTAAAATAATATGTTATATACAAATGAAAATAATATGTTTTAAATAATACGTTATAGTGCCCTAAACTCGATTAATATTTTTGATAGTTATCAGCTGATTTCTGTCAAAAAATATTAATCGAGGATAAAGAATTATAACACATTATTTACTACATATTACTATTTTAATTTTTTAATCATATTATTATTTTTTTATTTAATTTGCAAATTGACGCTTTAATCGGCTGATTTCAGTCAAATATATTAATTGAGTTTAAACAAATTTTATATTTATTTATTTTTTTAATAGAATCGAAGAATGGCACGCGCGTAGCACGCGCTTGTGTTCTAGTATATTTATATATTATTTAAAATTATTAAAATATATATTAATATATTATTAAAAAATATAAAATTAGTATATTATTAAAAAATTGTATCATCTTTATAAAAGTTCAAGTTCTGATTGATTAATCCTTTCAGTGGCAGTGGCATTTCAATTTTATTTTTACTTTATTTTTTAAATGTTTTTATTACATATTTAATATATAAATATGCGTATATATTGTTATGATTTATATTTTTCAGAATTTAAATTATTATTTTTAACATATATAATATATATACAAATGTTAATAAAAATATTTATTTAGCAGAAAAAATGCGTCTTTGAAAAGATTAAAAATATATATTGCAATGGAGGATAAATAATAATTATTTATAAGTTTATATGGATTAAATCAAACCGTGACTTGGCATATAATAGATTTAAATAGATAATGAGATGAACGATGGAGACGACAATGGTTTCGCATAACATGGAATAGGCGGGGTAGATAGTCTAATTCATGTGCTAAAACTGCTGCATTTAAAGATGTTGATGCAATTTATAATATTATATATAAATTAATGTTTTGTAAATATATTTATTAAGTATAAAACAAAGTCAGATATTTTTTATTTCATTATTGAATAATAAATTATAAATATAAAATATCTGATTATTAAAGTCTCATTTTTTCTTCTTGTACCATACATAATTGTATATATTACTTAAAATATTTTCTTCTTTTATTTAATTTTTTTTTAAATTAAATAAAGTATACAAGATAACACTAAACGTGTCTGATGACGAACGTGTGATAGGAAAACAGATATATTTTTTACAAAAGCCACTTATCATTAATTTTAGCGAAAAGATAGTAAGAAGCTTTTTGCGTGATTAACGAAAGATTTACGAAGGCAAAGATAAAAATTTTTATCTCTCACGCGAGGATAGGAGATACGACAAGGACTTAGAGCAAAAATTCCTATGCTTGATGCGCGTTAAATCTTCATAAATTATCTCTGTTTGTATGTAGAACATGTGAGAAGCTTTAAATTTTAAGATGATTATAAAGTCAATATTGTCAAGTGAAATTTTCGCTCTTAAAATTCGAAGCTGATGTAACAAGATCTAAATGGTTGTTCTTATTAGAATTAAAATTTGCATTTTGTTATTTGAAGAAACGATTTCTGCCATACTCTGTCATTGGAAATAGATTTGGGAAATGACTTTTAAAACTCGATTTTCCCAAGAGATTAGAGTTTATAAATTTATTCATGCAACATTTACATATACATATAACATGACAGAAAATAATGAATAATTTATGTTTAATATATATAACTTATATTTGATATATTAACTTATATTTAAATCCTGCAACAGGAGTGTCAGCCGGAATTTCTGCACGATCTCGTCCTGAAGATGAAGGCCTACATATTCACCCCAGGTGATTCGATATGTCGGAAGGGCGAGGTCGCCCGCGAGATGTTCATAATAGCCGACGGTATTCTGGAGGTGATCAGCGAAACCGGCAGAGTCCTCACGACAATGAAGGCAGGGGACTTTTTCGGCGAGATTGGTATACTCAATCTGGACGGATTGAATAAGTGAGTCAAATTCTTCGGGTTTTCTTTCTACGTCGAAGATCGTTTTTATATACTTTCCATTCACAATTTATTTTAAAGAGTTACAACTCTATTTACATCAAAATTAATATTTAAACTCTTGTTGATGATTATACCCCAAGTAGCAAGCGCAAATCATTTTTGTATAGTTTACTTAATTTTCGCGAAAAACGCTGCAACTTTAAATGTAAAAATTAAAATTTCAAAAGGATATATAGTTTGCTTAATTTTCGCGAAAAACACTATAACATTAAATGCAAAAATTAAGATTTTTACAAGTCCTAGGACATTCGTCCTGGGTTGATTTTATAGGGCTTGAAAAGCCCTTTAAAACACGTCGAGGCAGGATGCACTACGACGTATAGTTTGCTTAATTTTTACGAAAAATGCTACAACATTAAATGCAAAAATTAAGACCTTTATAAATCCTAGAACATTTGCTTTGATCTCGTTTTGTAAATTTTGAGAAGAACTTTCGTTGGCCTGATCTCTGTCATAATATATTATTCAAGTTTAATACTTGTAATATATTATTTAAATCATTATTATAATTTTTATTTTTTAATTCTATTATTTTTAATTAAATTTTAAAATTTAATTAGTAAATGAACTCTTTAATCAGCTACTTTCTGTCTCAAAAGAGAGATTAGTGAAGTTTAAATAAAGTTTACATTATTTTATTTTAAATATCAATTTTTTAAATATAAAATGGAGAAATAGGCTTGTGCTGTTCTAGTCGCTATATAAAGATAAGATGACGCCAAAATTTCACTTAGATAATCATCTATATAATTTTATTGAAATAACAGCAAACACTAGCTTGGGACGAAAAGCTAAATTGTTGGCCCTTAAATTTCCAGACGCACAGCTGACGTTCGTTCGGTGGGTTACTCCGAGTTATTCAGTCTCTCGCGAGAAGACGTGCTGGCAGCGATGAAGGATTACCCGGAGGCACAGGAAATTCTCCAGAATCTCGGTCGAAAGCGGCTGATGGAGGCGCAGAGGGTCGCGCGAGCCGCGCACCGATCCGCGTCTCCTGGTCACGATTCGTCCGACAACAGCACCGGAAAAAGGATCGTCGACAAGCTGAAGAGCGACGTGAAGGGCCTGAAGAACGTCCTGAGGAAGAGCAGACGTAACACCCGACCGGAGGAGAGCCTGGAGCTGCAGCCGCTGGCACCCAAGGCGGCTTTGAGGAGGCAGCAAAAGATCGATGAGAGCCAGGACCTGACTCTACCCAACAGCCAAGAAACACCGATATCTCCGTTGGGCGCCGGCCTACCTCTGCTATCGAGGCTCAGGTTGTTGAAAGAGAAGGAGGAGAGAGAAGAACGACGTAATCTGATGGACACGCCGGGTCACGCGACCGAGCCTCACCCAGCACCACCACCCACGGAGGCCTTGAACCCCACAAATCCGAATTTACCATTCCTGCAGAGGATACTCCTGCTGAAGACGAAGAACGAGCAGGAGGCCGCTCAAACGGAGAAGGAGATGCCCATCAAGGAACACCTGCTGCCGCAAAAGACCATCCCCGAAGAGACGAGCACGCTGTCCGACGATCAGCCGTCCTCGGAAGCCCAAAGCGTCAGCACCGTGGCCGTCGCGACCTCGCAGGTCGAGACGCGGACAGCCTACGCGTTAAAGAGGCCCTGGGTCGCGCTGAAGAAGGCGTCGTTGACTGCCAAGGACAATTCATCGCAGAAAAGCCCACCGACCAAGAAGCTGCAGCAGACAAAAATGTACGCTTCTGTCGACGACCTCTCGCCGGAGTATTGCGGCCTGCCGTTCGTCAAGAAGCTCAAAATTCTGAACGAGAGACAGAAGTTGGCCGAGTTGGAGAAGGCGGTCAGGAGTTCCTCCCTTGATTGTGGCGAGAATGCCGAGCCGGAATTTGACAGCAACCTTACGAGAAGTCACTCGGAAGCCTGTGCCATTGAGTATGCCAGAAAGTTGGCCAAGTACAATCAAGTAAGTGGTAATTGTAACAAGTATTGTAAGTGATAACGTAATGACTTTTTCTAATTCAAGACTATATATTTTCTATTTTCTATCAATGATTTAGAAAGTATTTTTTGATGTTTTACTTATTGCGAAGATTCCTAGAAAACAAGTGTCTAAAATCGGGACATAAGACATCTTAAAGGCATCGTTAAGATGTCTTTAAAACGTCTTGTGTCCCGTTTTAGACGTGATACTGTTTGGGTTAAATAATCATGAATGATGAACAAGATTTAAATTTAAACGCAATACAATTGTTATCAGTATTCAATTTCTAAATCGAGTTTTCTTAATAGGCTCGACAAGCGGCAGGGTCGACGGACCAGCAGTTGTCGCCGGAGAACGAGACGCTCGAGAGGCGGAACTTGAAGAGTATTCTGAAGAAACTATCGGCAAGCAGTAGTAGGGCAGGTAGCAGCGAGACTTCGGCTACGAGCACCCCGGATCGACAAGCCGCGACCGCCGAACTGAAGAGGCTGATGAGAGCGCCGACGATCGAGGGTTACGCCGCGAGGCACTCGAAGCTGTCGAAGAGCGTAACTTTTAACAAATACACGCTGCAGAGCCCGCCGTCCGAGCAGCCTCTGCAACCGCCGCCGTCGAATTCCGGATCCCAGGATCAGCCGTCACTGTCGCCGCCCAATAAACTCAGTTTCCGTCCTGTGGGCAGTGCCGGTGTCCTGCAAACGGTATCCCGGTCGCGGGAAGGGGAGTGCCTGGGCGACTTGCTCTCCGGGGTCGGCGAGGTCATCAAGGCAGGCCTGGTGAGTACCACACGCGACTAGCAGCTTTTCCTTTGTCTCCTTTGTTTTCGATGGACGTGCTTTGTGGCCGCTCTCCTTTGCATTTGCTGTCATCACGTACCTCGCCGAAGTGCTCTTATTATAGAGTCGCGCTTTCATCAGCATGAGGAGATATCTCGTCTCGATGTTTGCAAAATCAATATTTATCGACGCTACGATAAATAAATTCACTTCCTCAATTTTAACCCCAACAGCAGACATATCCCGAAGACGGCCAGAGAACATCCTGAAGCTGTCCTGAATATGTCCTCTGGGTATATCCTCTGAATATCTTTTGGATATATTGCGTGCTCTTAGGGAAACGTCTTAAATTTTATATTACTCTTTCTTGTGAAGAAATTTAAAATCCCTCATCATCGTTAAGTTCAAGAGAGATCACGTAAATTTGAATCCAACATCTGTTGATATATATTTTCCAAACTATTAAACTCCATTCATCGTCGCCAGACTGTTCATCAATTATATCCAACTATACGCTTGTAGGAGTTCTCATTACACAGTATGACACGTGGTAGCTGTCCCAATTAATCATACCCCGCTTTGCAGGAGGACATGCAGAGCAAATTCGTGCTACAGTTCACATCGCTCGAGTCGGAGGTCCGGAAGCGCGACGAGATAATATTGCAGTTGCAGACGCGGATCCAGCAGCTCGAGCGAAGGAGAAGAAAGTCGCGCGACGACGACTCCGGCGGGGATAGCACCGAGCACGACGCTTCCATGGAGGAGGATCTCGATGACGATGGCGAGGATCATCCCTTCATGCGCGACAGTTCCG
Organism: Nylanderia fulva; assembly: GCF_048542155.1. NCBI lineage: Eukaryota > Metazoa > Arthropoda > Insecta > Hymenoptera > Formicidae > Nylanderia > Nylanderia fulva. The sequence continues at coordinate 1,014,297 of NW_028190807.1, read as the reverse complement.
TGGACACCGTCTTGACCGCACGATTGCGCGATCGACGCTCATCGGTGGGCTCGAGCTCGCGCAGCCGGCGATCGTGGGAGGAACACTCGGAAAGAGAGACCCTGGAACTGCAGGAGCTACCGAATTCGATAGTGCCGCAGAGATTAGCGCGTGGAGAGGACGTGGCGATCGATCTGGAATCGAACAGCGACAGATCGGACGAGGAGTTCGACGTTTGTGGGCGTCGCAAGGGCGACAGCGACGAGGGCGACGAGGAGGATGAGGAGGACGACGAAGACGACGACGATAAGATCTTACGGCGGGACGGTTACAACAATTGGGAGGTCGCCCTACTGGCTAAGCAGCTCGAGGCGAGAAGAAGAAGCGGCGATAACGCCAGCCCGGGTTCCTAGCGCATTAATGAGATTCTAGAAATACTGTGTTACCTCACGAACACAATACGCTCCGACGGATGGTGCAACCCGCTGGCTGGGTCCGGCGGTAGTGCAGCTTTTTGCGAACACACTCATCGCTCGTACTCACAATTAGATTTCGATAATATGACTACTAGCTGCAGCGAGACTATGATGTAGCCCGATTAGCAAAGCGTCGTCGTTAATTATTTCTTGCTTGTTTTTTTCTTTTTAATTTAGTTCTTTCTAACAGTACCTGTCCGAAAGATGTACAGAGGATATCCAGAGAATGTAAAATATTCTCTGAATATCCTCTAAATGTCTTTCAGATATGTGTGCTGTTAGGGGTATCTGTACAAGAAGCAATCAGTTTGATAAATCGGCAAACTTTTGTATCTTCCTGTCTATACGACGCTGATGTTCTCCCGCGTATGAAAGTATAATAATTTTTTTATTTTTGGTTTTCTCTTTATTTGTTTTTGTACAATATATAATTTTATTATTTAATTATTCGCTGATAGAATTAATTTTCAAATTGATTGATTTCTCTGAAATTTCAATTTATTATATTGTAAATATTCACAGGTGTGCCTGAGGAAATATTATACTTGGCATATTCACAAGTTATATATAAACATTGTAATTAAAATCCGCGCGTACAAGAGTATCTCAGAGTAGCTATGTACCAACACAGCAAGATTGCAATACAGGGGGTTTCTTAAATATATGAATTTGAAAATTATTTAGGGCAAAAAATCGAAACTTTATCTATATAACGCCAACAATCAGAGTATACACCGTTATATTATATCGCGCCTTTTATTGAAGACACTTCCCAGTGAACACAAAGTAACAATTACATAACATTAATGTTATAATTTCCCACTCAATAATATAACCGCAATATAACATGGCTTGTACGTAACAGTTATAATATCGAGTAGGAAATTATAACATTGATGTTATATAACTGTTACTTTGTTCTTACTTGTGTTCACTGGGTTGTATCATTCTGCCACTTTGTTGGCGATGCTCTCTTTTCCCTGATATACCTATTCAATCATATTCCTGAAAAGCTGCACCACAAACGAACGGAGATATATTATTATAGTCAGTTGTACGAAGCGAAAAGGAATAAATAATTTTAGAAAAGAAAGAGAGGAGAGAAAAAGAAAGAGGGAGAAAGAGATAAATATAATTTAAAGCGAGAAAAAAACATAATGAGAATATATTACGTATACTGACCAGACCAAGCTCAATATTTCTAGAGTCTTTACAAGATACGTCTATTAAGCAACAAATGATTATTAAAGTAAGGAAAGAGAGAGAATTATTAAAAAATCTTGTACATATTTAGTCGATAATTTATTTATCTATGAATGAAAGAAAAAGAGAACGAATGCAAGAGGGTAGGATTAAAAGAAATAGGAGATATACGAATATATAAAAAAAAGTTATTAGCATGAGAGAAATGAATTTTGCTGGATTATGAGGAGAAGCATTTTAGATGCTGATATGTACCTATGTTGCGAAAGAAAGGAACATACAATAAAGCAAATGTTTTCAAATGTTGTAATTCTTACATCCGTTGTCGCTTCCTGAAATAGTATAATCTTTTAATAGGTTTTTATATTTAATTTCATTATATATGTGCATAAGGAATTTATATATTTAATTATATATTAAATGCGCAATTTATAAATAACATCGATAAATAATCTACAGAAAAATACAATTTATTTATTCCTATCTAAATTTAATCAAATTACACATACCTATTTGTTATCTATGAATCTCTTATATTAATTGTTTTTCTTAATTTTAACTCGATTTTAATTCTAATTTAAATACGCTTTTTCATTTGTTTTAACTTTTAAGTTTATTTTTATAATTTTATATTAATTTAAACTTTATTGTTTCTATCAGTATATATCGATTAAATGTAATAAATTAGTTTTTATAACCGTAATATTACTTCTGCTCTCTCTTATTATTAGCCTTTTATATGTGTAATACTTTAAATACAAAATATTTTAATTAAATTTAAATTTTACTTGTCGGTTTCAAATTATATATTGATAAAAAAGCATCAAACTTTAATAATCACAAATATTGCTCATCGATGCTACCGTGCCGAACAATTTAAATTTCGCGCCATTATCGAACGGCGCACGGATCTAGAGTGCGTTCGAAAATCCTACTTCCAATTTTTAATTGAAAAATTTGTTTGTCCTTATTGGTCGATTAAACGTCAATTTAGTCTACAGGTAGGATTTCCGAACGCACCCGAAACGATGATGTAGCGCCACACAAAGCTCGCGCACCTAACCTACGATCATAATAATAACAAAAGCGTCGCGCAAGGGAGTCTTGTTATCAAATATCGCGAAGTCATATATATCTCTCCGGTTCTGCACGGCAGGGCAGGCGCGATTTCGCGCGTGATTCGCGCTCCGTTGTAATGCCGAGGACGTGAGCCTCCGTCCGGACGGGCTTCGACAAGATGGGCGACATACGGGCTGGTCTCGAGGACCTGAAGCTCGACGGTGTTCTGTTTGCCAACGTCAAATACTACGTCAGCGGTGAGGGCGATCCCAAGGTACGACGAGTCGTTTCCCGCGTTTTTGTCGGATGGTGCGGAGCAAATGCGAAATTCGCAGCGATCTCACGATGTTCCCGACAATTATAATGATTCTCTCGTCACTTCACTTTGAAATCGATATTATATTCGCCGTTAATGGAGGTTATAATGTGATGCGCATATACAAGTTGACATCGATATAACGTATCGTCTTCCTTTTTATCGAATTATAGTTTCCCTCTTGTTTTTTTTTGTAATACTTAAATTTAAAAATATTAAATACTTTTCTATGCTGGATATATATGCCTTGTATTAAAAATCAATTTGTTTATTGTTTATAAGTCGTAAACAATGATTTTGCAACTACTTTCAGATTTTGAATCTGCTGCAAGAAGGTGGGGCTGAGAGATCCAATTATTTTAGCACTTTTGTTACACATCTGATAGCAGGCTACGAAGCGTTAGAAAATGATATTTCTCAAGCAAAGGATCTATATGAAATTCCAGCAGTCACACAAAATTGGATCTTATATTCTGTTAAATGCAGCAAACTACTGCCGTATCCTTCTAAAATAGAATATTATTTTAATGTTAATAATTATTTGCACAGTTGATAAAAGTATACATTATTTTTTGAATTTTAATATTTATTACTATTAAATATTTTCAAATTTTATTTATAAATGATATTAAATAAACAGTTTTAGGCTTAGACAAATTTTTGAAATAAAAAAATATATTTTCTTAATAAATCAATTTGTATATAAACAGAGTGCAATATTTCTCACCAGAAGAGAATCAATTATTCTCGAATGTACGTATCTGCTTATCCCAGATAAGTCGAGCGGATAGCAAGTCACTCTGGGCAATGATAACATTGCAAGGTGGCAAATGTCAGTTACGTTTGGATAGATATTGCACTCATTTGATCACGGGTAAAGCGAGTGGTATCAAATATGAAACTGCCGCGAGACATCATATACCTACTGTAACCCCTGATTGGATAACAGAATGTTGTAAGAAAGGCACTCTTGTTAGCGAAGTGGAATATCATCCCAAATTGCTATTGTCTGCAAATAGCTCGACAGCTATGATTACTGGATTTATGGACGAAGATACTGATAACAACATCGCGCAAGGGGAGCAGGATCGAACTAAGGCCATGTTGGAACAACTCAAGCAACGCATGCCGTGGAATCAACCAAATCCACCTGTGTCATTGAGTACTACGCATAGCCTTGGTGCAACAAGCACAGCAACTGTTTCTTATTCGACGAATGGACAGAATACCGTGAATATGCAACAGCAACAACTTCCGCGATCAGTTCCCTCGTCTAGTTTAGGGACACCTGCAAACGTTCCATCAGTTTCTGATCAAAATGTTAATATTAATCAAGCAAATTGGCTCCCACAGCCTTCTCAGCAAAGCAATGTTTCTCAACAGATAAAAGCTATACCATCACAAATACAGCAACAAGAATTATCTCAACAACAACAAATAAATATGCAACATCAATTGATACAGCAGCAACCATTAACATCACCACAACAGCAGCAGCAGCAGCCGCCGCCGCCGCCGCCGCCGTTAACGCAACAACTTGCACAGCATCAACAGCAGTTGCAACAGCCACCATATAATCAACAACAAATTCTTAATCAACAACTATCACCTCAGGTACAACAGCAGCAACAGTTAATAGGACAACAACAGACATTGATGCCGCAACAGCAGCAGCAGCAACAAATAAATTCACAATTATCTCAGCATCAATTAACTGCACAGCAACTATTAACAACGCAACAAAAGCAATTGACTCAACAACATCAAATAATCCAACAACAGATAAATCAACAGCAACAGTTGCCAACACAACAGCCACATTTGGCGCCACAACAGCAACAAGTGCAATTAGCAACACAGCAGCAGCAGCAAATAGTAATGCAGCAGCAGCAACTACCTTCTCAGCAACAACAGATAGCTACTCAGCATCAGTTGACCCAACAACAAGCTCCATCACAGCAACTCTCCGCCGAGCAAAGACAACTTATTTTATTACAGCAGCAGCAACAACAAAAAATTCAACAGATTTCACAGCAATTACAACAATCCGCTCCGCAAAGTTCACAATTTGTCATAAGAGACGGCCAATTACAGCAACAACCACAGAATCAACAACAATTAATCGGACCAAATCAGCAAGGATTTATTGTAAAACGAGACCCGCAGTGGCAACAACAACAGTACCACTTACAATTGCAGAGACAACAGCAAATTGGACCTCTGAGATCCGAAACGCAATGGAACCAACTTCCCAGACATTTAATTCAATTAGATAAGCAGACACATTTACAATTGCAACAGATGGACACTCAACAAAGAGCCCAATTCATCCAGAAATTGCAGAAGCAGCGAAATCTGCTATTGCAGAGACAGGTGCATAATCGTCAACAAGGCCCGCACATTGCTGTTATCAGGAATCCCGGTAAACCGGTGCAATCGACTAGTTTACAGTGGATTCCACAAGTTCAACAACCTCAGATGATGGGACCGCAACTCACGCCAACTCCTGGACAGAAACCCGTGCATTCCGGGGTGCAGCCACCGGCGTTAACCCCGATAAACTCTTCCAATCAGGTCATTGTGCCGACTGGACAGGCTGTTCAAGGATCGCAAGTGTCGCAGACAGGACAGACATTCCAACAGGGACAATTAACACCTCAACAGTTGGTGCAGTTACAAATGCAGAAGCAGCAGCAAATGGTTAGATTGCAGCAGCTACATCTCCAACAACAACAACAACAGCAGCAGCAGCAGCAGCAGCAACAACAAGGCGCGCAACAGGAGACACCTTTAACGCCTTTGCCAAATAACACGCATATTCCACCGGATCAACAACTTGTCGTGAACGCCAAAACGAAAACTGCGCTGGCTAATATGCTAACCAACAGATTGCAAGGCGGTGCTACCGAGGGTAGTGCAGCTGGTCAATTGAGATTGATGACCGCGCAGCACAGACCTCCACCACCTCCTTCTCAGGATCCACAGCTCTTGGCTGCTTATCAAAGGAGAACTTTGGGAAATATAACGAACGGTGCGCCGACAGGAGCACCAATAAAAATGCAATATCCTCCAGTTATGCCACAGCCCAAACCTCAATTTTATGGTCACAATCCAAATTTAAAACGTATGTATCTATTTTTATAATATATTATTATTTTATTCATATTATTATTTTATTTCATATTATTGTTATCAAACTAGCTAACACAAAGATATAAAAATTTATTTTTGTTTACATTTTTATATTATATTGTTAATAATGACTAAAATATTTGTATTTTTAGTGCCACCAGATCTATTTTTGTTGGGATGTATTTTCGTTATTGTCGAATATGAAAACCAACGTCCGAATGAAGTCTCAGTTTGGAAGCAAGTTATTGAAAGACATGGTGGCGAGGTAGAGCCGCAATATTGCGGTCGTGCGACACATGTACTGGCCATTACGCAGAAACATCCGATCGTGGTACAAGCGTTACGCGATGGAAAACGTTGCGTCAGCGCGCATTGGCTTTCTGACGTTGTCAGTAAGCAACAGGTGTTACCACCGTGGCATGCCTTGCACTTTCCGACGCCGTTCAGTTTGACTGAGCTTCCATGTGTCAAGCAAGTTGTATCGTTTTCCGGATTCGAGGGAGAAGAACGAGCAAAAGTCAAACATATGTTAGAAGCTTTGGGCGCCAAATTCACAAACTACTTTTCCAAACATAATACTCTTCTTGTTTGCAGAAGGTACTGATCATTTTGATATGCCATTCTTTAAAACTGTTTAGCTATACTTTAAATGTATTTGTGCTGTGATTGTTCACAACATGTTACATAAATATTACAAAATAAATACTACTCAAAATGGATTTTAGACCAGATGGACAGAAGTATAAAAAGGCTCGCGAGTGGTTAACTAGCGTTGTAAACGCACAATGGTTGACCGAGTTGCTTTGTGGACAGACGAATGCTTTGCATCAACTTGAGAGTCAAAAGTTTCAACAGTTTAGTCTGAGTAATCCTTTCAGACTAGATTATTCACTTGTGCCTCATCTCATGGGTATATAACATAATAATTACTAAATAGAGACTAACATTAATAATATAAATTGTATTTCAACTGATTCTATCATATACAAAACTCTGTCAAATTATGTTCTATATGATTCTTTGTCTTTTCTAGCTGCTTGGAAAATACCAATAAACATTAGTCAAGAGTCGTATGACAAAGTAAAACAGGTTGGTCAGGGACCAAATTCGATCAGAAAATACAAAAAGCCGCGATTGGATGGTCCATTGTTGAATAAGGATCCACATCTTTTGGGTTTGGAAGAACCAATTGTCGTCAGCAATCCCGATCCTCCGCCGCCTGATAAACAACCCAGAATATTATTTTCTGGTATTAATCCCAGGAAACATGCTAAGGTATCCTGAAGACTGTTTATTTAGCAACAAATGTATTCAAAAAAGGCCAACTTATTGAGCAATATTTAAGATGTTGTATCCAATTAAAATTTATTTTATAAACAATATATTAAATTACAAAAAACCTTCCATAAACGTTTCAACCGCACGCGGTCTTCCTCAGTATAACAGTGTTACGTAATTTATAATTCTTACAAAAAAATAAATCATCCTATTTTTAAACTTATTAATAGTCCGTTAATTCGAGTCGAGACTTTATTAGAAATTTATGCGTGTTACAATTTGTCATATTTAATTTATAAAAGTATTCGCCGTAATGTGATCTTATAATGTTGGATCTCGTAAATTATTTCTTCGTTTTTAAGTGAGAAATTCTTAATATCCATAGGCGCTGTGATTAACAAATAAATAACGATTAACGCATGTCTACTAATAGATAAAAGGCCTTACATAAATTTATTATGCTTACTTTGTGTCGCCTCTTCTCACAGTTTAACACAATTTTTTTTTTAAATTGAAATTATTATAAATAGATAAAACCAACAGTCTAACAAGACATCTCATTTTGAACTATATTTAATCGCAAATTATGTATGTTTATATAATATCGGATAGATGTGCCTAAACTGTTGATGTCCTATTTGTCTTATTATTATTTTATTTTGGCTAATTTGTCTAAAATATCATAATAGGACTCGCTAAGAAGCTCAGTGTCTTTATTTAAATTTAATCCATTTTTTTGTTCTTTAATGTGTAACATCTCTGAGATGACTGTTTATTTAGGCTATTAAAGTATCACGAAGACTTTATTTAGTCATATTTTATTCCTGTCGGTCCCACTTTCTCACCCTTTGCATTTCTTAATTACTTGCAATCATATATTACACATCTCATTTTTATGCTTCCATCTATTACTACGTGGAGTCTATATGATTTGATTTTTCTCTGATTTTCAGAGAATTCGAGAACTGGGAGGCGCTTTGGCTGCTAGTTGGCGAGATGCCACTCATCTGATAATGTCGGCACCATTACGAACAGTGAAATTATTATGTTGTCTATCGCGATGTAAATTTATCGTCAGTTTACAATGGTTGCTCGATTGTTCCACAAAAAACACCTTCGTAGATGAAAGCGCATATATGCTTGGTGATGCGGAATTTGAGAAGAATTTTAATTGCAATATCGAGAAAGCTTTAGCGAGTCCGAATCGAGGAACAGTACTTAAGGTAATAATTAAATTGGATTTCTTGAGTGCAGCTACATATATTTCATATGTAAATACAAGACAAAAATGAAAGATTATTTTCAATTTATCTAATTAATTCATTATTACATTTTTCATTCACTTCTACTATGCTTTGCATTTAAATAGGGTAAAATATTTTTCGTCACACCGAGTGTGATACCATCTCCTTCCGCGATGGCAGAAATAATAGAAAGTGCGGGAGGTACAATGGAAAAGACGCGTAGAACACTTGCGCAGATACAAGAAATGAATAACGGGAAAATAAATTATGTCATCATAACTCATGAAAATGATCTTCTTCTGCTTTCTGATGTCTTAGAAGCAAATATTAGTAAGTAAATTACACAAATTAGCTTTTTAAAATTAATATTTTATTAAAATTAATTAATGAAAGGCTCGTATAATTTAACAAAATTAAACAAATCATATATAGTAGGCCAACTGAACGAGCAAATAAATAAGGTGTAAAAATTTTTATTAATAGTTAAATAATTAAATTAACATTCCGTTACAGAATCGATATAAATTGTAAACGTTTCGACTGCACTACAGTCTTTATCAATACATAAAAGTTAAATATTAAAATACAAAGTTAAATGTTAAAAATACAAAGTTAGTTAAATATTAAAATATAAAATTGAAACGATTCTTCGCTGTTGACCAATAGATATGCAAGGCGATTGGTCTGAGATGCCAAGTTCAAATGTCGCATAACTTGGCATCTCAGACCAATCGTCTTGCATATCTATTGGTCAACAGCGAAGAATCGTTTCAATTTTATATTTTAATATTTAACTAACTTTGTATTTTTAACATTTAACTTTGTATTTTAATATTTAACTTTTATGTATTGATAAAGACTGTAGTGCAGTCGAAACGTTTACAATTTATATCGATTCTGTAACGGAATGTTAATTTAATTATTTAACTATTAATAAAAATTTTTACACCTTATTTATTTGCTCGTTCAGTTGGCCTACTATATATGATTTGTTTAATTTTGTTAATATTTTATATTCTTATTATTCTCTTTGTATAAGAAAGAGTTAAAAATTAAGTAAAGCAAATATTAAGTATAATAAAACTCTTTAATAAATGTTTTTATTTGAAAAATTTACAGATGTGTATAGTGCGGAAATTGTATTTGGCGCAATTGCACGACAATACTTCCAACCTGATGCGAGTCAAAACTAAAAAATATGCAAGTTACATTACCGTATTTTTATCCCTATTATGGGCCTATTATTTCTTAGTGAGTTATTTTCAAGACAAAAATCTTTGCTTACCTTCAACAATGGGACAATAAAGAATGTAATTTTATGATAAAAAGAAATCATTTTTATACGTTTACACCCATACTATCATTTTAGTTGTGATTGTCGATATATGTATATGATGAATTTAACATCTTTCTAATATATATATCTCTCATTATTCAATAATTTATTTATATTGTTATTGAAATTGTGCTTGAAATTTGTGTGATATACATATGTGTATATTAATATTGTTTCTTTTTTTTACAGATCACATTTTTTACACATATATATCAATATATATCAATAATCGTAATTAATTGTATAATGAAGTTTGCCAGCAGAATTTTTCTTATAACCGTAAAGACGGCAAACATTTCTAGCGTTGCAAAAGAAAGAAATATAGTATTTTTATTGTTACGCTGAGTACAAAAATGAGGATGTGTTTCTAAGATCAATTTTGAGTAATTAAGAATCCGTATAATTCTGTAGAATAATCTCAGAAATCGCGAAGAAGAATGAATTTATAAATAATAAGATACAAGTTTCTACGTTAATAGCAATCTCAGCGACAGTGATGTGTCTTAAAATGTATCTAAAAAAACTTTCAATTTTGACATTAATTAGATTATTTAATGCAATTGATCTCTGTATATTTTTTCTGTTCTTATGTGAAATACCAATGAATCATCAGATCTAAGATTTATGTAATTTAATCAAAAACCGTGGAAAACCATACTTATTCTCAAGCTAATTGGAACGATACAGCAAAGCGCCAGCACCGTAGCCCTCGTAAGCCACATTGTCGATGAATTGTTTGGCCAAATGACGTAGACTATCATCGATATTATCGGCATACCCTGCCATATGCAGTATCTGTTGCAACAATCTACCTCTGGTAGGATGTGCTTTTATGTCAACTTGTCCTATCTTTGCCTCTAAGTCCTTTTGTGACAAAAAACTTCTCAAACTTTTATACTCATCCGTATAAACGTCCAAATCAGGCAGAGCCTGAAGAAGATCTTCGATATCGACGTTCCGGATCGTCATCTTTCTGTTAATCGCGGTTTCTGCTTCAGTAAGATTAGCCATATACATCTCCAATCGATTGACACATTCGGCTTGCCCTTGATTAATTTTGTTATCGTACGCAGTGACCAATTCAGCGATGTTTATCAACAAGGTAGTTTGGCCAAGAAGCCCCGAAGCTAGGAAAGCTTTCAGCGTCTTCAAGACAGCGTCCATCGGTCCACCGATGTCCTCCGAAGAAGCAAAAGCGAGAGCCTTCTGCCAGACTTCCGGCTCAATGCTTCTGTCCAAAGCTACTTCCATAAGGAGTCTTCGGATCCTGGAGGAACGCTCCTTTCTGGCTATGGCGGTAAGAACTGGTGTAGCGATAATAGAATTCCTCAAGAGTTGCCAATACTTTCGAGTATTTTTCAGAATCAGCTCACCGTAGACGCTGTCTACGATGTCCGACACTCTATCCTGATGAGCCTGCCGACGTCTGAGTTGACTGACGAAAGCCAGTAGCAAGTCTCTCCAGGACATGTACTCGAAGGGCGAGAGTTGTTTGACGGTGTCTTGTACGTCCGTATTATTTTGCATTATGGATAACAGCTCGATACCAGCTTTCGATCTGGAGATCATTCTGTCCCTCAGTATCAAAAGTGTATAGTTCAGCGTGTTATTCTGAAAAAAACTGGCAAATTCAGAAGATTTTCGACATTCCGCGGGTTTCTTCAGAAACGGCAACAGCGTATATACGCCGATTAGAATCTCGTCCTGTGGAGACAGACTCGAAATAGCATTGGCGACCAACGCGTACGGATCAGGTGACGTGCTGAAGCCAGTCAATTCGCGCTCGCCATGAGATTGCAAGTGTTCGACGAGAAGCGCGACCGATTCTCTCACCTCTGGCGTCGCATCAGGTATCCTCAGATTCGCCAACATATAGGCGATCAATTCCGGACGCGATGGAATGATTTTGTTATTAATCAGCGATGCTGTCTCGCCGATTATTTTCGGCCAGGACCCCACGAGAGCCTTGACCGGTTTGCGGTAGGTCAAAGGCGACGCTGCTCTCTTCAGCTCCGCCAGAGGAATCTTTTCCAACGGATCGGCCTTCGGTGGTCCGAGGGTTGGTCTGTAGATTTCATCGGCGTCTAAAACGCCTTTCGACAAGGATCGCCTGATCAAAGATATCGCTGGGAGGACGTACTTAGGCAAGTGATTCTCCATGGATTCGAGGATGACGTCTATCTGCTCCGCGATAGGCGCGTACATTATGGAAGGTAAGACATCGAGACATTCGATTAGCGAACCCCCGTTCTTCAAGTAATCCTCGACTGTCTTTACAGAGTGGTACAGCTCATAAGTTTGGATCTGTGATAAATGAACAGGATAATATATCTCGTTTAAGTTTCTAACAAGTTATACAATTATGTACAAATTTCAATTTGACCAAATTTAGTTCTATAATCGTCGAATTAATTGATCTCGAAAGTATACGTGAGTCGGAATTACTTGAACTTAGCCTCTTGTTTCTCAAGCAAGATTGCTTACCGGCAACTCGTGAAGAACCTTCCCGAGATTGTGCTTCAACCGCGTCGCTGTTTTTAATTTCAGCGTTAATTTTCTATCCAGGGACGAGGAATACCCCACGGCATCGTCGAACTTGGGCGATTTTGCGAGGAGGAATCCAAATATGTGGATCAATATACCGCACTGAAGCCACATTTTCCGTATCAAGATCTACTGATTCAATCGTACTATCGAGCGATGTCCAGTTCAAGGTATATAAAAAGTTTTAGTTGAACATATACGCGTGTACGGTTGTAAATAACTCATATTAAAGCGTGCAAATGCGCGATAGTGTGAATTTAATTCTCGCGATCGAGAAACCATATAAAGATTCGTGATTACATGCTGAATTAGACTCAAGATTCTTTTCTTGTATTAATCTCTTTTGTTTGATCATGACTTACATATCCTCTAAATATCCTAAAGAAATAACAAGACATAACATTTTCAAAAATATAACTTTTATAAATGTGTTTATACATTTGTGAATTCTTAAATATCTCTTTTTAAAAATATATAGTACATCATCTTTTTGTAGAAAAATAACGTACATAAAAATTCACATTTATAAAGAGAGTTTGTAAATCTCAATTTTATAGATTTAATTGATATTATATGCAAATTCTCTTAAAGAATATTTTTATACATATTTAAACATTTTAAAGACATCACATATTATATCAAAGAGTATTGCGCTATATAAATTATATTTAATTACATGTCCCTGTTAGAAAATTTTGAGCATTATTTCTATTTAATATTTTTGTACTTGATAATAGAAGTAAAAGATAAATGTATAGCGAAAAATGAAACAAACATTGATAAGAGAGTATACTATAGTTATGTCAGACGTATGTGAATACGATCTTAATATCTTTTCTATTAATAGATTCGTTATTTGATAACTACATTTATTTTTACGTACATACACATTTCGGTCTAGTATCACGATAAAAATGCATTCGAAAGAGGGATCAATGTAAAAGTCTAAGACATATATTTTTAGACTCATATAAAACACTAATTCTTACGTCATATTTTTTCTAGAATTCTATACAAATTGTAGAAAAAACTTTGTCGACTAGCACATTTTACACATCTATGACTACGAGAGTATATTATGTAGAGATCTGTTGTTGAATCCAGGGCAAGTATTTGGCCACGTCGACGAAGACGACGTACTGACTGAGATCGCAGGTCATCCGATCGCGATCGTACAGCGATCGTGAAACGATGCCGCGCAGCTGATAACGGCCTGTCGTAGAATCGTAAATCACCAGCCCGCTTCCGCTGTCACCGTTGCAAGGACCGGTGCCGTCTAGCGTGCCAGCGCAAAAGGTGCGATTCGAGGTGAAGCTGACGAAACGCGAGTCACTCCAAAGACACACCTCCTATAATTTATGCAACAATTGGACCGAGTTTTTAATCTATAATATAATTGTCTGCAAAATATTTGTTCAATCGGTATATGTGTGTATAAATAGCCATAATCTGAAGGATTGACGAAAAGGACCCCGGATCAAATACATAGGATTTTGATTTTCGGAATTAGTTGGTTTTTTCATATATTGTAGCTTATGACTTGCTGAACAAAAGATGTAATAGTTAGCTAAATGTTCGATAGTTACTGAGTTACAACCAGTCAAACATCTTGCAAAGTCCGAGTTTCTCGTGTTTGACTGGCTGTAAATCAGTAACCATCTATTATTTAGCTTTAAGTCTATTACATTTTTTATTCAGCAAGTCATAAGCTACAACATACATAGAAAATCAGCTAATTTTACCGCGATTCAATTTCATTTAGGATTTTATATAGGTTTAAAAACCTTGTACTAGTTACATAAAATTGAATCTTAATAAGATCAACTGGCTTTCTCATATGTTATAGCTTATGATTTGCTGAATAAAAAATGTAATCGGCGCAAACGTAAATGAAAAAAAAAAAAAAGAAAGAAACAGTTCCACCGAAAGCGAAAATTCTATGTATTTAGTCCTTTGTGCCACGTCCATCTTGATCGCAGTTATTGCATAAAAAAGCGATTCGTCACTCCAATTCTAAGCATATAATGATTCCGACAAATCCATCCGTTATGGATATATGGATAACGAATCGCGATGCGAAAGCATCATTGCACGTGAGCCGTGAGAATCTCCAAAATTGTTTTATTTAATGACGTATTATTTCCAAATGCGTCATTAAATCTCATCTAGGTCATCTTGAAAATATTTTTTCCTCCGTTTAAGACAAATTTCTTGGAATTGTGACATAATTATGATAAAAAAATCATCGAATGGGAGACGGTCTTACCTGACTCACTATCGGCACCAACGCCATTCGCGGTTCCGCGAGATGAGGATGGCCAAACTCATCCCGACCCCATCCTACGACATATCCTATCTTATTAACGGCACTCTGGAGATCGATCGGGCCATTCCATATGCAGGCAGGCCTAATCCTAGGGCTAAACTCAACAGGGTTCCTCAGAACTAGAATCGCCAGATCGGAGTCGCCGGTTTCTTGGTGGAGGTAGTTGGGATGTATAGTATATCTTTCAATCTCTTTATTCACGGATCCCGCTTCGTGAAAATCGCGCAGCCGATATCGTCCCAAGGATACGACCATCGCACTAGGAGGTATATTGGTCTGGGCGTCCAGCTTGAAACAGTGCGCCGCTGAACAAAAAAAAAACGCGAATGAAGCATTTTTCAACAACAACATATTAGAAAAGGAAGATTGAATTTCTGAGAAATCTTGTGAAGAATTTCTAATGAGCGACAATTAATCATCCTCCTCGCAGGTACTTCCTTATGTACATATGTATTTTTATATTTTCTCTTTAATTTCTTAAAACGCACCTGTTATAATGTGTTTGTTGGTCAGAATGGATCCGGCGCATTGAAACTCGTACGAGATTTTGACGACGAAGAGTGCCACCAGCCATGGCCACTGCCCCGGCGTCGTTTTCATTCCCTTAGCGATTAATAAATTAACGTTGCTGGTGTTAGTGCTGATACCGCATTCATTGTTATTATTGTTATTGCTTTGTTGAGGAGGTTGATTGTTATTGTTATTATTATTTTGATTGTTATTGTTATTATTCTGATTATTATTGCTTTGTTGTTTATGTGGATTTAGAAATATATTGTTGGCGATCCCGTCAGAGAGGCTGACAATTGTCGGACTTGCAGTGGTGGGTTTCTTTATCGGAGGTTGAGTGATAACGGGTCGATTCGGCGGACGTAGAATGATAACGGGCTGATTCGAAGGACGTTGAGCGGCAACGGGTCGTTGCAGAGGAGGTGACATGGTGTACATGGGCGGTCGCGTGTTTTGTGAAGACGGCAAAAAGATATTTTCAAACGTGTTCAAATTCTGCGGCGAACTAACGGAACTGTGCGAAAGCGGCAACACATTTGGCGGATACAAAGTGTGCTCCAGCTCAATGGAAGTCACGATTTGGCCAGTCGCTAAAACGAAATACGGTCTGTTAAAATAATTTTTTTTTCTTTCAAGAAAAAAGTAATCTTCCAAAAAATAGAGGATAATCCTAAGATTTTTTTTCAGGTAAAGATAATAATGATTTTTTTAATGAACTTTATATATTATAATTCTCCGTTTGTTGACGCAAAGCTAAATTATTTCCTTGAATTATGAACAAGATTGCGCTTCAAACTTGACGTGGAGAAAATTGGAGAACGTGTAAATCTTGCGACTGTATTCTTGAAATTTTGTATACAAAACATTAATATTGTTTCTTAAAACATATACTCACCGCGAGAACCTGAACAATATTGTTGATGGTTAAACCATAATCCGGTCAATAATGGCAACGGTTGACGTAAGGGAAAATGAAGATGATACAACAAAGGTCTACCCTGTTGAACTGTTCGAACGGATTCCTCTTTCGATTGCGCCAATTCCAATTGACCGACATAGTTCTGAAAACGTAACGACATTTGAGTTAATTATTCACAAAACGATATGCGAAACAAGAAATTAGATTTTCTATATATTATATAATTATATCTATATAGGTATTTTATATATTATATAATTTTATATATTTTATATATTTCTATATTTTATTATGCATTATATTATACAAAAAAATACATGCACTCGATTAATCAAATTTTGTTTCAGAGATTTAATTTCTAGTCATATAAGTGTGATATACTAGAAATTACTAAAGATGATTCATCATACATTGATGAAAGCACTATTGTTTCTTTCACATTACTGATAATGAAGAATGCGTTTACCGTCGACAAACCAACGGCGATGCTTAACGCCACTTTCAGATGAAGTTCGACGTTTTTTGGCGGGGATGGGATTTGGATCTGAGCCATCACTTCGTTCGTCGCAGGATCGCTTATATACATGAAGTATTCAGGACATGGAGATTGTTGCCCGAGTACTTGTAGCAGCATGCAAAGTAGCTGCGACAGCAACGCAATCAAAATAGGAACCTTGGCCATCGTGAAACTCTGTCGCAAACACAACGAAATGGATACACGTAATTTTTCATGAATAATTATTGATTTCAAAATAATTGTTACTAAACTTTTCACTACCAATTTTTATCGTCTCATCTAGGATGTATGTTTCCCTATTGATGGTAGTGAAAAGATTAATCAAAATAATAATATCCATTAATTTAGTTCTGACAATATTAGTTTTTCATTGAGAAACTCATCGTTTCTCGATCTTACAAGTAGTCTAAAAAAGCTCAAATCTTATTTGATTTTATTCAAAGTAGAACTTAATAAAAAAAGAGACAAAAATCAATTCGTATCTTTGAATGATATTTGCATAATAAATATCTAGATATCTATTTGTCAATTATTAAAGAACACAATCTCGATGACGTTTATTGCCATGCATTACAAGTGAACCGGAAAAAGTAATGAAACGTGACAAACACAGATAAGCTCGAATTGTTGAAAATACGTTTTAATTATTCTATAGAATATCATACAAATTCCAAACATTATTTCACAATATGATGAACTTAACATCCGAATTTATGATAGCCCGTAACGATATTTACTTTTTTGAAAACTGAAATAGTTTTTTATCTAAATGAAATTTTAATAATTTAGTAAATTATTTTATTTTTAAACTTAATCAGCACAAACTCAATTCTATTTATATTTGTTATTTAATTATTTATGTTTTTTAAATTTATGTAGCTCTTAAAAACTATTCATATCACATTTGATAATATAAGATTTCCATTTTTAACAAAGGCAATTTGTATAATTATGACATTAAATATTATGACATCAAGTGTGCCTATTATATAGTCGAGTATATAACTCTGTACCTTTTTACTTGATAACCCTTCTCAAAGATCAAATACTTCAATACGCCTATTAAGTATAAGTGAGATAATGATTTCGCTCTTATCGCATTCATTTATGTTCATTGATTTCATTTACATTTTATTTTCAATATTATGATCGGTATGAATATGTTTGCTTTTTAATCCAATATTTTGAATCAATTTCTGCTCGAAAGGACGATTAGCTTAATTGCATTCAATAATGAGTTTTTTTTGATAATATTATTTGTTCTTTTTGTTATATTTATGATATTACGACTGCTATTAATTTTTACCAATGTTTCAATATGCATATAAATAGTATTCAATAACATATAATATAAAGCACACATATTTTTATTAATTTATTATTAATAAATGAGAAAAACATTTTTTTTAATTTAGATAATTATTTGATTTTAATCGTTTTATTGGATAAACAATCCGTTAAATAATAATAATAATAATAATAATTAATAAATAGAATTCTTTCTTTTAAAAAAATTGCTACGCAAAAGATTGAAAAATTCAAATAAAATAAACTTTAAATCGTTTATATTACAGATGAGAGAGAAGAGAGATTTTGGAGTATTACATATATAACGAATAAGACAGTTAATAATAAGAGACTCCCGATGACATTTAATATAGGAAGCTAAAATGCGAAGTTAAAATTAAGAAGAGATGAAAAAAATGAGAATTTTAATGACATTATTTACTTTGTCAAAATTCGACCATCAATTTCTATCCAAAAATGTCAAGTTATGTCAAGAGATATCCGCTTTGGATAAATAGATGGTTTACGCAAATGTATGCAAATCCTGACCAAATCCTCGCTCAACAATAATGATACGCATTCCGGAATATTTTTAATGATTACCAGTTACGTTTTCAATTGATGACATTTAAAAGGAGAACAATTTCTATATATGATGGTGGATTAAAGTATCTTATTTCTATCGTACATTCTGCAAGCTATACATATATTCACCATGCACCTTGGTCGTTTAGCAGTCGTCGAACTGGTGATAACCGGTCAAGTTTACGCACCGCTTCATTAATCAACGGATTTAAAATTCAGATGAAAATCTATGCGATTTCGAACTGTCTGCCTTCACTTTATTATTGCATTATTGTTTTATTGATTTTTTATATTATTATTTTTTATTTTAAAATGCTGTATACTACATCTTTTATGTCTATTTATCACTAATATATGCTGCGCGCACTGTTTGTTATCTGCTTTGTATTTGATATTAATGGGTTTCTCCCAATAGGTTGCAACGAGCAATTACAAAAGTCTAACGGATTAATCCTCGCAGCTTCGACCCGGCGATCTTCGCTCTTCGTCGAGACATCAACTGACCAGTTTTGCTGAAACGTCTTAATGCTTACATTTTCCGCGCCGAAGACACGTTCTGCAGTGATTGAGGTAGTGGGGCACCTCGAGTCGAGGCGACTGTGAATCGGATCGTCATTCGGCGGTTCTTCTTTGCGATGCAGAGAATCCTGGGCCGATGAACGCAACAAGGAAAATAGAGAATAAGCATAGCATTCTCTTCTCCTGGACAATACGCGACGCAAGCAGGAAGACTGGAGAAACCGCATACGTATGTCCAATGAGTCATGGATTTCGATAGCTTCGGCTATCATCAAAGCGAAGCTGAAGAGTTATTACTTGAATGACATGTGTATAGTTACATAAGTACGTATTCGAAAAATTATTATCGTGTAATTACGTCTCTCTTCACTTTTTGTTTCTTTTTCCTCTCATTTGTATTCCTGCACATCTTTTCAAGGATATTTATTTTTTGAATACGTTTAAATACGTTTTTTTCGAATGCATGCAAAAAAATGAATGAAAAGATACTATGTTTGAACGTTTCTCGTGCTAAACGAGAAATACTGATATATATTTACCGAATATCATTTAGATTCTTTTTTTAGTATATGTTGTTATAGTAAAAAATAGAAACCGAGACTGCGAGTAGCTCGATGGGTGGATTGGAAATCGGGGATTCCAAAGGATGGTCAATAAATGTTCAATGAGTCATGATGAGAAAATAAATTTACATGCTACAATAAAAATATAGTACGAAAAATTAGCAAACAAGAAATGATCAACATTAATAAAAATATATCGCGAAAAATATAATCAAATATAAAAATATCGTGTATATATATATAACATATTCAAGATAATAATTTGAAAAAAGAAATATATATACATGTATATTATAAATTTCAGATATCGATTGTCTTGAATATGTCATTATTGCCTGATATTCTATTCATGTTTCTTGACGTCATTAATTGTACGTTTCACACCACAATGTTGTAGTACACGTTACTTAATGACGTTAGTAAATTAAATTCCCAGAGGTTTTTACGAAATTTACACTTTATGCACTTTGATGATTTCACTCATGTTTCCAGGAATGTTACAAATTGTTAGTTTTCCCGAACTAAGTAGAGAACTTGTTCAATTAATGCAATCAGAAATAATCTAATCACACTTTACATCAAATTTTCACGAAAAAGTAAAATATTAAAAGAAAACAAGAGAAAAGAATTTTGTTATATTCTTTTAATATAATATATATTAAATAATTATAGTTACATCGGTAAAAATTTCGGCTTTTCTTTGAAATTTTATATTTATTTTATATCACATATTATACTTACCAAATTATATATCTCTAAATGCCTCTTCAGTTTAATGATTTTTAAATGATAATTGCCATTGCATCGTAATGTTATTTTAATCAACTTTCTTAAGTTTTAGGTAGCAATCTGTGAAATATAAAGAAAACATTGTAACAAGAAGAAATTTCTTCAATTTTCAAAATATTTGCTGTAAAATTATAGATTTGATATCTTTTTAATTATACATTCTCATACGTATATTACGTTTAAAATAAAATAAACATATGTAATATTTATATAAATTTGTACATATTGATATACTGAAGTATACATATATACTAACACTTTGATCCTTTTAATAGATTTATAAGCCATTTTCACACATGTTTTACAGCAGTTGGAATACATCCTGGATAACTTATTTTTTTTAAGTTTGCTTTTGCTTGCCTTTACTGGTTCTAAAAAATTACATGAAAAATTAAATCGTAAATAATCACCAGGGATTTCTCATCTTTTTTATCACATATACTTTCAATTATTTTAACTTGACACTAAGATGCATATATTTTCGCAATATTATAGAGATATGAAAATAGATATGACTTAATGATGCAATATTGTTTTCAGACGTTTATCAATGCGACATAAAATGTATATATATACATCGGACATTGATAATATGTTGGAATTATCAATCATATATGCTATATTTAATTGTAAGCGCAATTTACTTTCAAATTCAGTTTTTTCTTTACATATAAATATCAAGTATCAACTTTTAAGTTATAAGCAATATAAAGCTTTTGTAAAATATATCTCGGAATAGAGCTAATATAAATAACAAATCTTAATAATTGTTTAAACAGTTTGAAAATGATTTTATTTTATAGAACTTTAATATAAATTTAATTTTTTTCGATGTGATTGAAACATGTATTCAATTTCGGCATATTTATACATTTAAAAAGAAGGATTTTAAAAAATAAAGAAGCTTAATGATTCGGAATAACATATATATAATCCTATAATTCTGTGTGCAAAAACGAATATGTATTGTAATTTGCTATCTTCCATGAATTCATTACATTTTCGTTATTGATTGCGCTGTCAGTTTTTATGCGTACCGAATCATTAAACTTCTATCTTTTTTCATCATTTTTTAAATTTAAGTATAGTTGTGTGAAAATTAAATAATCATATATATATACCTATATGTACGTCAATCATATTAAATTTTATATTAAATTCTGTGAAAGAGATAAAATTATTTAAAGAATTAAAACTTTTGTTATTTATTATAATATACATAGTTATATAATGTGAGATTGAATTATATTTCGAAAGCTTCAACTTTAATTTCGCAAAGAAAGCATCTGTTTTTAATTCATGGAGTCACAAAATAATTCTCTGAAAGTTTTTTATTAGATGAATTAAAAATTAACTAATTTATAATAAATAAAAAAATTAATAATAAAAATAACTAAATATATGCAAATATAATAGTAGAAAACGCGCACGGCTAAAAAGACACTATATATAATCTTTTATTATTTTTTTATTATTAACAAAAATATTAATAAAAATGTATTTAATAATAATAAAAGATTATTTTAAATAGAATTCTATTTTGGCATATATTTTACTTTTTACTTTTTTACCACTTATTTGTAATTAAAAATCTGATAATCTGCCTATATATATGATATATGCGATAATATATATTCGCGCTAAAATGGAAATCCACATAAATTTAGCTCTTCATTAAAATTCACCTGTACATCGTATTCAACTGTAATTTATCTCTTCATTGAAATTAGCCTGTATTTCGTATTTAATTGTAATTTTTTTATTTTATTGTATCCGCAACTATTTCCATCGAGAAATGAAGATTAAATTGATACGTCGATTCATCGTCGAATCGATATATCGAATTGACGTCGATTCGATCAATCGTTTCTCGCTAGGTTTGAATTTATCTCTATTCGAAATATATATTTGAAATAACTGATGATTTTTAGAGAGTATATGCATAAACTACATTGTTAACAATATTTACGGATATATATGTATATAACGTTTTTCAAAAAGTATCAATTTTTTCAACATAGTGAAAACTGCGCACTTGATAAATGCGCAGTTTTCACCTCATTTAGTATCTCGCCGATGCTGCGAAGAAACACATAAACATAACCTTTCGGTTACAAGTTACAGCTTACAACAGAATTCTCGGAGTGAACCTCGTCGAATCCGCGGAAAAATGGAAGAGGAGATGGATGTCGCGAACGAGAAAGATGTTGCGAAGGCTTATCGGGAGAAGGCCGCGGATGACATCGAGGAAGAGATGACGGGGAGCGAAATGGAAGATGAAGTCGAGAAAATCGACGAGGTCGGATCTGACGACGACGATGAAGATGACGACGACGAGGAGGAGGCGGCCGATGAAGCAGAGGTAAAATCTCTGCAAGCTATCCTGACAGAGAATCCGTACGATTATGCAACCCACGTAGCTCTGATCAACAAGTTGCACAAAATGGGCGAGCTGGACCGTCTAAGAACCGCCCGGGATAACATGAGCAACATGTATCCCTTGAGTCCTGACCTCTGGTTGTCCTGTATACGGGACGAGATCAAGCTGGCGGTCACTCCGGAGCAGAAAGCTGAGGTGGTGAAACTATGCGAGCGAGCTGTCAAGGATTACAGTTGTAAGTTTACTTTGCTTTAGCGCGTTGAGTTTGATTTTAAAATTGTCCTATTATTTTTCTGCACATAAATATTGCACTTGTAAGTCTTTAATATAGTGCATTGAATTTGATAAATTTAAAATTGTTCTATTATTTTGCTACGCATAAATATTGCACTTGTCTTTACTTTAGCGTATTGAATTTGATAAATTAAAAATTTAAAATTGTTCTTATTTTTTTGCACATAACTATTGCAGAGAAATTATAATATATATAATGGATACTTTTAGCTGTAGACGTGTGGCTGGAATATCTGCATTTTAGTATTGGAAATATGGGAACAGAAAAAGATGCGGCTAAGAATGTTCGCGATCTCTTTGAACGTGCACTGACTGGTGTTGGATTGCACACTATTAAAGGGGCGATAATATGGGAAGCGTTTCGAGAATTTGAAAGTGTTTTATTCACATTGGTAAGTAAATATATTAGCTTGTGCATACAGAAGTCCTTTACTCAAGCATCATCTTTCTTTTTTAAATAATTATTCTTAAATTTTTGTGTTCAGATCAATACTGCAAATATGACAGAGAAGAAGGAACAGTTGGGACGTATTGCCAATTTATTCCGACGTCAATTAGCATGTCCTCTTTTAGACATGAAGAAGACTTATGAGGAATATCAGTCCTGGCGCACAGGAGATGGTGCAGAAGCTGTTATCGATGATAAGATTGTATCGAGAGGATACGAACAGGCTTCTGCAAAATTAAAGTTGCTTATTCCATATGAAGAAAAGCTTAATTCTGCGCAAGGGGAAGCTGCAAGTGAGCTTGATGCTTACAAAGGATACTTGCTACATGAAAAACAGCAGGGAGATCCAGGCCGTATTACAGTTCTGTATGAAAGGGCAGTAACTGATCTAAGTTTAGAAGAGTCGATCTGGATGGATTATCTTACCTATCTGGAAGATACAATAAAGATCGAATTTGTATTAGATCCAGTTTATCAAAGAGCATCGAGGAACATTCCGTGGTGCTCGAAAGTTTGGCAAAAATGGATAAGATCGTACGAAAGATGGGAAAGACCTGTATTGGAAGTACAAAAGTTATTGGAGAATGCCTTGTCGAATGGCTTCTCTGTGGCAGAGGATTATCGAAATCTGTGGATTATATATCTCGAATATTTGCGGCGCAGAATCGAACAATGTTCCGATGAAGAGAAAGAAAGACACCTAGATATCATTCGTAATACATTCAACAAAGCATGCGAGCATCTGGCAAAATATTTTGGCCTGGATGGCGATCCCAACTGTGTCATCTTGCAATATTGGGCAAGGACTGAAGCGATACACGCAAGTAACATGGAAAAAGCTAGGACATTATGGGCCGATATTCTTTCGCAAGGACATTCTGCAACGATTTCCTACTGGTTGGAATATATATCGTTAGAAAAGTAATTATGCTTATTTATTTTTAAAAAATGCTATTTAGTAATTACTTTTGTATTTATAATTTATACGATATTTTTATTCATTCACAGATGCTATGGAGATACAAAACACTTAAGGAAATTATACCAGAAAGCTTTGGCTTCTGTAAAAGACTGGCCAGAAAGTGTAGTAAATGCATGGATAGATTTTGAACGTGATGAAGGGACTTTAGAACAAATGGAACTCTGCGAGGCAAAAACGAAGGAGAAGCTTGATAAAGTTAATGAAGAAAGACAGAAAGCGCAACAAGCTTTTTCTCAAGATGAATCGTCTATGCAAAACAAGAAAGCTAGTAAGAGAAAGGGAGATGATATCGGCAAATGGCACAATTTAGGAGCTTCTCCATCGAAAATCGTAAAAACTGATGTGCAAACGAAACCCAAATTACGTGAAAGCCGTTTGAATTTTGATGCTAAAGCAACAAACGACAGTACTCGAGAGGAGTCGAAACCAAAAGTCGCACCACCGCCTGGTTATAAAGCGACGAAGGATGATGATACGGATGATAAAAATGATCAGCATGAAGTAAATAATAACGTTACAGTTTTTGTCAGCAATTTGGATTATACAGCTACTGAAGACGACGTAAGAAACATTCTGCAATCAGTTGGACCAATAATATCAATCAGAATGATTAAGGATTACAGAGGACGCAGCAAAGGATACTGTTATGTACAATTAAGCAGCGCAGTATGTATTACTTTATTGATTGATGAAAGAAAACTATGAATGAAAATGGAACTACATGCACAGATGTAAAAAAGTAAGAATTACAACTTTGAAAAAGTATATTTTATGTATAATATAAATTATATATTATATATATATATACAGGGTGTTCGGTAACTAACGGACCAACGATCACAAATGGATTCTTTGGTCAATTTGGGAACGATTTTTCCTCAGCGAAAATGTCAAAAAAGGTCATCATTTTTTACAACTTTCCAATATTTGTCATTATGTATCTTTATAACTAAGCCTCAAATTAAAATTGTATTATAGTAAACTCTACCTGAAATTAACTGAAGAATGTAATTATGTTAGACTTTGAACTCCAAAACGTTTAGTTTTCAAAAAACCCATTTTTTTCAATCGCTTATAACTCGAAAATTATTGACTTCTCAACATTTTTGCTGAGGAAAAATCATCATCTTTTCACCTACCCTACAACCCCTCAACGGTTGGCACCGGAGTTCCCGAACACCCTGTATATATATATATATATATATATATATATATTATATATATTATATATTATATAAATTATATATTATATAAATTAATGTTATAATAGCTTTAATTCCGTTTTCATCTCATTTGCAAATTTTAAAGCATTTAATAAAGAAATTGTT
Source organism: Nylanderia fulva (assembly GCF_048542155.1). NCBI lineage: Eukaryota > Metazoa > Arthropoda > Insecta > Hymenoptera > Formicidae > Nylanderia > Nylanderia fulva. Next base: position 988,283 of record NW_028190807.1, on the reverse strand, counting down.
TTACATCGTTTTAATAAACTCGCTATTGCAGGAAGCTGTAGAAGAAGCTTTGAAATTAGATAGGACACCTTTAAAAGGACGTCCTATGTTTGTCTCAAGATGCGATCCTGATAAGAGTACTAGAAGTTCTGGATTCAAATTTAGCTCTATGATTGAAAAGAATAAACTCTTTGTTAAAGGTATATAACAATTTTTATACTCAAATTACACAATATATAATAAATTACAGTTGCGAAATTGCTTTCTTTATGTAACTATAATTTGTTATCTTATTTGTGCAAAACTATTTAATTGAATCTTCTGAATAATATATTTTCTTTGTACATTCATTATTACATTTTACAGGACTGCCACTTACGACGACAAAAGAAGAACTCGAGGAAATGTTCAAAGTTCACGGAGAATTGAAAGAGGTTCGCTTAGTTACTTACCGCAACGGACACTCAAAGGGCTTAGCTTATGTCGAGTATCACGATGAAGCGACTGCTAAGAAAGCCCTTTTGGCTACCGATGGTACAAACATTCAAGACAAAGTGATCAGCGTCGCGATAAGTCAACCACCCGATCGTAAAAACACTCAAACGGAAGAAAGTGAGAGACAAATCAAGTCACTGGGCGGAACGACGACGAGCCGTACGACATTCGGTTTGCCTAAAACTTTACTATCTATGGTACCGCGTAATGTTAAAACGAGTAATAGTAACGCCAGCGCAACTTCAAAAAATGGAGTCGCACAGTCGATGAGTAATCAGGATTTCAAGAATATGTTTCTCAATAAAAAATAAGTTACTATTATATACAGTCATGTCGAATTACTGACACCGCGACCTCGTATTAAGGGTCCTGGGTCCATGCCGTGGTCATATTAGATTGTGACGTCATAGGCGAGAAAGCACACGTTGAAAATTCTTAAATTTTTAAATGCAAATTTCGATGAAACATCACTTCAGATGGCTTTAGCACACTTAAAATACCTCGAAAACTATCCTTTTTTTTTTATAGAGAAGTGCTAAAGCCATTTGAAGTATTGTTTCATCAAAATCTTTTTATTTCGAAATGGCATCTAAGAATTTTTAGCATGTGTTTTCTCGCCTCTGTCGTCACAACATGGTCAGCGAGAAGCCAAGAGCGTTAATATAATTTTACGTGTGTCAGTATGTTGCAGTATGAATTTGTCTTACAATGAGTTAAAGATTAATCTGATAAAAGTGCAAATATATACGGTGTGGATATATATTGAAAACTAATAATATACGTACTGAAAAATTAAATATGTGGTAGCTACGAGAAATTCTGTACATTAAACAGTTTATAAATCTTATGAGTACGAACTATACTTAATCACAATTTAAGTACCACTTGAAAAATTGTTTCTGTGCAAATGCTAGGCTACATATTAATTTTTCCATTCCGAGTGATGTTGCAGGAGGGAAAATATAAATCACAAGAAAGAGATACTACAAGAGATATACGATTATGTATAAAATAAATACTTTTAATATAAAATAAAATTGATATATACAAGAAAATACGTGAGCCTAATATAAAAATGTTAATAATACGTCGCTTGAGATACACGATTCGATGATGATTCATGAGTTTGAATCTGCGATGACTACAGAATTTAGGAAGGAAAATTACAAGCGTCGCGAGAATATCATACATTGATCCATTTGGAATGTAACTATCCTCTCCAAGATGTGTCACATCGACAATCGAGTATAGAGTTCTACAATTGCAGCTGCGTGTTCGATATGTGATGATGTCTTTTGTGCCTCGGCGGGGCAACCGGCGGATTCTCCTGCACCAGGGATCTTCTCGCCATGAGCCACTTTTTGGCTCTGCCGGCGTGATAGTAGTATGTATAAAGCAACGCCATAGCAGCCAGCACCACCAACAGGCACGTACCGGCGATGACAACGCTGAAGAGCCAGTACGGCCCGGTGGTTTTCGGCGACGGTTCCATCGTCGACGATTCGTCGTAGGTAGACGTGGACGTCGGCTGCTTCGGTAGCCTAGGCGGTATCGCGGCTTCGTTGTCGCCGATCAGAATGTCGGCACAGGCCCGAAACTCCTCCTGGGGCCCGCATCCGACCGCCCCTATAAACATCATCGTACAATCCTTATAAGGAGAGAAATTCTGTCTGACGTAAGAGATGAGAAGAATGTTTTCTATCTGGTCATTTGTAAATATTATAAATAATGTTTATTTATACTTTTTCTTTCCAAATATACGATCGGTTTAAATCTTGGTAAAAATATCATGAATTGTATTAGCATACAACTTATACAAATAAACTAGGCTTTGCTTAGTAAGATGTTATGCAAGGAAAGTTAGCAAGGTAAACTCTTGAATCATTCTTATTATACAGAATAAAGTAACAGCACTTTCTACTGCATCGAAAGAATCTTAATGATATATTAAAGCAATGGCATCAATAACGATTTAATACTTGCAACACGATTGATACTTTAAGCACTTTCTATGTTACATTTGACATATGAAGAGGCAGACAGTAAATACATACAGTAAACGTCATTTTTTCATACACCAATTTGTCGGCCTACTTTGAACTAAAAGCGTTCGTTTTAAGTTCATCGAACAAGTTTATTTTTTCATCTATCGCATGTTCAATCGAGATATCAACTTTCCAAGTTTCGTTTATATTTCAGCTACGTCATACATTCTACAAGAAACATCAAGAAATAATATGTTACCTGTTCCGTTGCCGCAGTCGCCCCAATTATTGCCAGCGATGTATCGCCACTGGAAGACACATTGGGCGCAAGTTAGACCTTCTGGTAGTTTGAAGTAGCCCTCGAAGACCCGGTTACCAGGACCAGGATAGTAACGGGTGGTTCCATTCTCGGCGGCCAGCAGATGCTGGTCCAAGCACTCCTGGGTGACCTCCCGATCGCGGTAGGCCATGGCGCAAGTTCGGAACTCGAAGTAGCCGTGATGGTTCGCCGTCAACTCCACGCGGACCGGGATGACGGATCCGGTCCGGTAACGTCGGACAATCACGCCGTTTCCATATTTGCCGCCCGTCTCGTGAGCACGTGGCTGGAAACAAAGCATTGAGATAGAATAGACATGAAATCCTTTCTCTCTTCATGTATGTATTTGTTATCATTTATATTATATATCTATTATTTTTATATATTTAATTAAATTTTTATGTATTTGTGAAATAATTGTCTTGAAACACATATATTGTCCAACAGGGAAGAAAATGGCGTATCGAGAAAAGAGAGAAAGAGGAAGAAGACGGATTTCACTTCTGTTTCGGGCTACTTTCGTCCGTACGATATCAGATGTATACATCAAGGTCAAGCGTCCCGCATAAAAAACCGCGCAATGAAAACGCGATGGTGGAACACGAGACTGGATCACGAAAGTCCCAAGAGAAGCGCGATTAATTAATGGTTTTTTTCTTAATCTCCATTCGTGCGTGGATTTTGTAACCCAGTTTATTTCCATAATTCGTAATTAAGGTGAGAGCCAAATTCTGCCCCTATAATCTTGTATGTCTGTAATTTTATCATCTTATATGATCTTATATGCCACACACATGTGCAGAAGATTTGCAGGATTATTTACATTTATTTATTTATATTTGTATAGTAATGCGTTATATATCAAACAATAATTAATTCAAGAATCAGGATTTTAAATACTCTTATGTTTAATGAAGTCTATCTTATATTTAAATTCGAGTTTATATTGGATCTATTAAGGCATATCAATGACTAGGTTGCGAAATCGCTTTATTATTATTATGTAGGGAAGAAAGTAATTACATCTTCCTCTCTCGTCACGAATCATTACGCGCAACTTTATTCAGAATAATAAAGCATATGCGCTTCGTGACATTCAGAGTGCATTGTACTCACTTTCATAGAAAGGAAGAAAGATAAATGAGTATCTAATGACAGCGTCGAAAATGTTATTACTTTTAGTTTACATTGTAAACTTTTTACGAACGGTGAAAGTTTTGCTTGTTGGTGATTCGCAATTAAATACTAATAATAGTCAAATCAAGGCTACTATAAATAATATTCGTATTAATTGTACAATATGATCGATATTTATCTAGTTGCTTGTTCTAAGCTTTTTATGTACCATAAATAATTTTTGACTAATTACTAATTTAATTATTAACTAAATTAATATACTACTAATTTAATTAATAATTAATTAATAATTTAATCCATAATTATAAATTGGTAGTTATATAATTATATAAATTAGTAGTTATATTATTATAATATTTAATTTAGTAATTTAATTTAACTGCGTTAATATATATTTAAAACAAGAGAAGGAATTTTTAGGTCGAGATGAGAGGATCTTCTATTGCATTTGTACCGTATAATTTTCCGAAACGCGTGTCGACATTAGCGGTATTGTGTGATATTCCACGGTCAACGGAGCGAAGAATCGTACGTAATGGTGTGTAGTCGTAATGTTGCAAGAAACAAGAAATAATTATATAGTGCAACCGAATTATCATGTTTCTCGAGAGAAAAACGCTATCTTTGCAAAGACTTTCCATGTCAACCGGTATAAATTCAAATTTTTATTATATCACTCGTAAAGCTGATGAAGGACAAGCAAGCTGATTTTTAATTTTTCACTTTTAATAGAACATTAGAAATTGATATATGTATATCTTAAACATATATATGTAAATTATACGAATTATTTGAAAACCTTTTCAAAACGAAAGAAATAGAGTTTATTCGAAACTTTGAATGTTGTTTTGCGATTTCGACTGACATTTAGGATTTTTTCAGATGGACTCACCGCTGGAGAGTCCCAGGCATCTCCGCAAATCCCGCAATTCCCTTTGTTTCGCTGCCATTGCCTAGTGAAGCCGCCGCAGTAACATTCGTGATCGTTGTAATCGTGAGGCGTGTCGAAGCCATATCTCCACATGGATGCCCTCGAGGGTGGCTCTATCAGTCTTCCGTGGGCGGAAACTTCTCCAACGACCAGCAAGTTCACGATTAATAATATCAGATTAAGGGCGAGGAAACGCATGTCTGGTCGCGAGACAAGCCGGCCTCTGTAAAAAGATTCGACTTCAGATGAGAAATCTCTTCAGAGGTAAATGCCAATTGAACGATGCAGTAGTCAGGGGAAAGTGCAATCTGTACACGCCTTAGAATATGCATTTTAAATGTGAAATTTTTTTATGTGCATATGCAATGCAAATCGAATCGATTCTCTAGATCGTTAATTATCTATACGTTAACTACATAATTCATGCTAGGCCAACACCTAGAAAAATAGACTACTTCATTGAAAAAGTTGTTTTTCTACGTTAATGATTTTTTTATGTACTTTTCTTGCATATTAATCTCTATTTTTGCCATGTATATTTTGTTATGTGATTTCTGATTTAAAAATGTAATTTAATGAACAATTTTACACAGGAATGGCAACGACGTATTCGCGGGTCAGCAACCATAGAGATATCGAGAGTCGGCGCGCAAGTTTGATGACCTTTCCCACTGTACGGAACCACAAACACTTTGCTTGAAAAGTAACGGAGAAACACGCACGCAAATTACAAATTGACGACAATGAGGACGATTAACACAAAGTCGACACAGCGGCATTAGAAATCGTAAGAACACACGCGCATATTAATCAAGGTTGAATAGAGTCTCGTCCGAGGCATACTGTATAGTTTGGCGTCTATTGTATGCTAGACTGTCGTAAGAACTGTTAATTTCATCGATCGCGGTCTCACAGCCGCACGAAGGCCCGTAAAATCGTCGTTTATGCCAGCAGCATTCGAAAGCCACAGGACACAATGACGAAGGAGCTCACTGAACCGGTTATTACACACCGACACACGTACATAAGATATCCCAGATATCGCAGATAAAACCTTTTCTTTGAGCGATAAGAGCTTTATTTTTATATTTTTATCCAGATAGCAAAAGTAGTCATTTTGACGACAAAATGATGTATTTTGACATCAAATTACGTTATTTTGCCATCAAAATGATGTCATAATAATTACTGTTGCTATCTGAATAAAAATATAAAAATAAATATTGAAAAAAATAAGCGATGACTCGTGAGAAATCATCATCTCGTGAGAATTTTTGTTTCGGATTTAAACAACTTGCATTTTATGATTCATATATGTATGTTAACTTGGCTCCACACATACGAGCTATTCTGACTTTCCTGTGAAATATTGTGATTGCAACAAGATAAGATTGAGTGACACCGTACTTTCTCATAAAGTTTCATACGTGTTCTGGGAACCTTCAGAGCCACATAATATTGTAAAAATTTTTCTTACTTCAAAGTTTCATATAAGATATTTAATGTATCGCGTATTAATAATTCATATATAAATTAATTAGAACGATTTAACGTTACTTTCCTTCACTAATATACATAATTAAAATTAGAATTATGATTTCTTTGACATTGATTTCTTTTCTGATTTTCTTTCTAAACAAAAAAAAATATTTAAAGCAATTATAATAAAATATAAAAGATTAACTTTTAAAATTTTCAGTTCAATAATATATCATAATTTACTCTTTGAAAATTTGACACGAGTTTAATTTTTTCTGATTATAATTAATAAATAAAATGACATGCGGATCGATAATTCGAATTAATATTACAATTTTGCAAGTGAAAAATTAAAATTAAAAATTCTCTCTTTGCAGGCTCTTTACTGGGTGCTTACCTTGGTTGGTGTGAAAGAAGCGAAGGCCCCGCTCTCCCGCATCGGCCGCGACGATGATTCAGAGTTGTAGCGAACAGGGCCCGGAACCGGTCGCTCGACGACTGAACCCGACACCTCGCCGGAAGACCGACCGACCGGCCAAGCGAGCGAGTAGTCTGGCCGATCGGTGTGGGTAGTAGGTTATTAGAACGAGGCACTCGTTCGCATTCACGACGAGGATGCTACAGATGGTTGTTGTAAGGCAATTTAATTTTTCGTGCCGGAGCGTGCGCGTGAGATCGAAATTCGATTTTCGTCGAAACTCCAATTATTGGTATATTCATTCAGATCTTTTCATTAGAGACGTTTATATCAAGAATTTATATTTCTTAAGTAGATAGAATTTATATATTTTAATAGATTTTTTAGATATATTTTATATATAAATTTGATTAGAGTAAATATTAGAGAATTATTTCATGAAATTATAAGTTGATTAATTTATATCCAGTATTTTAATTTTATTTAGTTTATTTTTATTTAAATTATCTTTATATAGTATTAAAATCTATGTGGAATTTTGTTGGCAGGTTCTTAAAAGCACGTCAATCAAATGCAAATGAAAAACTGCCTGGGTTTTGTAGGACGTTCAGATGAAAATCGGATTCGAGGATCAATAGCTTCCTTCCTCTGCGAAAAGATCCGCGAAACTATTGGATAATGTATGAGGCGTTCTAGAAAAAAAGAATCGGCAGCAGTGATATTCTTCAACAAATATATAAAGAATACAAGTATAGAGGGAAAAAATCTAATTCTTGAATTATTTATAAATATTAGAAATTAGTGACACTTTTAATGAAACTTTGAAAGAGTATGAGAAATAATGCTCTTATTAATACATTATCATAGCCAGGATTTTATGAGAAGACAAAGAGACTTTTTTTCTCAAAGACGAGCTTTCACGAACTTTTCTCTCTGTTCTCGACGATATGATGAAAGTGTTCATGCAAATATGCGTGTCATATCTCGAGCAAATGCACTTTCGTACTTGAAGATTGAACTGAAAGTACCTTCGGAGCATTTGCGGTAAACGCGAGTTTGTTTTAACAGAAATACATTCGGCAAATGCGTCACGACCACTCTCACTCCATCCGCAGGATTCTCTCTTTTGGGTTTCCGGCCGACAACTATAGTTCGCTCGACACGCTCCTTGTTCGCTTCCGGCTTTTGTAGTCAGCACGGCCGACAATTGAGATGTTCGGAGTTTCGTCACGATGAATATACAAGAGGGTCCATTCTCTATGTTATTGATTAGAATCATTTTTGATCCGAAGAATAATATACAATACATTAGAGGTAACAATTTCCAATCTTTTCTCTTCATATATATATGTTAGAAATTGTATACATTGCAAGTAATAGTTTATATAATTTATATATACATATATACATTATATATTATATATTATATATTATTATATATATATTATATATAATATATAATTATATATATCTATATGTAATTTACATATGTAAAATATATAATATAAATGATATAGTTATATAAAATATTATTTGTGAAATGTATATAATTTTCTAACAATTTTTATAATATATTTATACAATATAGTTATATGAAATATAAGAGAGTGATATTTATATAAATTCAGTATTATTCTTTTGAGAAATTGTAAATTTCATTTCTATACCGGCAATAGAATGCCTTTGATCGGTGGAATGAAAATTACAATTCGCGATTGTGTCTCTTCTCTGCAAAATGCATCGCTGCATCGCATGAATCGTCCCGCACGGATATCCGTATTGTGAGCGGAACGGGAATACTTTCCCACGACAACGGTGGAAATTGAGCGGAAAGCTACGCTCGCGGTCAGCCGAAATGCAAACATCCTATAGAAAGGAAGAGAATCATACGGGTATTCATTTTTTTTGGCCTGTCGTCGCGCACGATTTCTATAAATTTCTAATCGACAGAGAGATCCGCACGGTTCTCGAATGACACGGCTCCTCGATTTTACATCCAAAACGCGGAAACGAAAACTTATCTCTTCTCGTCGGTCAATTAACTCTGAACTGATCAGAGATCATCTTCAAAGGCTCTCTTAAGCGCAGGATATTCCAAGTGTCCTAATAAGATATCGATCCACAATTTTAATTTTATTCTCTGATTATATTTGACGTCATTTTTTTCTTTTTCAGGAACAACGTCGTTGAGAAAAGTCATCAAGAAATAATTTAATTTTAAACTTCGCTATTAAGATTAATAAAACTTTGAAGATTATGGAAAGTTGATAATGATAATCTTCTTCGACACTTTCGCTAAAGGAAACCAGACTACGAATTAGTCTCAGAGGCTAATTAAAAAACCATCAAATGGCATATTTTGTGTATATTTTCTAATTAATGGCTATTATTATTAGAATAGGTCGTGTACCCACGACAAATGTAAGAGAATTGCATTTGGTCAAGTTCGCGCTGCAAGGTCATTAATATTTATCGACGAGCTTACAATTGCATAGAGAATACATATTATCGAATGTACATTGTAAACGCGTGCCTACATATTCTAACACGACGAGGATTCCATCGTAGACGAAGGAAGGTCTACAACCTCGCTCCTATTTGAGAGAGACGCTTTTCCTTGATCCGTGCGCAGAATAACCGGTTCTCGGAACCACCTACGAGGTCAAATCACTCGCCGTTCTCTTGTGGGGTTTCGGCACGGCATATTTTCCGACCTCACCGTTAATTATAAATATATGCAGTGGTAGTTAATGAATCATATGCGAGGAAAGTGAAGCAGATGCTTCCTCTTTCATCGATGTTTCGTAGTAAAACTTGGTATCTAGTACTTTCCTAATGCATCTTTCAGTTTCTCCCTCGAGATGTTTGGCGTTCAAAATAAGCACAGCTCTTTCAAAAGCGTCTCTTCACAGTTTCCGAGGGGAAATGAGTAATTTATTAGGCTCTTACTTAACTTGCCTGACCTCGTACCTGACATTTAAAGTAACATCTCTTCGTCGAAGCAAGACGGAAAGTTTCGTTTTTGAGAAAATGTGGTTTCGTCAAAATATGAGCCTCTCAAAAACAGAACTGATCCATTCCACTTTGTGTAAATTGTTTAATTTTTCATATTTATTTTTTACTTGTTAATTTCTTTTTAACAATTTCTTAATTTTATTTTCAATTTATAAAAAATGAAGTTGATTAGTTCCATTTTTGAGAAACTTATTCTAGTCGATCGTTCATAATTACTACTAATTAGTACTATAGTAATGAAAAATATCGGACTCTCGAGGATTTGCTACAGAGATAATAATTTATTATGTAATAATGCGATAAATATCTAAAAAGATACAGTTTTTGTCAGGTCGTATTTGTTAATATACATCGAAATGTTGAGCAAATCGTATATAATAGATTGACAAATAATAGATAACGTTTAACATTTTGATTTATCGCAATTATATATGTACAATCTATTCCAGTACATCATAAATTTCAGTCAATGAAAAACTCATTCCTCGAGATATCAATTTATAATAATATATATAATTTATATATGCATATATATTGTGATGAAATAATATACATCACCCTTTACCCGATTTATAACTTCTTTTTTAAATTCTTTTCAGATTTACGCGCGCGAAATATTATATATATATATATATATATATATATATATATATAGAATTATATAAAATAATATAATTAAAATTCATTTCAATATCTCACATCTTTAACTGTACTGGAATTGTAACTGTATGATTATATACATCATGTAAATATATTTGCGATTCTAATAAGAATAAATTGAATAATGTACTATCGAATATGCGAGATTGATACGTTGTATCTATGCATGCAACATGCAACGAATTGTGATGGTATATGTGCTATTTATTAGTAAATATATGTACACGATGTTTATTTAAGGACGAAGCACATTTGTAACCGTGACAAGCGAGCCGGACAAATATTTAAATGTTTAGAATGCTATACATTGACTTTTTAAATGGTGCGTCACGAATTCTTACGTGTTGTGTCACGCGAAATAAAAAATGTTATTATTTTTCTTTGTTTCTAGAAAATAATTTTTAATTAAAAGAGAAAAAACTAAATGGATAGAACAATTCTAAAATAGAGAAATACAATCGTTTAAAATGCCAGGATATCACACATTTAAAGACTCGAAAAAATTTCACTTGCTTAACAAGTTATAAGGAATTGTATGTTATTCTATGCAGCGCCCTTTAATAAACCAATATGCTCTTATATATCTATAATTATATATTAAGTCATCTTGTAAGTCAATCTTGTAAGATTATTGACATTTTTTATAATAAAACTTTAATTTACGAATATCTTAAGTATATTTTTTGAAGAAAAATTGTAATAAATATTTAAAAGATTATTTTTCAATATGATATGTAAAATTCCAGAAAAGGAAACAAATCATAAGCAATTTGTTTCCGGTAAAATAAACAATGTATCGCTAATTGATCGAATTTTTGGCACGTGTTCTAGGTCATTTTTCTCTTAATTTATATCTTAGAACTATTTTATTTATATCACGTGTTAACAAACAATAAACTATCTATCAATAGATTCTTTATATCAACAAAGTCATATGTATCGAAGAATAAAATTATTAAATATTATATTGCAATATGCATTAATCGTGTATATAAAATATGTATCATTGCAATATTGAAGATTACAACATACATATGAACAAATTGTGTATATAAAATATGTATCATTGCAATATTGAAGATTACAACATACATATGAACAAATTGTTGAATCGAAAAATAATGGATGCATATGACTCTGGTCTGACAGCATTATACATATTCTTTTTCTATCAAAATAAAAAAAAATATTTATCTATTAATTTTTCAGATAAAAATTACAAAACGAGAACAATGATTGATTTATATCACGATTAATACAAGTGCGAAAATTAACTTTTTTCCATTTTTTCGACCGAACTACATCTTGATTAATCGCAATACAGATCAATACAGACCTAATTGTAATAATGCGAGTTACTGACAATGAGTATCAAAAACACTTTTTCCATAATATTGACTTGGAGGAGTTTCCCGCAGGGCACCATTAATCAACTAGATGTAAAATGTAAGAATACGAGTCGACAGCTTTTTTATTTTTTAATAACGCGTAATTTCATTACATGTGTAACAGCAAACAATATATTTACGATCATGAAATTTAGTTACTCTATGAAAGTTCAAGTTTGCGCTATACATTATTTATTCCGTTTATCAATTGATTGGATAATAAACATTAATCGAATAAATTCGCATAGTAAACCCATACAGATAATAAATAATGTTAAAATAATTGATTACATGTATTACAACATGTTCAATATACATGTTTATGTGTAAAAAAATTTTTTAATTATAAATGATATTCTATTAGCTCAACAGTCGAACAGGGTTCTTGAATATACATTAAGTTGTGTGTTATAGTTTATATATAGTACGTGTAAGTGTTAAATCTAGTTGAAGAATAGTATATACGTAAATGCGCATCTATGTATGTCTTAAGGCAATAGTGTTTTCCATTTCCCGAGCTTTTAACACGCTATTTTTATATCGCCTTCTCCTCATCTTCCTTCATATTACATTCATATTCTGTAAATTAGAAAATATTGAAAATACTCTGTGTATTTCGAGAAAAACATTGCTAAACATATAAGCATTTGTATACATGATATATTGAAAACCTATGGGAATATTTTTGAGACTTTTTTGAATTACAATGCTTCTCAATTACACGTATATATCATTGAATAAATTGTATTATAATTGCAAAAGTTATTAATTCTATGCATGAGAAATAAATAATTATTTATGTGCCTATTAAAGTTATATATATAGCAAGACTAACATATTATTAATATCTTTGAAAATCATTCATAAATTTGTTAGTTGCTCTACATAAATATGAATTAAAAAAAAATATTTCCCCGGTTCAATACATGAAATTATTTGTCATTAATTTAAAAATTTATATACAATTCTCTCAAGAGCAAAAAGTAAAAATATTACTGTGTCACAAAATGTAATACATGAGGGAACAAATTAAAAGATATTTTTATAAAATAGAAGATACATCGTTATATAATGCTATGATACTTGCAAATAAAATTCTACATGATATTAACGTATCTTTCTATGGTCAATTATTTTGAACACATCAATATAGTAAGTATTATGTATACGCACAATCTATTCATGTTGCACTATGTGTAACTTGCATACTATGTATGCAACACAGATGTTATTAGTAACTAAATAAGACAAAAGTATCATCATTTACATTGTTTAACATTTCCAAAATACTGAAATTGCTATCTGAAATTGAAAATTCGTATTACGAAAGCATAAATATCTAACTCATCTAAAGCTAGATATGAAATGCACAAAGATAACATGCTAAGCTTGTAATTTTGAAGTATTTCAAAATTTCACAATTGATACACGAGGAACTTAAGTTCTCAAAAACCATTGTCATCAAAATGGTGTAAAAGATATGTACAAAAATAAATTGTAATAATAATAAAAAAATATATACAAACGTCACTCTTTAGCCATTCAATTAATGCACTACTGATTGTGAGAGATTTTAATTTCTGTATGCAAAGTGAACATAATATAGCATTGTCTGTTATTAATATGCTTTTAAAATATTGATTGAACAAATAATAGGGGCTGTAATGTAGAGTTTAATAAGATATAATCTAACATGTGTTTTAATACTGTGCTCTCAACATACCATCATATAGATTGGCCCCCATTACTACATTTAAGGCATAAGTCAAATAAGTTATGTATCAATAATACTTATTGATCCCCCACTCCATTTATAAAGAGAGTTCAATCTTAAAATTTCAAAGATTTTTTTAAAACAAAATGAATATGAGAAAATAATATAACAAATATTAACTATAATAATATTAGATGTTATTAATTATAACATTATTAGAGTTTTTAAGAAAATGTGCAACATATTTTTGTTTCTCTAAGTTGTGGATTCCATACTATGTTTTTACAGTTTGCTATCTTCATGTATTAGAAATATCTTTATAATAGAAAGTGTGAATACACATAATTCTTCAATGAGATGTGCTTTTGAATCTTGATTCGCATCTCATGAAAACTATGTGCAAATTTTTTCAAATAATATCCTAAAAAATAAATCAGAGATTTTTTCCAAACACGTAATAAAGTTGACTTTTATTTCAACTGCGGTGATTTATGTCCTACAATCTTATTGCGCAATAAATTAAAATGTCCGTGCACCTGTGTAAGCTGAGCTCTAAGTGAATCAGAAAGCTGTTTCTGTAACTGCTGAACTTCCATAATTTCTTGACGGAGATTTTGATAATCTTTCGTAACCTGATGAACAGAGTGTAATAGGCGAAGCACAGATATCTGTTGGAAGCACAAAATGAAAAGCGGTTTGATGATTGAAGATCCAAAAACATGGCAAACAATAAAGTGCACACGTAAAACTTTTGAACGTGACGTCGCACAGGACATAATTAACGCCAAGTGAAACAGAGTATCCTGGCTTCAAGCAGGAATTGTCCAATAAATGTAATGTGACATCACTTATTCAATATACTGTCACAGTAAACTCTCTGTGCAGATACAACACAATATATTTGTTCTTCTTAACTGTACTCTTTTTATTTTTTCTTTTCTTTTCTTTTCTTCTAAATCCAAGAAATATATAGGCATATCTAATTTTTATCAAACAAATAATATATAATTTTAGACCAATTTATCAAATTGTTTGAGGTTTATTTATATATACATTATATTGGCAAAAAATTTTCCAATTTATTAAAGACACTCAGAGTTAATAATTAATTTAATAAAAATTGGTATTAAATACAGCAAAGCATTTAAGTGCAAAGCACAGATAAAAAGAACAAACTTGAGAGAAGTAAAACTGACTCTATTTGTGTATCAAAAAGATTCCTACCTCGTCTTCCGGATCCTCGAAAGCTTTCTCAAAAGCGTCTATCTGCCACGCGATCATGTCCAACTTTCCATCAGCTTTCTGCACCTAGAAAACGCGAAAAAATTCATCACTTAAAATATACGAGACAAGCTTTGACAGTTGTGAAACGAATAAGGACACAATTTTCGTTGCAATCGAAAAATAGGATTTTGTATCAAAATATGCGCCGAAATTATATACGTACGCTTTGCTCGAGATGTCCGATCGCAGATTCCATATCTCTTTGTTTATTTATCCTCGATTTTTCTCTTCCTCAGTGATCAGACTATCAGACAGCAATCGTCCGCCGGGCGTCGAGAATTCTTCTGTCAGAAATCTTATTCTATCGCATCGCGGGATCGATTTGCTCTGCGCTTTGCATTTGAAAAGCTCACCGGTTACTGCAGCTTAGTTTCCCGCCCAGCCACGTGATGACAGCACTGACAGATCACTGACGTCAAATCGTTTTACCGGCAGAGCAGAAGACAGACTGACAGATGTGAAATGTAGGGGACCTGATGCTCTTTGTAGTGTATCTGTCAGTACATTACTGCGTTTTTCGTGTTGTTGGGCAATTTAATAAATAATCGAATAAACAGCGAATACATTCGGATAAAAAGATCTTCGCTTTCTAGCTTGTGCAAGTTAAGCCCTTGGAGAGGAATGTACAAGTCGAACCAGGAACCGGATATACCCGCTGCGTTGGGTTTATTGTCTCATCTGGATAACGATGAGTTGAAGGAATTATTGAATAATGATAGCAAATTTGAAGATATTGTGAAAGATATAAAACAGGTATGATTGGGATGTTAAGTCTACGTTAATTTGATGTCAAATTTCATTTAATTAGTCTAATATTATTTAGCCATTGGAGCAATCTATAGGTTACTAAAGCATTTATATACATTTTTATTTCCTTTGTAAAATTCTTTGCAATTCTTTGCATGTATTTGCTATTATTTGAACGAAATGTATCTGTATAAACATTTAAACATATAAATATGTATTTTTTTTATATGTATGTATTTATACAATGTGGAGAAAAAAAAAGAAGATTGTGTAACATAGATTAAATTCAAAATATATATATGAAATCATTTGTATATATTATTATAAAAATAAGCTATTTAACACCAAAAATTAAAAGTTTAAAAATTGACTCTGTTTATTAGTTTAAGAATCTTGAGACTGAGAAAGAAATGTTAATGGCAAGCAATAGATCTTTGGCTGAATTTAACTTATCAAAACAACCTGAATTGGAAGAGGGCAAACAAATGTTAAAAGAGCTGAGCGAGCAGGCCAATCAATTGTGCACTAGTGTCAAAAGCAAATTAGATGAAATGCGTAAGTTATTATTTATATGATGTTTATATGACAATATTTATTAATATAAAACTAACTCTGTATATTTACAGGTGATAAATCTGGTACAATGACTGTCGACACTGCACTTGATCTATTGCAAGCAGCTGCTGCTGAAATTGAGGAAGAATCAGAGGTATATACGAGAAAAACATTTATGCACCTATTTAATTTGTTTAACAAAAATTTTATCTAAATTAAATTATCTTTGTAATGTATAGGCAATAGCAGAGAAATTTCTAGCTGGTGATATCGAAGTAGACGAGTTTCTAGATCAGTTTTTATCGCGTAGGAAATTCATGCATTTACGTAAAGTGAAAGTGGACAAACTGAGAGAAATTATACGAAAAGGACATTCTTCAAACACTCCTGGCTATCCAATTGCTTCAAATTTTCCTGGAATAACGCCTTCTATACCGTATCCAACCGGACCTGTAGCTATGCCAATGCCATTGCCATCAGGAATGCCAGTTTATAGGCCATATTAAATAATTAAAAAAGTTACATGTTGGATATTTATTTGTTTTTAAAATATATCTGTATATTTAGTCATAGCGCACATAAGCTCTAATTTTACAATTTTTTGTACACAAAACTTGTTTTGCAAATTAATTTTTCACTTTTACATATTGCGTAATATTATGTACAGTCTATAATTACACATAATTGTTTTACATTTATCTCAAGTCTTATAGTTGTGATGGTAACACTTTTGAAATCTTTTCTAGAGTTACTGTACAAGGGAGATATTTGATCTTTTTTGTGTCATAATGCACTAACACACAACATATAAGTTAATCTAATAACTGTGCTGTACAACTTTTAACATGTATGTATATTATCTTTTTGAGGGCTATATAAAATAATATACATGTATATTTAATCTTTTTTTACTATAATCTAATTTTCTTTATTTTACTAGTGAATGTAACAATAAGAGGTTAACATAAAAATAAATTTGTACATTTAATCTTAAAACAGATTAATTTATACTATTTAAAATAAATACATTGGCTAATTTTTGTTACTATCAACTTTTATATCTTTTTCAATTTTATCTATTGGTTTATCTATCTTTCGCCGCATATATATAGCAGCTATCATTACAGTAAATAATAACATAAGAAATTCTATGCTGTGAGAAGTACCTGTACGATTTAATTCTTCCATCTGTTTGTATTGCTCATACCTATCCCTCCTTATACGAGCCAAATTCAGTGTCCTTCCATAATGTGCCTGTGTCCATTCATCAAAATTATAAATTCTGGAACTTCCTGTATAGACTTTTTGTTTATATTGAGACATAGGCTCTTGAGTAGTATCGGACACTGGTTGTTGACGAATAATTGTATCTCTGTCATAATTCTTGCGCGATTCATAATTGCCGAGTACTTCATAGGCATCTGATATGTCTTGGAACTTTTGTCTTGCATATCCACTCTTATTTTTATCAGGATGATACTGAAGAGATAACCTGTAGTACGCTGATTTCACTTCATTCTGAGTAGCATGTGGTGTAATCTTTAATGTATCATAATGATTTTTTGACGATTTAGTATGATTACTGGAATAAAGACGTCTTAATGGCGACTTTGAAGACTTCAACGTATTAAATTTATGCATATTAAAACTCAAATCTAAAATTCATTCTAACAGCGCTTTCTTTCCTAAGTGGATTAGCTTGTTCTTTTATGTATGAATCGTAAGATTTCCTGAAACGATCAATGAGAAATTAGAAATTTATCAGAAAAAAAGCATCGTCGTCAGATTGACGTATTTCACATACATTACATAAAATATTTTTTCTGCGTAAATCACAGATTTTTGTACTACACATGGTTAATTAATAACTTACTATTAATAACTTATTACTCAACATAACTTTACTAAAGTTATATTACAGCGATAAAAAGGTTAAAAATACAGATGTTAGGTTAAATTCATATAGTTCATGCAGTAGGTATAGTTTTCCGGCAAGGCCGAAAAAAGGGACGAAATAATCCGGCGATTCTAATTGGCTCTCGATGTATTGACAATTTTGATGAGTCGAGAATACAGCGCACAGATTGGTCGGCACGTGCCGGATGTCCCGCGAGATCGTTCGCCGCGCATGACAGCTGTCAGCTGACTGCGGCGCGCACGCGCAGCCCATTAACAGCTGTCAGTCGAGAGCGGCGCGCACGCGCACGCACAGCGCGCGACTAGTCTCGTCTCGGAAACGTTGATCCGCGTTTCGCTACTGCCCTTTTCGAACACGAACGGTTCGGTTGCGGTGCGGTTGCGGTGCGGTGGTGAGCGGCGTGTTGGCGGTGTACGAAAATCGGCTCCGTACGCGTGTGAGTTTCGTCCTCTCTCTCTTCCTCGAAACGAAATCTACGCGAAATCTTGAAATACACGATCCACGACGAAGACGACGTTACGGTGCTTGCAACGTAACGTGTGAACCCCGGACGAAACGAATGTCCTTTCCTCGACACGAGGTCGTACGGAGTACCGAGAACTCGACGACGGGGACTGGTCGCCACGAACGACAATCCGTACCTCGTCGACCGATCTGACTGATTTTTGAGATCTGGTCAACGAAAGCTTCCATCATTCCGTCAATAACCGTGTGCCAACCCGCAGGGTGGCGATTGCTCGATAAGGTATGTATCCTCGTGGCGAGAGAAAATCTCAACATAATACGGCTCTTTGTGTATGTGTGGACGAAACGAGTATATATATATATATATATATATATATATGTGTGTGTGTGTTGCTCCCTCGTTTAATTTAGCGGGGGTGAGGGAGGGGGGTGCTATGCTCTATCACGTAAAAACTACATTTATAAATGATGATTCATAAATTCCTTTCTTTGCTTTCTTTGCATTTTTTTTTATCAAGAAAAAAGGAGGAAGAGATAAAAAAAGAAAGAAAGAAAGACTATTTTTTAATTGCATAATGATATTAGAGTCGAGTTCTATTGAAATCACATTAGTTTCTGTTTATCCCATCTTTCAGAGTTCAAAGTTCACCGCTTAACATAATTTTCCTGGTATAATTCACTAATTACTTTAATATCGTTTTAGTGCAAATATGGTTCTCACATTGTATCGGTCTTACTATTTAATTATGCAGTAGGTTTGCACATTATTCTGTTTATATTATTGTGCAATGCATTATAAGCATAATATGTACTCATGTACTTATATTAAAGAGAATGTACTTTGCAAAATAGATCAAACCTATGTTAAGCATAAACTAATATATTATATATTAAATATAAAACTTATATATAAAATAATTTTGTGTACTTTTCAATATACATATAGAAAGCATTTTTTTCACATTTTTTTTCAATAACATATTTATCTCCTCATTTTAATTAAATTTGAAACATATACACATACTAATGTGAACATAATGTGTAACATAATATGAAAGATAGATTAATTTGATTTTAATGCTTATTTATATTTTGTATTTTATATTTCTCTCTCTTTTTTTTTTTTTTTTTTTTTTTAGCAAATTACTTACACAAATAAATTATTATTGAAGTAATATATTTAAAATAAAATTTTTAAGAGTAATACATTTTATATATGTTAAAAGTACATATACATATACATAACTTGTGATAAGACATGTTTTTTAAAACCTTCTCGCTTGTGTCACATCACATGTTTTAATATCAATGTCTGTAGAATGGCCAGTATGTTTACTCATATCTTGAAGCTTGTACTGCCTTATTCATGTCAGATATTTCTTCTTCAAACCAGTAAAGCTGTTGTTACGTCAAATAAGAATTCTACTTTCTAGCTTTGTCTGAGCTTTCATGTGTTTAAAAAAATAAGGAATTTTGTTCCTAAAAATTTTAGATCTAAAACACTTATATATATAAAAGAATATTTTGTTTTATGTTTTTATATCATTGAATTATACTCGACTCTTATGTTATGATTATACGTATAGAGAAAAAAGAATTTTTAACAAATAAAAGAAAACATCTTGTATTTTGTAATTATACACAATTTATTTATTTATAATATTTATTTCAAACTTATTTTTAAATTGTTAAGAGATATTTCTTTTTTTATTTTAAATTGTTATTTCTCAAGATATTTATTTTATATACAAGTGTTACAGATTTTTCTTACATTTAATTGAGTGTTTATTTTGTGAAGATATTATTATCAGTTAATATCAGTTAATATTTATATCAATTTTCAAGCATTCTGGATTGATAATCAATTAATCATAATTTAAATGTAATACATTAAACGTGGTATTTCCCAGCTCCCCCAGTGGAGTCAGACTCTTAATCTTGAGTAGATTTTATATTATCCTTTCACTCTAAATCGGTTTATGTACTTCTTAGCTGTCAGATAATTTTATATAAGTAGATTTGAACCACGCAAAGCTTGCCTGATACTACTTATCTTCTTGATATAAGTAACGGCTGAAATAATTGCCTCCAGTTCAGTATTACATGGAATTTCCATTCGTTTGAGCTTCATTAGTGAACAAAGCTTTTATATATGCATATAACACACTTATGCATATAACACTTGTTAATTAAGTTTTAAATAATTTGTGAAAAATCTCTTTCTTTTATATTTTATTTTTGTTTTGTATATACGAAACACGTGAAAGTGGCTAAATTTTAAAATCATTGTAATAACTTTTAAATAGCTGTTAGCATAATTTAATGTATGTGCTGTGTTTATAAAAAAACGAGAATTACTTTCCTTCAGGTAAGATCAAATTTATATGTTTTATCAAGTTAAATTTTCATATAAAATTATTTAAAATATACATAAAATATAACAAAGCAAATTTTAATATATTTATTACACATACACACATAAATGCAAGAAAATTAACAAACTAAATAAATGTGAAACATAGGTATTTTTTTTTATATATGTATACTTAACCAACTTAATATATTAATTTCACAGAAGAAATACCAAGATTAATAGTCAATGTCTTGATAAAAGTAAGATAAGCAGATAAGATAAACGATTTTGTGTACTAGACAACCAAATAATTTTTATGCTAATGAAAGAAATGATTTATAGAGAGAATATTAATATTTAGACAGCTATTCTTTTATCTTATTAATAATAATATTGTGGACTTTAAATTTATTATATTTAGATATGTTTTATGTATAAATTAATGTTAGATGTATATAGTAAGTAAATTTTATAATAATATTTAGCAAAGATTTATAAAAATTGTATTTATTTTTGTTTAAGGGTTCTATCTGCGATAGACTGGTTGGCCAGTCTGGTGGGTGCTTGAATAACTGCGGCAACTGGAAGTTAACCCTGAATGCAGAGCCCCCGTGGCTTTGCTAGCACCCCCACAGTGATCTTGTCTTAATCCGCCTCCTCACGACTCATTCGACTACGATTGACAGCTGCCTCGTACGTTTTTTATATTAGATTTATTAAAATGTGCAATATACAGAGCATAGAATATTTATAGTCGGATAAAATATATATTTATTTTATTTCCAGTTTGCTGCCTAGCACCTACAGAGTACTAATTAATTTACAAAATTCAATCAACATGAAGGTAACAAATTTAGACAAACGCATCCATGTATTGGATAGTGAGTCCAACGTTACGACTGTTATAAAAAATATTGCATTGAGTGGTTTACAAGAAGAAGCTTTCTACGTATTAGATATAGGAGATATTGTACAAAAACATCATATTTGGAAAGAAAAAATGCCACGCGTCGAGCCCTATTATGGTAAGTTATTTATATAATAATATTTAGGATTTATATTATTATATGTATATAAAATGATTATTTATATACAAATTTTTCAATTTTAGCTGTGAAATGTAACGATAATTTGATCGTAATCGAGGTATTAGCGGCTCTTGGTGTCAATTTTGATTGCGCATCTAAGGTAAATATGACTAAACTTGAAAAATTGATATTTTATATAAAAAGAAACATCTTTCTCTCTAACATGTATATTTTATTTAAAGTGTGTCTATATATATCTATTTTGATATACAAAGCTTTTTATTTTATTTTATATAGAATGAGATAAACAAAGTGTTAAGTATTGGAGTGGATTCTTCAAGAATTATTTTTGCTAATCCGGCTAAACCAGCTTCACATATTCGTCACGCTGCTGCAATGGGAGTGGATACCATGACAGTAGATAACGAAAACGAGTTATATAAAATTAAAAAATTGTTTCCGACGGCTAAGGTAATTATGTCGTAATAATTTCATCAATATTGCATTTTTTTACATATTTATGTATTTCTTTATTTCAAAAAATAATGATTTTATTTTTTTGAAGTCTATTGTGTGTATTATATTATATAAAGCTATGTACATAAATATATTTATTTTCTTATATATTTTTGCAGATTGTTTTACGAATTCGTTGCGATGCGGAAACAGCCCAGTGTCCACTTGGCATGAAATTTGGCTGTGATCCGATACACGAGGCTCCTAATCTTTTACACATTGCATATACATTGAATCTTAACGTAGTCGGCTTTAGCTTTCACGTTGGTTCTGGATGTCAAGATCCACCGGTATATCATAGCGCTATTCATCATTGCAAGATATTATTTGATATGGCTACCAATCTCGGGTTTAAACCATATCTTTTGGATCTTGGTGGTGGTTATCCCGGCGACAAAGGCACAAGCATTGACAAATTTGCTAAAATTATCAACGAAGCTCTTGACGAATATTTCAATAGTAAGTTTCTTTCTTTTACTTATATAAGTATATCCTATTTTATTTGAAATTGTACAATTTATAATTAAATATTTTTAGCTGATGCTGTTCACGTGATTGCTGAACCCGGCCGTTTTTATGCCGCATCTGCGTTTACTTTGGCAACAAATATTCATAGCAAACGTTCTATTCGCGGAGACGAAAATTGTCCCAACACTGTTACACATAATATGTATTATATTAATGACGGTGTTTACGGATCATTTAATTGTCTACTGTATGATCATCAACATGTAACTCCTATTCCTCTCGAGGTAATCTTATTCAAACAAACGTCAGTTAGCCTCAATACAATATTTTTTTTCTTATCTTTTTCTTACTTATATCGTTTTTTATCATTAGAATGGTTGTGGAAAAATGATTCCTTCAAGCATATGGGGACCGACATGTGACGGATTGGATAAAGTTGTCGAAAATATTATGTTGCACGATATGAAACTTGGTGATTGGATAATTTTCGAAAACATGGGTGCTTATACATTACCTGTTGCTTCTCCGTTCAATGGATTTCCTATTCCTAAGGTTCATGTTGTTGCTGATGAAGATATTTGGTAAGAAAACTTGCATGTGTTATTTGAAATACATTACCGAATCTTTTTCTTTTCCTTGATGAAGAATTTAATTTTTTTTATCTCCATATTCAGGCTTTTGCTGAAAGATGTTCTACCTTTAACTGAAGATCACTTTGTTATTGGCAATACACCGGCTAATTTGCGGCTTGGACTGGACATTGGAGGAAACGATATTGATCCATGGAGGGATGCTGATCCACCAATGGAATTGACATCGTCTGAAATATTAACGGATAGTCCTAATAATCCATCACATTACCTCTACGATTTTATCGAACCGATTTTACCGCCACTAAATTAACTTTATTATTTCAAAAATATTTTGCAGTACATATATGCATTTCAGAGCAGATAAATTTTCCAATTTTTGCTGTGTCAAATAATTTTACTTTTTTTTTTTTTGTAACTTTATCGGTGTGTACACACAAAAATTGTCTTTGAGTACATAATTTTATATTATTCTGTTTTTTTTTTAATTTTTTTTCTAAAATATTTATAGCTGATTTCATAAAAATTTTAGATCAGCTTTGACATAGCTTATACATCTTTTTCGGACAATGATTTATAAATCGCTTTCTTTATTTACTTTTATTAAAAATACATTTATTTTAGTAGTAATAAGAAACTACAACTTAAGTAGAATATAAAAGTGGCCCCTCTGATATTATTAATGAAGAATAATCATGTTTCTCTTGTTACGTAACATGTCAAAATATCAAAATTGATAATTTATATATGCCTCCTTAAATGTGTAATAGAGCATATTATAACTTCTACATACATTTCTAAATATAAGAATTAATATTTCAATGAGAAAAACTGCTGGTCAAACATAAACTCTTCAAGTTTTTTTTTGCAAGCAATTAGTGCATTTAACAGAACAAATCACAGTTCAGC
The DNA here is from genome assembly GCF_048542155.1 of Nylanderia fulva. NCBI lineage: Eukaryota > Metazoa > Arthropoda > Insecta > Hymenoptera > Formicidae > Nylanderia > Nylanderia fulva. The sequence continues at coordinate 963,930 of NW_028190807.1, read as the reverse complement.
ATGAATCATATATGTATTATATATAGAGCTCTGACAATGAAAAGATATATCACTCTTTCTATAGTACGAAAAATGAGGTGGCCAATACATAATAATGATATAAAAATATTAGAATTTAGTTTTGAACTTTGAATATTTAAGATAAGAGAAAAAAAATAATCTTATAAAAGTTTGGGCATCATTCACGGGGCAAGTCAACAAATATTTTTCAAATTATATATTTTTTAATTCATATTTTAAGGCATTATAAAAAAAAGAAAAAAAATTAGAAAATTTATGAGAATAGACACGTACAACATATATATGTGCGTATTATACAAGATGCACAAATGCATTCTCTAAAATTTACTTGCTACTGTAAGCAAGCAAACTCTGTAGGATTGCTAGGAACTTAACGGCATTGAGGCAGCTGTCACAAGAACCGAAAGCAATTAATTTTTTATTACTCTAATTACATTTTATTATTCTAATTATATATTTTATTATTCTAATTATATTTTATTACTCTAATTATATTTTATTACTCTAATTATATGTATTATTTTAGTTTTATTATTGTAATTATATTATAATTATTATGGTAAATAATAATTATAATCAAGTAATAAATGAAATGTGAAATACAGTATCAATACAGAAGTCCATGTATATTATATTTATTATTTTCATTATAAATCTTTTTTTTTTTTTTTTTTTTTTTTTTTTTTTTTTTTTTTTTTTGATAAGTGTAGATATAAGTAAAATAACAATACACTGAAAAAAATATTTATGTAAAATTACATGATTAAGTTAGGTTTTTTTCCGACCCAGCATAATCATGCAATATTGATATTACTTACATGGAAGATTACAGATTGTATGTAATTTTTTATGAAATATATTCTTAAATATTTTCAAGATTAAAAATATTTCACTGAATATGTAATTACACATAGGAAATGTTAAGAATGTATAAATGCTATAAAATAATGTTATAAATAAAATAGATAAATACTTATAAAATAACATTTTAATAAAGTAAAAATAGTAAATTTAAAATTACATATGATTTTTGCATAAAAATAGTAATTTTATCTATATTTTACATGTATTTTTAATATGTATTTTCACTTTAAAACAAATGGAAAAAAAATTACAGTGATAAGCAAGTAACTTTTCCAGTTCTGAACTAGTAATTTCCATGTAAAAGTACATGGATTTTTTTCAGTGTATAAACAATATATAGAAGCAATTCTTTATTTTTGTTGATACATCTTTTAATATAATATTTTTCTATATTTGATGTAATATTTTTTGACATTTACTTTTGCTTGCATTTTCTCGTTCAATTGTACGAGAACAAATTTTTTGGAATTTATACGTTAAATAATGTTTTTCTTTTAACTTTATAAATCTCTGAAAACTGAGTTTTGCTTCTGTATGTTATACAATACATATATATTGTATAAAACACTGCTCCTTTATACCCATATATTTATATAATATATTCATGTATAATATTTTTTAATAAGCGTAGAAGTTATGCTGCGAAATAATTTGGATAAACAATTTACACAGTCAATTTATTTGAACAACTTGCAAATTCACGAATAATTTTGATGACGCAGTCATAAGTACGTATGACCGCAATATAAGTACTAATAGATGAACTTTTGATAATTCTTATCAAAACAAGTTGTCATGTATATTAATATATATATATATATATATATATATATATATATATATATATATATATATATATATATATATAATATATATCGCCCGAATAAATGTACTGTCTGCGCTTTTGTTCGATATTCGATAAAAACATTGCGTACTGCACTTTTGCCACGAATAAAAGGTCATCAATTGATAATGAATTATCGAGTATTAATTATAAGGATTAAGGATTAAGTTGTCTAAGGATTGGAAGTTTAATGATCGAATAATAATATATAAATTTTCAATCGAATAACACGTTGATATTTATTTATCTTAATTTTATTTTGTAATTTATTTTTATATGCAGAACACATTTTTGAATATTTAATTAGAAAAATTTATTCTTATGATTATGATGCAAAGATGATGATTTGACAATATCATCACGATGAAAAGGCATGTTGTGAAGACACGTTTATCTCGAGTGTGTAACAAATTAAACATAAAGATATAATATATCTGATTTGATTACAATGCAGAGGTGGCCCATTAGTCATCAATTAATTCATCATCGATATTTCGCTGTATGTTATATTTGGAAAATACGCAAGAAAAAATCGAAATAAAAGATATATCAACTAATGTCGAATATGGTTGATCAAAAAATTGTAATCGTTTCTGTATATAGTGATTAATCAAAATCGACTGATTCGGTTTATCACATACAAATCGAAGCATGAAGTCAATTGGGAATTTTTCTAGATAACACATCTCTTTTTTATCTGTTACAAAATTATATATATTTTTTAAATGCATCTGCGTGAAAAGAGATTAAATATATATATTTATCGCAGATATAAAAATATTAAATATCAAATAAAAATATCACGTTAATTTTATATCTTAATTACTATTTATTTTTTATATTTATTTTATTATTTTATATATCTTAATAATAAATAATACAAAAAGATTAATCTTAATTTACGTTTTTATTGAATCAATTCTATGTTTATTTTGAGACACTATATATGAAAATTCTTTCTTTAAAATGTAATAATATTATAATATTTATATATATATATATATATATATATATATATTTATAGTTATTTTTTATCTCTGTTAAATTTATTTAATATCTAATTTTAATATAATTTTTTTATAATACAAATTTTATTTTTAAATAATTAAATTAATAATTTTTATTTGTTTTTTTTTTTTTTACTTCAGGACTATATTTTATTATTTTGAGCATTTGAATTTTGAATATCTGCATGCGATATTTCAACGATCGATTTATCAAATTATCATCGGTTCGGTGGATAATTAGACAACTTTATCACTAGAGAGAGTATAAATATAATTTTCAATAATGGCGTAAGCGCAACATAAAGTGCAGTCACGATTTCCGCTATATGCATTGTGAAAGGCAGAGAGAGAGAAAGACTGCAACGTTATTATAACATAAGAAGAGAACGATTACACAACGTCACCAATTTTTTCTATATTGTACAAAATTATTGTTTACACGCGACTGTCACAATGTGTTGGATGCATATCGAAAAGCTTTTCGTAGGTAACCTAGCTGCTTCAATTTCGAAAATTATATTGATTATCTTTGCAAATTCGATTATCTTGTGTCATTGTTTCGTTCAATTTACTTAATTATTTTAGCAAATAATGACGCATGCAAGAGCGATACCCCGGAGGCGACAGTGAAATCTTTACGAAATTCTCTCGACTCAGTCGATTGATCTTGCGAGATCGAATTAGAAATTTGATTACGAGGCAAATGGAGACAGAGAGAGGCCGTATAAAAACTCGGTTTCCGGGTTTTTGGTTACCGAAATTCACTGACAGGACTAGTGTGAAATGACATACGAGGAGATGATGGTATGGGAAAAAAATATTGTACAAAATTTAGGTATAATTGCGAATTTTTAATAGAATTAAAACATTTTCAAAAAATACATTTAAATTTTACTCCTCTGTAGTTCTTAAAAAAAAGGAAATGGATGAAATACTTAATTTAAAATTACTTTGGTGAAATATTGAATATTTAATTATTGTAAGTATATGTATAAATATTATATAATATCCCAAGTAGCAATCTGACGTCATTAAACGTCAAAATGACGTGCTGGAATGCGCATAACTGTGTTAGAATTCGGTAGAATTATATTATTGGGTTTTTTTTTAATTTTATATAGGTACTAATTCGCAAATTTTTTATAGAGACGTGCCTCTTCATCATCCATTGACCGCGCGCAATTCACGGATGTGCGCACGTGCGCATGCGCAGACGTGGACGCGGTCAGTCCGAATGAAAAAGTGTAACAAGATCAGAAGAGCGCGGATTACGTAAACCGCGGTGGAAAGAAGACGAAGACGAAGAAGAAGAAGAGAAGCTCGAATACTTCTTTTTATTTCATATCCAACATCGAGAACGAGCCGTATACTTTCACTTTCGTAATTAACGCGGATGGCTGTAACGGAGCGCACGATGGCTTATATACACTCCTAAGTCCGACGAGGGAAGGAACCGAGAAAAGGGATCGATGGAACACGCAGGAAGATTCGAAGATACAGATCCTTCTTACTCGAAATATACTCGGGCGAGAGAATAGAAACCGCTGCTTCTATCAATGTCACGAGACAATGAACCACCTCGGGGCGACCGAGTTACGTTTCCAACTCTCGTAACAGCAGCCTCAGGTATCCGTTTGGATAGCCCGTTCCGCACGGCTTGAATAACATATAATAATACCGGCTATGACGGTATATAGTCGATTTCACTTTTAGCCAGACTCGTATCAAAGGAACCGTTGCTGCTGTTGCTGCATCTCTTTCTCTCCCGTCTTATTCGAACGATCGATTCCGTTGAGAAGCCTTTGTTACTAGTAGGCTTCTTCATCAACGCGGATAGGAATAATTTCATCGCGTGCGCGACGACGATTCCACTAACCGGGGAATCAATCTTAATATCTCAACCGCATCGCTGCGCGAATTTACGTGACGAAGAATTTTCTTTGTTTTCATTCTGCATAAAGAAATTGCGAAACATATTCGAGATCTCGTCTGGACCCTGTATTCCGGACGTGTGCAGATGTTTTTGCTTCATAATTATTAATTTTAAAAAATTCCAAATTATATTTTCATTGAAGTTAATTGAACATTACAAATTACACTTTATTTCTACCAAGTATTACATATTGAAAAATGTCATGATATTATTTTATCCGAAAAATCATGTATGCACAAGATCAACTTATAAATCTAGATCAACTTATAAAGCTTTATAGTCAAATATGATCGGAGAGAAAGAGGAGAAGAGAGAGAACAGGGCTTGTAAAGGGCTTCTTGTTTTTATTTTAACATCATTTATATAGTAAAAAAAAGCGATTATAAAATATAATTTAAGAAATACGTAAGATAATGTCGACATTAAGTATCTTACATCTCTTCGGTTTTGCGTTAGAGACTTCTTGCGATAATATGCATAATATCTCGAGCTTGCTTAAGCGTTCGATCGCGTAAAGTTCACGTAAACTCGCGGCGAGAGCGTGCAACAATTCGAGCACGGCGTCGAGTTACACGATATATAGGTTCACGAAGTTAAAGCACAGAAATTAGGAGCGAACCGTGTCCCCTTTCTCTTGCCAAGCCAAGCGTGATATAAAATACTTTCCCTCTCGCGCGAGACAGGACAAGAGCGGAGGGTCTCGAACGCTCGAGAGAGGTTGATACAGACAGAAAAAAGACAGACAGTTGAGGGAGAGGTAGAGAAGGACGCAGAGAGGAGGTGGAATTGTGCCTTGCGAGAACGGAAAACCGGAAAACGATCACCGGGACTCAGAGCCCACGCCGTTATACCACTCCTTCGTATCTCTCTCTTTTTTTTTTTCTCCATTTATATATCTTTTATCTGTCTCTTCCTCCTCTCCTCTAGGTCCTCTCTGCCCCCTTCACTCGACACCCCCGCCATTATACGCGTTCGACTCTCTACGAGAGTCATGTCCAAATCCATCCGCGTTCGAGACTCTAAACCTCGACTTGGGACTTGGCGGCGCAACCCAACCGGTCACGCGAAGTTTAGACACACTTCCGGCTACGCGAAAGCCTGCAATTCTCTCTGCGATCCCGCAATCCGTTTCCTCTCGTAGAACGAAGATCGCGCGTTATCACGCGATTGGTATTAGTTTTATAAATGTTCAACACTGCGAGCGTTTCTCAACATAGTCTGTGCGTGCGAGATAAGCTTTTAAAATGATTTAATCGAAAAAGAAAAACGATATAAAGAGAGATAGGGATAATTAAAATTAATTCATCTTTAACATGGGTGTCCGCAGAATTTTTTCCAGAAGGGGATGATTACATTTTTTTATTTCTTTTTTCTTTATTTTTTAATTTTTTTATATTAAATATACATATAAATAAATCCCAGTGTTTATTCAAAAGGAGAATGAACGCTTAATTTTTTTACTGATTCCAAGAGAGGGCAAATGGTCCTTCTTGTCTCATTCTTCTGCGGACGCCCATGCCTTTTAATTAAATTGCAAAACAAATGTAAAATCGACGAGTCGGTCTTTGATGCGAAAGGTTCATGTATTAGGTATCTCTATCTGTCAGGTAAAATTGGAAACTAAGCTCTGTTACAAGGACCGTCTCGCGTAAGGTATATGACGGAAACGCTTTCTCAATAAAGCTCGCCGTCATCCGTATCTCTGTGCGACACGAAATTGAAAGGAAATCTTTCAATTCGAGGTTATTACCCATTTACTTGTTGCGCAACTTGTTGTAAGCGGCCGTCCAACCGTGGATGTAATTCGTGGATAAATAATTCGTCTTGTGCGCGGTAAGTTGCCCATAATTTATAAATTTCCGCGATTCGTTTTTGTTATCCTTGTATATTTCCCAATTTCATTGAAGATTGGGTTATAATTCAACACCTTGAAATGGATGTAACCGTGTTACATGAATATATAAATGAATGAATGTCCTATACACGTGTAACATTTTTTTTCTAAATTCATTGTCAATGGGTAACATTTTTATTTCAAGGTATTAGAATTGAAGGATTAATTTTTTAAATAATTATATATATATATATATATATATATATATATATATATTTGATTTTTTGTACACAGATATTTATATATATAATATATATTTATATATATATATATATATATTTATATATATTTATATTATAATATATATATATTATAAATATTATTTATAAATTTAAATATGTATATTTATATATATTTATATATATTTATATTATAATATATATATATTATAAATATTATTTATAAATTTAAATATGTATATTTATATATATTTATATATAATTGTGTTCTTTTAAATTATATACATATAAAATTGAAACGAGCATCTGATAATCTTATAGATATCCGTAGCAGATATCTTTGAGATTATATTTTGCTATGTTATAACAATTGTATAATTCGTATAGTCATAAAAAAGAACGTTTATATGTTTTTAGAATCAAGCCGACACATGTTTTAAATTTACCGGTAGAGCCGTATCAATTAATTGCGCAGTAGTTCACATATCGCTTCCGACTGCGCATCTCTCTCGAGTCGACTTATCGATGAATTCAAAGAAGGCGCCATTTTACATCGAAACGTCGACGAACGCAGGTATCTATTCAATTTATTAAGGTTATGCACTTTTCTCTCTTAAATCGCGCGCTATTACCATCCTTTATCTTATTTACAAAAATTATTTTTGCAATTACAAAATTATTTTTTATTCTTAATTAAAGTTTAGATAGGCATCTTGTAATTTTTTGAAGTAATAATTCTCGGTTGAAGTAATAATTCTCATAACGCGTTATGTATTTATTCGAAACATTTCCGATCGGAATAATTTCATTTTTCCCTACATTTTTTATTATGTATCATTATATTCTTATTACATTCATATTATCTTATTATATTATATTATCTATTATGAAACTACTTCGGAAAGATTTCCGATCTGAATTTAATTTCCTTTTTCCTAGATAATATAATAAAAAATCTAGGGAAAATTAAAATGATTTCCCCAATAGATATACATAATTAATAGCTGCTCTGATCTAAAGTCTATGAGTTCGAGATGTGGTAGACGCTTTACGCTCTAGTTTAAAAAAAAAAAAAAAAAAAAAAAAAAAGATTTCTGTATGTCGGACGTTCCTTTCATGTCAGACGGTGACGGCGCGTCTCGTCGCGCAGGTCTCTCTCCATCTCTCTCTCTCGGAGACGGCCTTCTCCTGTGCGCGTGCACGGCCGTGTAACGATCGCGATCGCGGTCCTTCTTTCCCCACGGTTCGGGGTCCCCACCTCCTCCCGCGAGGACTCTTGCCACCCGCCGACGTCGACGGCCACCGTCGTCCGCAGTTACACCGAGTCCGCTCGCGCACTCGCATTAAATTTCGAATCTCCGCGCGGCGCGCGCGTGTGCACCTCCACCTGTCATCGTCCAGGCGCCAGCGAGGGAAATTTTCAAATCGGCGCCGCGCGCGCGCGTTTCCGTCCGTCTCGTTGTCCGGGTAGTTCGTCGTCGTCGTCGGCGTCGTCGGCGGCGTCTAGGGTGTCGCGGGAGTAGATGTGTCCGTCGTGTCCAAGATAGACGTGTAATTCGTGCGCGCGTGTAAATTAGTTGCACAGGTTATGGATCAAGAGGAATTATAATTGCGACGAGATATTACGGTGAGTTATGATGCAAGAGTGTATCTATATACACAGATAGAATATAAAAACCTCGTAATGACATAAACACATTTTTATGTTACAATTATTTATTTATTTTATTGCTTACACGCATATTCAAATAACAAATTTGTTGAAAATCGCATAAAACAATTATATTAGGGAGCTTTAAATGTATAATTCCTTTTGTCATCTTTAAATCATTCTTGAATCATTTTTGTTCAGATAGTTTTGAAGTGATGAATAAAATCATGATGACGCCATTATGAGTTTGATGTTTTACCTGGGTATATATATATATAGCAAGAAGTCGCGCGACTATAATAATAATAATAATAATAATTTTTCCCGCGTTTTTCTGCACTCCCGAGTTGTCCCGCGCAGCTGCGAGTGCAATTTCTGCCGCGAGTGCAGCGAGTGCGCGCGAGCCGAACGGATCTCTCCGCGCGTTTTCTTTATGTCCGTGACATCGATAATCGGATTCACGCCTAAAAGGATTACCTCGGTTTCGATTTAGAGAGAGTTCATCTCGTTTGTCATTTCTCGGAAAACCGTGTATATTTTACAAGTGCTAGGAAATAACGAGAGAAATAATCTAGCAGAGACGCTTCCATGTGTAACGATATAACGTTATCGCGAGGAAGATATAACAGGTATTCGCTGAATTTTCTACGTGCTTTGAAACTCGAGAGCGAAATATGTCTATATACTTTACATAAATAATTTATGCATGCGAGGAAAAAAAACGTTTCCTTTTCGCAACGCGATCGGCGCGCATTTAACACTGCACATAACCTGTAAGATTATTAATTATTTTTCTTATATTTATTGTGCTCAATCAACGTTTCCGTATAAAAATTTCATTTTAAAAATTGTTGAAAGTATTTTGAGAGTGGTATAAAAAAAATATGTAGTAATATATATAACAATTAAAAAAGAACGATCGATATATAAATGTAAAAAAATGTGTTATCTAACTACGAGAAAAGGAGAGAGAAAGAGAGAGATATGAGATATCTTTGCATTCCATCGCGATTAAACTTTCAGTCATATCTTCTTCCGGTAATTAATGCAAATCGACGCATTCCTCTTCTTCGCGTTTCGGCGTAAAAGTCGCGCAATTTTTATTTCTGGTGACCGAAGCCGAGCGTCCGCGATTTTGCGTAACTGGGAAGACGAGTTTTTTTTAAACGATCGTTCTTCCTTTTTTTCTTTTTCCTCGCTTAATCGAGTTTTGTGTCTCTCCATTCCCGCGTCGTCGGAGTCTGACCGAATAAAAAGCTCGAATTTTCCCCGACTCTTTGCATTCTGACGTCGAGGTGCATTCGATGAACATAAACTCTCTCGATCTCGAATCAATTTCCGCTTTGCTTTAAGCTTCTCGCATATATATTTTTATCCTTTTTTATTTTAATCACTTATTTACACGACTCTTGTATTTTTTATTAGGAGATACTTCAAGCGAGAGAGACATCCGATTTTCGATCCATCAGCCTTCATCCTCTCTTCGTCGAGAATGCAAAGAGCCTCGGAGTTTCGCGAAATTCGGCGATCGTGAATCTTAATCGTAGACCATCGACGAGGATAAAAACCATCTCTCTCTCCTGCGACAGTGTGTTGGTGTACAGTGATCATACGGAAATTGATGCGTACGGAATCACGCGGAAGCGAGAAAACAGCTGCCGGAAACCCTCACGCCGGAAGAAGAAGAAGAAGAAGAAGAAGCAGCAGCAGTAGCAACACGCGAAACGCCGATCTATCGCCACGGGATCGTCCATGCACGTCGTATATACGTGTGTGAAGAGAAAAGCGGCTTTACATTAGGACGACTCCTCCGTTAGGTTCGTCTCATCGTGACGATGCTGAAGATCTCGTCGGCCGCAGCGATGGAAACATGAGGACCGTGACAGATCGCGCATCCGATCGACGAAGCTCCACTCCTACCGACTATAAATGACGTAAGTACTCCTTCTCATCTTCATCGCGACGTACACAAGTCGCACAATTCGACTTTCGTATCAGAAACTCATCTGCGAGTCCAGGAGACACGCGATCGCAGAGCTCGCTTTTAAATCCAGTCTCTGGAAATTATTTCAATATTTTACTCATGAATCATTTATTTGAAACTAATAATATTGATTTAATGTGAAAAATATTTATTTGATATAAGAAAATCCTTTTCAAAACAGATCAATATTTATTTGTTTTGAATAAATGATTTAATGGATTTTGAGAAGAAAATCAAGGTTATGCAATAATAAACTCATGAACGTTCAACAATTATTTTTATTTCAAATATATATTTAATTAATGATTTAATGATAATTTAATTAATTAATGATTTCGAAATGTTCTTCGATTGTCGATGGACAATTGATTGAAATGAAATGCAGCATTGTATGAATTATTTATGTGAAGAATCTCCTTTTTTAAATTGTGCTAAATAATTGTGATAAAACTGGGCAAAGTATTGCAACTCACTGTAAAAAATATATAATATATTAAAAATATGTAAAATTATATAAATAATAAAATTACACGATAAATAATGAAAATGTGTACAATTTCATTATTTATATTATAATTTTACACTTATTATTTATGTAATCTTACATATTTTTTTACAGTGTATAAGTATCAATTTTACAAAAAAGCTCGACATTAATAGGATCAGATTTATGCAAAAAAGATCTCGAGATCATAAACTTTAAGTAACTGATTTTTGTGTTTTTTGCCATGACTTCCATTTTTAATTAAATTACATTTATTTAATCATAAATTATCAAGCTGCTAAAATAAATTAACATCGTAATTATTATGAATCAATATAAATTATATCTATATTAGAGAAAATTGTTTTTAATAGTATATCAGACATTTTAACGTTGAGAATCTACTAAATACGTCGCGATTTCCACACATAATACCCGAATAAGTCAATTACTATATCCTGCAGACCACACAGAGTGCGTCTATCTGGCACAACGCTTACATAATATCGCGAATAGTTGGAATAAATACCTAATTAAAAAATATCACGTGAAATTACAAGCCTAAAGGAGTTAAGCAGATAGCATTCTTGGCGACGTTGCAAAACTATCGATTAGGAATGCAACGAAGAATGTCACTTATCGCCTCCGCTTATTCTAGTCTTGCATTTTGCACGTAAAAATAAGCAGATTCAAAGACACTGGCGAGTTTACGATTACTTTCAGTAATGTATTATAATTGCTGAGAAAACTTTGCGCAAAAATTCTAATCGAGTTTTCTCGATTACTGGATTACTCGTACTTTATTTCGGAGTAATCGCGAGATTCGCGAGTAAATATTCTTTAAATATTATTAATCGATCTGATTTTGATTTCTTTATGATATCGAAGAATGTCACTTATTGCTTATTCTAGTGCATGTTCTTGCATTTTATATAAAAATAAGAAGATGAAAAGACACTAGCGATTTTACGATTACTCTCAGTAAATAATGCATTAAAAAAAAAATTATTGAATTTAAATAATTATTTATTTCAATACTGCATAATAAATCATTTATTTAACTAATAATATTGATTTGATGTGAAAAATATTTATTTAATATAAGAAAATCCTTTTCAAAACAGATAAATATTATTTTACGTAAAATATTAATTTGTTTCAAATAAATGATTTAATATAGCAGCAGTATTTAAATAAATATTTATTAATTTAATAATTTTTTCCAGTGTGTATTATAATTGCTGCGAAAATTTTGCGCAAAAATTCTGATCGAGTACTCTCGATTACTCGTGCTTCATTTCGGAGTAATCACGAGATTCGCGAGTAAATATTCTTAAAATATTATTGATCGACCTAACTTCTTGATGGTATCGCGTTAAAGAATATTCACTTATCACTTCCGCTTATTTTAGTCTTGCATTTTACGTAAAAATAAGATGGAAAGACTTTGCAAAAATTCTGACCGAGTTCTCTCGATTACTCGTGCTTCATCTCGGAGTAATCGCGAGATTCGCGGGTAAAAACATTCTTTAAATATTCTTAAAATATTATTAATCGACCTGATTTTGATTTCTCGATGATATCCCGTCAAAGAATATTTATTTATCACCTTCGCTTATTCTAATCTTGCATTTTACCTACAAATAAAGAGATGGCAAGGCACTGCAAAAATTCTGCTCGAGTTCTCTCGATTACTCGTGCTTCATCTCGGAGTAATCGCGAGATTCGCGGGTAAACATTCTTTAAATATTCTTAAAATATTATTAATCGACCTGATTTTGATTTCTCGTTGGTATCCCGTCAAAGAATATTTATTTATTGCCTTTGCTTATTCTAATCTTGCATTTTATCTAAAAATAAAAAGATGGCAAGACCTAAAAATAAAAAGATGGCAAGCTAAAATTCTGCTCGAGTTCTCTCCATTACTCGTGCTTCATCTCGGAGTAATCGCGAGTTTCGCGGGTAAACATTCTTTAAATATTCTTGAAATATTATTAATCGACCTGATTTTGATTTCTCGATGGTATCCCGTCAAAGAATATTTATTTATCGTTTTCGCTTATTCTAATCTTGCATTTTACCTAAAAATAAAAAGATGGCAAGACCTAAAAATAAAAAGATGGCAAGCAAAAATTCTGCTCGAGTTCTCTCGATTACTCGTGCTTCATCTCGGAGTAATCGCGAGATTCGCGGGTAAACATTCTTTAAATATTCTGAAAATATTATTAATCGACCTGATTTTGATTTCTCGATGGTATCCCGTCAAAGAATATTTATTTATCGCCTTCGCTTATTCTAATCTTGCATTTTACCTAAAAATAAAGAGATGGCGAGACACTGCAAAAATTCTCCTCGAGTTCTCTCGATTACTCGTGCTTCATCTCGGAGTAATCGTGAGATTCGCGAGTAAACATTCTCTAAATATTCTGAAAATATTATTAATCGACCTGACTTTGATTTCTCAATGTACGCTATCACGAAGAATCGAAAGTACACCTGTACGTGTCTCATCGTCGCGAAGCACGTGGCGGTCGCACGGAGCGCGGTTGTTTGCCAAACAATCGTGTGCTCCGAGCGATTCCAGGCCTCGCGTTACATGAAAAGAGAGCACACCCTACCTACCTCTTCCGTTGTTAGACTCGTTTGTGCAGCGCGTAGCGTTGAAAGCGAAAGAGATTTAATCACTCTCGTTTCTTCTCACCAGAAGAGACTCAACTCTCTTCGCTAGTCTCGAGAAACGAAACGTTTGCGTGTTGTATATATACATATATATTTTTTTCTAGAAGAAGGAAGCGGAATCTTCCGTTCTTCTTCCCGTTGTCCTCGCAACCCAGATTAAAATCCGCGTTCATTCTTATACAATAATTTCGCATAATTTCCGCTTTCACATTTTTTTTTATTTTTTACCAGTCCGCCAAAAAAAGATCCGATTACATTTCCGGCTAATTGCTATTGATGAATTTGCGAGAATAATGCGTTCCTTGGACACAGAACTAGTAGTCGCTATGGTTATACGTAAGAACAAATATACGTAAGAGAGCAGCGCGGATGTAGGAAGAGAAATGCGAGTGTACGTTTTAAACGGGCGGAGAGAGAAATAAAACTTTCGTTTTCAATATTTACAATCTCCTCGTATGCACGAACCGAAACCGGTGCGGATCGACGTTGTATAACGTATGTACATACGTGTTTATGTGTTGCTCATACGTTGCTCCCATTAACTAGAGAATTGCTAATCGTCTCGATCAAGCATCGTGCTTATTTCAAAGTAGAAATACCGAAAGGATATATATATATATATATATATATATTCGCGATTGTTCGAAACGATACACAGTATATATCTGCGGTGGGGAATTCAAATGAGAGAAAATTAGGAAAATTGCGGCAAATTTGCGCAGCAATTTGACTTGTCTATAATAATTATTATACTTTTCAAAGTAGCGCTGATTTTTTGTCATCTGGTGTGCCTTATTTATGACCGTCTGACCATATAACATTAACCTAAACTTGCGTTACGGGTTTCGCTGTTGCAGCCTAGTCGTGAGTCCATTAAAGTTTAAAAACTCGAGATAATCAAGAATATAAAACAAGATAACTTCCATCATTAATACACTTCTTATATAACTTTGCATTTTGCGTCTGTGACATATGTACGTCGATGAGATTTTTAATGGACGCGACGTTGCGTACAAAAACTAATTGAATTATTAATCCCTTTTTGAAATCGAAGAACAAGCTACAGACTCGAAGAAAAAAAAGATGGAAGAGGAAGAGACAATATATATAAATAAATTCCGCGTTTTAATTAGCATATGCATAATGTTTTCCACCAGTTACATTTTACGTGCGACGCATATTAAAATCCATTTCCTCCATGCATTACTTCTTTAAGCATTCAGGCATAATTTAAAAAAAAAAAATGTACATATGTATATTACGCGCTCTTGTTCGCAAGTCGTTTTAATTAATTTACTCAAAATGATCGTACCGAGTTAATTCACTTTTGCATAACGCTGCGCAATTATAGGTTGATATATACACGAGTCTACTATATATCGCCGAGAGGTTGCTTTCTGTTTCTTTGCTCTAACGGCTGATTTAATTTACTGCCGCTTTCACGTACAAGCAAAGCTGCTACTAATTGCGCGGAAATATTCAACTCGTGCCGCGAGTTTCCTTCCGCTCTCGGCGTTCCATTTCCTCATATCGTCTCGCGGATATTTGATTTGCAGCTTCTGAAATCGGAGTAGTTTTGATATACACGTCTCGTTATTCATTAAAAAAAATTTCATCGAAAGGGGAAAGGGAAGAAGGGTAGAGAGGGGGAGGAGGAGGGCACTTTCACACCGGGGAGAAAAGCAGCGTTTCGATAAGTATTCGCGGTGAATAGTTCACATACACGAAGTAGGACACGCAAGTATTGCGTCGAGCCTCTTTATTAATTCTTTGAGAAATTTTATACACCGCGTGTTCTCTCTCTTGACATAAATTGATTTTTATTTTGCGCGCAAATGTGATAAAAAAAGAGAAATTTATTACTTTTGATTTTGTTGTACTTAATTTTGAGAAATATATAAATTGAAATCTCGATAAAATGTATCTCGATACATTAGAATATATCTTAGAATTTATCGTGAAAATCATGAGACAATATATTTAATATATTTATACACCACAATCAGATATAAAATATGTTCTATTATTTTACTATGTACATAGTAAAATTTTACTTATAAAAATTCTTCCAGTGCCACATTGTCTCCCGATTACCATGATTTTTAAAATAAATTTTAAGTGAAAATTCTCTCTGTGCATAATGAATGATTAAAGATGTACATTTATACAGTGAATTTTCTCTCAGAATTTATTCTGAAATTCATGGTAATCGTGGGACAATATAATATCGAAAGAATTTTATGAAAGTTTCTCTGATTAATATTTACCACAATAAAAAATATTAAATATCTAACACAATAGGATGATATAAAATATGTTTGATTAATTTTATTGAAATATATAGTAAACTATTTCAATAATTTTCGAATATATTAAAAACTTATAACTCTTTAAGTGTTTTAATTATAATATTTTATATAAATTTTACAATGCAGCATATTTTCAATCTAGCTTAATACATCAATCATGATAATTTTAACAATAATTTTCGGCTTATTACCAAACATGATCGTAGTGAATTTTGCGGTAAAAAATATAACGAAAAATTCCGTGTAGGTATGAAAAATAATACGGAATAGAATTAAGCTGAATAAACTTTCCCGAAGAGAATGTATCGAGTCGCAAGGCGGAAAATCGTCTTAATCCCTTATCGAACGATTCATCGTCTATCGCTCGATATCCTTCGTGACAGGCGTGTCAATAATGGGGAAACCGCGATCAAAACAAGCGATCCTGCCGATAATATGATAATAAAGATATACGTATATGATGTATGAACGTTACGTCCGGGTTGGCGGTTATCTCTTGCAAATTCCACGAGACAAGTAGAGTCGCCGTCAGGCACGTAAAGGACATCGCCGACAGTCATTGTGTTGGGTAATAAGTCCACTCGCGGGAAAAGGTTACGTTCGTGCGGTCGTCTAGATTTTTTTATGCTTCTTATTGAGGCGCGTATAATCCAAGTATTTCTTTTTTCGTCCTCCTTTGTTACCATATATCGCCGCAACATGCAAAGCATATTTCACGTGCATAAAAAAAATGAAAGTTTTTAATGTTCTAAACAGGTTCATTGCATCAGATGCAGTAATTAAATTTACACAGACAGCTTATGATTTTTTTTATGTTCTCTACTAAAAAAATGTGCTTCTTCTTTTCTAGAAACATATAAACTGTACATTTTTGATCATCTTTTATTTGTTGTAATATAGTTACGTAAAAAAAATTATATATGTATATCGAAACACTAACACGTTGAATATTGTTTCAAGAGATTAAAGATATCGTTTAATGATCGAAGGAAATTAATTTATAAACTGATGAGTATATACGAAAGATCGTGCTTATCCGAGTGACAACCGTATCATTAACCGCGGTTTATTAATGCAATTTATAATTAGATGCACGAAGTGTGAATAAAAGAATACATCTCGAATCCGCGATGCGATTGTAAACAAATTATATCATAAATCGCAATTATAAAATTATTCTAATTTAATGCATGAAACCTTGAAAACGTCAATTATCATGTAATACAAGCAATATTGGTTATTATATTATACGAGGACTCTGCATTTATGATGCAAAAGACTATGGAGATTACGCGTTCTCCATTTGATATATCGCAAATTGAAATCGCCAGTTTAACTACCACGATTGCCTCACTGTGTTCTCGATTACACAATCCTGCTATCCGTCTCACCCGCATCTTTGAAAGGGGTTGAACATGTTGCGGAAAGCATGCAATCTCGTAACTGCATCTTCGCTCGCGGGTTATAATAGCGCACATATTTCTGATATATCTTCCGTGCGAATCCGAGTATACGAATCTTCGAGAAAGCGCAACATTCGTTTTCTGATTTTTATTTAAACCTCCTTGGGCCTCACCGCGGCCATGTTAAATCGTGACGTCAGAAGCGAGAAAATACGCGTTGAACATTTTTTGCGCGCCATTTTTAGATAAAAAGATATTCTGATGAAACACAACTTCAGATGGTTTCAATACAATTTGAAGATATTCCAAAAATTATTTTTTTTCCTTGACAGTCAATCAACAATCAAGTAAAATGACTGACATGAGACCTGATCCGTATATAACCTTGTACATGCGCAGTCATTCCGCATGACAAAGTCTGAATTTTCAATTATTTTACAGTTGTTGATTGACTGTCAAGGAAAACAAATACTTTATAGAATATTTTCAAACTGTGTTAAGATCATCTGAAGTTGTGTTTCATCAAAATGTCTTTTTTTATCTAAAAAAAACTTTTTACAAAAATTTCAGCGTGTACTTTCTCGTCTCTGACGTCACAATTTAACATGGCCGCGGCGAGGACCAAAGATCCTTAAGAAAAAGAAATATTTCAAATATTCTTCGAGACATCGACGTTGACACTCGCGATTCGAAGAGACTCTAAAAATATCCCACGACACGAGAGAGAACGTGAGAATAATGTATAGTGTAATGATTATAAATAAGAGAATCGAAACGACACGGCTCGCTATGACTCAGATTGGATTTTGTCAAGGTTAGGTTCTTGTCGCGAATAGTCCGGAATAGTCGTTTAGAATTTTCGTGCGAGAGAATCTGCAATTCAGAAAGAGTCAAGGTACATAATAACGTCAATCATCGTGTAACGGGGCGATGTAGGTGACGGCTAAAAACGTCTTTGCCGGCATAGTGGAGAAAATTACGATCCTTATATACATATAATATATATATATGTATGTATATATACAAGCTTGGCGCGGCGAGCCAGCTGGATCAGCTGTGCGCTGATTGTACGCTCGATGATTGCAAAAGTGAATCGGCGATTTCTTGAACGTCGAAAGTCCTTTCCCGCGAGACGTCGAATCGCGCCGGCTCTCGCTATGCTTGATCGACGTCGTTCCGTGACAGAGAGAAAGAGAGACGGAGAACGGTGCCAGCATACACGCGATGGACGAGGTATTTCAAGAGTCACGGGCATTGACCCGTATCCGGCAACTAATGCCACAGCGCATTAGCATGTCACAAATATAATGACTAAGATCGAGTTAATTACTTTACGCATTCAATTCATTAAATAAACAGGGAAACAAAAAAAAAAGATGAAATTATTCACATTATTCTTGCTCAATTTTACGTAATTATTTACATATGAATATAAATTTTAATTATGTAAGGAAATTTAATATATACATGTCATGTTTAACGATGATGATATTTTTACTTTCGTCAATTTTAAGTGGAGTTCTGTCTTATTATTTTCAATTTTCACGGAGAGAATTTTTTCTCTTAGAATTTACCCTGAAAACTATGATAATCGTGGAACTATATGGTATTGGAAAAAATTTATAAGAGTTTCTCTGATTAATATTTACCACAATAAAAAATATTAATATGTACCACAATAGGATTAATTCTCCTATTAATTAGTCCCACGATTATCATGATTTTTAGTGTAAATTCTAAGACAAAATTCTCTCCGTGTGCTAATTAAAAAATTCAGAAATAAAATATTAAAAAAAGTATCTGCAAATAATTATTCCAGTCATTATCGTATTTGCTTTAATTTTTAAGGGACAATAAATGCGGAGAAAAAATGCGGGATCATAAATTTTAACGAATATAAAATAACAGTTCTTCGTGTGATTAGCAAAATATTGATAAACATCAGTATTTACGAGTATCTTTCTCTCTCTCTTTTTCTCTCGTCGGTAGGAAGAAAAAAGAGAATTTACTTTCAATCGCCGTAGCATTGAGCCACGTCGCTCACGTGGAACACCACGTGAACGTAGGTGGCGAGAACGGCCGTTCTAAAGAGCAGTGCTTCACCTGCAATTAGGGATTTACGGCCGCGAATGTCTACGGCCCGTAACGGGATCCTTGGGATGTGATGAGTACCGTGACTCTCCTCCTTCGATTTTCGATCAAACACACATATACACATGTGTGTTTCTCTCTTACGCAATCATCCCGATTCGTCCGAATGCGCCGAGACGTTTACATTCGCGGTGCGAATTTATTCTTTGCAAGAAACGAATTTTTTTTTAATCGTACGTCTGCATCGATGGATCGCATTTTTTTTACGTAAATACTTTCTCATAGTGAAAAATTTTATAATTTGTTTAAAATTAATTAATCATGACTAGGCGTCGCGTCACGACGCGATATCTACTTTCTGGATCCCGTTGTCTGTTTTCTTTTTTTGCGAAATATCCATCAATTTTCTCTTTGAAGCCGCTCTCTCATTTTTGTTCTACACTATCGATTGCTCTCAAATCTTTTTTAAAATATTATTTAGTCTTTTGCACATACACTTTATAATCGGAGAGAATTTTTCGTGATATTTTATCGCAAAATTTATTACAAATATTGTTTTGTAATAAGCCGAAAATTATATGCTGCATATATTAAAATTATCAAAAACTATTAAGCCAGATTGACAATATTATGCTGCATTGTAAAATTTATATATTTTTATTTATCACTTCTTTGGCATCTATTCTACTTAAAGCGTTTAAAGAATCATGAATTTTTAATAGATTTTAAAATTATTGGAATTTTACTATATAATTTAAAAATTGATATTTTACATTTTATTGCGGTAGAAATAAATATTTTTTATTGTGATAGATATTAATCAGAGAACTTCTCATGAAATTCTTTGAAACACCATGTCCCACGATATTATAATTTTCAGGATAAATTCCAAGAGAAAATTTCCTCTGTGTATAAATAATAAACAGAATATACTGCGAGAAAGAATCATAAATTTTTAATATTTTTTAAATTATTGAAATTTTACTATATATTTTCGTAAAACTAATCAAACATATTTTACATTTTAATATGATAGAAATTAATATTTTTTATTGTGGTAGATATTAATCAGAGAAACTCTCATGAAATTCTTGGAAATACTATGTCCCACGATTATTATGAATTCAGGATAAATTCCAAGAGAAAATTCTTTCTATGTATAAATAATAAACAAGATATACTACAAGAAAGAATCATAAATACATCATGAATATATTTTTAAATTATTGAAATTTTACTATTTTATATTTTCGTAAAACTAATCAAACATATTTTACATTTTAATATGATAGAAACAAATATTTTTTATTGTGGTAGATATTAATCAGAGAAACTCATGAAATTCTTGGAAATACTATGTCCCACGATTATTATAAATTCAGGACAAATTCCAAAAGAAAATTCTTTCTGTGTTTAAATAATAAACAGGATATTACCATAATTTACATGAAAAAAAATGACAATTATATATATTGACGGACCAATTATCGGGCTGTGTAATCCTTGTGTTCGCGGGTCAAGGATGACAACGACGACGTCGTCGACGTCGTCGTCGTGTACGTTGCTCTCGTTACCTCTCGGCATAGTGCCGATATGGTGAAAGCTGATATTTTGTAACACGCTCATGCTATTCCGTTCCGTTCCGTTCCATTCCATTCCATTCCGTGGTAGTATCACCGGTTGCAACCGTTCGTTCATTCGTCGGTTCTCTCTCTCTCTCTATTTCTCTTTCTCTTGTAATCAAAGAGAACCCCGGTGTCGACAGAGCACAATGGTAGGCGCACCTAGAATAGCTTTTTTCCCTCTTGTCTACGTTCCGCAAGATTCTTGTTTCGTGAACGACGAGACAGTTTATGAGATCACACGTCGCTGCAACGAGAACGATAGAAGATATAAAATGAAAGCGAGAATAAAAGCGAAGGAATTTGTACGCAAGCGAAGGTAAAAGCGCGAAAAGAGAAAGATCACAATTTATCGTAATTTTACGCTCGCTGTTATTCCTTTGTGCAATGAAAGCGAAGAGAGAAACGCGTTTCAGGTGACTTGAAAAATCAGTTCAGAATCAATGATCGTTGACTTTGTTGTGTGACTCGAATATTCAAGAGTCCCCGTGACTATTCGATCGACTGTCACTCGCTTTAAGTATTCAGTGTCGGGAAAATGTGCGTGACCTTGACACGCACCTTCCAGACTGCAATCTCTTTGGCAAAAGAGACACACCTCGAAGATGCAGATTATACTGACAGAAGCCCTGTTGAAAATTGAGCCACGATTGTTTGTAAATTAACATTTGAGAAATATTATGGGCATACTGAAACAAAATTTATTGAATTTGAATATATATTTATTTCAATACTGCCTATATATAATAAATCATTTATTTGAAACTAATAATCTTTATTTGATATGAGAAAATCCTTTTTGAAACAGATATTTATTTGTTCTAAATAATTGATTTATTAGGCAGTAATAATAATTTAATAATTTTTATTTAGAACAGAGATTAATATTAATTATAAAGTCAACAGTCAAAATAATCTTAACATATGCAAAATTATCAATCATCTCGAGAAATATTCCCGAATCGAACATATTAGTTATGTAAAATTAAGTATCTGTCGTCAAAAGAGGTGTCATGCAATAATTTCTCCATTTTGAAAAAAAATTACTTTTCTTGGAAAAATTTTCTATCCGCTATTATTGCTGTAGAAATCGTGGATTAGTGAATAGCACGGTTGCATAATATTAAATAACAATGTTACATAAAATTATTCTGTTTTTTTTTGTATTAACGAAAGGTACCGAGCTCGATTCGGTTTCTGCACAACTTGCATAAACATCAATCGCATTTTTAAACTGATAATGTAAGAAGCAAGAAGTATGCTCTGAATTTAAAAATACCTCTACAATTTAGGCAAATATATGCAAATGTAAAGCTGATTAAAAACAATTTGTAAGATAAAATCGAAGAAACAAACAATATATATTTTTCCTTTCTGTAATAAATTTTTTAATAATTTATTTTTTTAAAGATAATGCATATAATATTCTTTTTTTTTAATAATAAATTTTATTTGGTAATCGAAAAATATTTTTATAATTTGCTGACAGTTCTACATCATTTGAATATATCTTAAATACCTACACATGTATCGCATAAAGCAATCTATTTATCGATCAGTATGCAAACTTTACAAAAGTAGTTCAAGCATCACGACCCTCACATTAGAATGAGGGTGTTAATTTGTTGTTTTAATACCGAGAGGCGCAAATTATAATTTACGCGTGATATATTGATACGATTGATTTATATCTCGATATATACAAACGTGTTCTCGTTTGCAAGAAATTGCCAAGTACATTACTCAGCGAAGGGAACAATCGCGCAAAGCAATTTTCTGCATTTAAGATATGTAGTCTTATTAACGTAGAGAGAGTTCAAGCAGATCACAGATATCATGAGTAATCTATTCATGTTTAACCAAGCGCAAAGACCTATGGGGGTCGAGTTTTTGCACGAGTAATTTTGTTCCACAAAGTTCTTATGAATATCTAACGATGTTATTGTGCTACATATCATAAAGATAAAGAGATAATAAAAATATATATAAAAATTAATACAGCATATAGTAGAACATGACATAGTCTAATGTAACTTTTAAAAAGTTAAAATAAATAAGTTAGATTAGAGGCAACGTGATGAGGAACAAATCCAAATTGGTGACAACAAATTTTAATTACACAAAATTTAAATGTAAAATTGAGATAAAGCTTCCAGAGAGTTTTATTTAAAAAAAAATTAATTTTATTTTTCAGTACTATATCATTTTATAAAACCACTTTTATTCATCTTGCGATTTAAATTCACTCAGCAAAAGCGCTTGGAGGATTTATTACAGGAGATTGCAACTCGAGTGTGTAGCAACTGAAATTATAATATAACAGATCGCAATTTTCATTTTCTTGGTAATAGAGATCATTTCTCTTTCTCTCTCATCATCTATCATCTCTCTCGGTGCATCACTTACAGTCAATAATCCTCAATTGCTCAAAATTGCACATGATATTTATTTATTATTGCATGAGGCACGTGTTATAATTTTGTCTTGGATTTATGAAAGGATTTAAAATGTTTATCGCGCGCACATTCCTGAAATGATTGTTATTTTTACATATAGATTTGTCTATCATTATTACTGGAAGACCTGCTGTTGCAAATATAGCTTTACTTACGCATTTATATGTAAACGATAGTCGCATTTGAAACTGCAATTTTAACGATCTATTTCAAAGAGATACTGCATTTCTTTGTGAATCTGACATCTAAGCATCTATCATTACGCATTATTCTTCGACAAATTTCTACGAGTCTACTATAATACTTGTATACTATAATAAAACGTCAGATGGATATGTATATACGCAAGAGTAAATTAGATGAAAATTTTGCCTTTCGAGAAAGGTATCAGAATGAATAACATTCATAATATACATATATATTATATTTAGAGAAAGCTAGAATAATAAGACTCATCAAGAAGCCTTTTCCCCGCATTTCTCCAAAATTTTGACTTGTTCTTTTTTTTTACGAAATTTGATGAAATCTTGAGGCAACGAGCCCTTAAATCACAGAAATGCGTCACGTGAATCTCGAAGATTTATTTTCGCGCCGCCGAATTTCGTGTGTGACACGTATGCGACGACTTACATACCAAGTCCACCTCGAAGAAGCCCCGAAAAAGATAATCATCTTAGATCCTCGACACAATTCGACGACGACGAACCACGTTCTTCATTCCTGTGCATCGCACGTTTCAAGCGTGCTTCGTGAACGTGTATATGGTGTTTATAAAAAATATGCGGTTAAATTCGCACTAAATTTTGAAGGAAACAAATAAAGAACAAGTTCTTATGCAATATAACTCCTATTGTAAAATTACGTAAATAATTAAGTATAAAATTGCACGATAAATAATAAAAATATTATTTTTTTTTACAGTGTACATCTAAAAAATATTATATATCATTTAATTAAAATTAAAACATTTTATTTTTATCTTCTTAAAAACGTGAAGAACATTTTATACTTTATACCAACATTATTATCTTTCGAAAGTATGTTCCTCCTAAATCCGTATTAATTTAGATACATATCTGAAAGCTTTTTTCAAATTACTTTATTTTTTCGACATATTATTTAGAAATCGGATTACTTATTTTACTTATTTAGAATAATTTTTATACATATCAGTTGATGTGTGGGCGTCATGCAAATTAATTTCATCATGTCGATTAAACTTGGAGGATTCGGAGACGAATTTTGGAGCATAGGTCAAGATTGAGAACCGCTGTACCGATTGAAAAGAGACTTTAGTGCTAGTTAAAAAAAACCGTTGTCGCCGTTAATCTTTGCAGGAAATTAACGGAAAAATATATTGTACGATGGCTGGTATTTTTTTTCTCTATACAACGTGCCGCTCGTCGATCGATGAATGACGACGACGTGGCTCGCCCAAGTATACGAGTTTGGCCGTAAAAGAATTAAAATGTATTTATGCAAATGCGACTTGGTTTCCAATCTCAGAGTTATAGACGTGTAGCATAATGCGTGTAGGGAAATACGAAAATTGAAACGAATGTGAATGTCAAGGGGAATATTAAGGTCGGATGTGTTCTCTTTCGTTTATACGCGTGGTCACATTGGCCAGTTTATATTTTTTATATATCTAAAACGATAGAATCAAAATTTATCCGCACGAAAAGAATTTTCTCTTAGAATTTACTCTAAAAATCCTGGTAATCGTGAGACAATATGCGGTATTGGAAGAATTTTATAAGAATTTTTCTGATAATTACTATATATGTACATATAAAAATATAAATACATAGTAAATTTTATTATGTACATAGTAAAATTAATCAAACATATTTTACGTCTTATGATGCTAGATATTAATATTTTTTATTGCGGTAAATATTTAATCAGAGAAACCCTTATAAAATTCTTTCAGTACCATATTGTCCCACGACTATCATAATTTTCAGAGTAAATTTTAAGAGAAAATTCTCTCTGTGCACTCTGTTGTAGCTTATACAAAAAATTCAGAAAGAAAGAGAAGAAAAGAGAGAGAGAAAGATATTCAAGTGTATAAATAGTATATTTGTTCATTTAATCCCTGATTACATTATAATTTTTTCTTCACCAAAGTATCGGAAATACGTCGATTGCGGTTTTTCAATCTTCCAATTAGCTAATAACAGCCATTAGCTAATTCGCGTACGCATCGAATTTCATGTTCGAATGTTGAAAGAGTCGAGTTTGCTGTTAACAATCGCAATCGTGTATATCGCGATGTGTCACCGGTAATACTCAATGTCGTCATTGTCATTACGTTACGCACATATCGAGTATGTGTGTTTCACACCGCCATCCTAATTATAATCTGCTAACCGAGGAGATTAAACAGTCGTATATTGCCGTCCCATGTAGACGTATACTTCTGTTTCATCATCGCGCAAGTAAACTGTGCATTATAGGTACGTTGATTAACGGGCATTCGATATTGCGCAAAAAAAAAAACTGAAGAAGACGCGACTTTGTGACGAAATTTTAATTTCTTCCTGCAGCGAATCTCGGAAAAAAATTCCGAGATGTCGGATATTCGTTGTCTAAAAAAGTATTAGTTGCAAATATATAATTTCGTAAAGATATATATTTAAGACTTCTGGCTCTTCACCGATCATGTTGGAACTGTGATGTCAGAGGCGAGAAAACACACGCTAAAAATTCTTGCCCGCCATTTTTAGATTAAAAATGAAACATTACTTCAGATGGCTTTAGCACACTTTTAAAATAATCCGAAAACTATCTTTTTCCCTTTATAATCAATCAACAG
This sequence comes from Nylanderia fulva, assembly GCF_048542155.1. Taxonomy (NCBI): domain Eukaryota; kingdom Metazoa; phylum Arthropoda; class Insecta; order Hymenoptera; family Formicidae; genus Nylanderia; species Nylanderia fulva. The sequence goes on along the minus strand of NW_028190807.1, from coordinate 937,691 downwards.
CTGTAAAATGACTGTAATATGAGGTCCAGTCTAGTCTTTGCAAAATTTAACATCACGATCATTTTATGATTGATTGTCAAGGGAAAAAATAGTTTATGGACTATTTTACAAGTGTGCCAAAGAGATTATTTGTAGTATTGTTTTATCAAAATATTTTTTAGGTAAAAATAGTACGCAAAAATTTTCAGTGTGTTTTTTCTCCAGGAACCAAGATCCAAGAACCTTAAGGGAATGCTATCGTAGTTCTGTTTTATCAACTTTAAGTTAAGTTAGGTTCACTTTTTATTGAATATACAGATTGAAAAATCCTCCACATTGAAAGCACTGATAATAATAAATGGGGAACGCTATTTTTAATCTCATTTTTATTACTTCTGTATTATTCTTTCATGCCATCTCTATTGGGAGCGCCATATTTTGTGCACAAATAAACTACAGAACTTTTGTATTAAATAAGCATTGTTACAAGCTGATGCAAGAGGCCGATAAAAAATTGTAATTTTGTAATTTTTATTATTTTTTATACGAAATTACAGCGCTCTCTGTTTATTATTGTCAGTACTTTAATTGTGAAGAAGAATTTTTTAATCTGTATAGCCAATAAAAAGAAAAGCCCTTGAACTCAAAGTCAATAAAACAGTCATGGTCAGCATCCCCTTAAGTAAAAAAACCGACTTAATAAATATCGAGTGATTAATAAATGGCTTAAATCGCGCTGTTCGGAGAAGGTATGTATTCTATTGGTATGAAAAGAACGAGAACACACTATACGCGCGTGAGGCCACATCACTTTCCGACTCGAGTCACGGTCGAAGTGAAATTGGTGTTGGAAACGGCGTTGCGAAATATGCATACGTAGTTAACTTGCCTACTTTGAGGATCGATCTAGTTCGATACGGGTCAAGGTTGTCGCGTCGCAACGGAGACCCTTGTCGAATTAACATTGCGAATCGAATCGACCTGCCAAATTGATCCAATTAACATGATGACGAGGCACACGCATCGAGATCAAATTGCCGTTGTAAGCACTCGCGAATCTTGTATCGGTAATTATGTCGACAATTATGTCAATTACATTTAACGTGAATCATCGAATTCTCGTTTGTCTTTCAATTTTGCAATCAGTCAATATATACATATCATTGTTTATTAGAGCATTAATTTTTTTTATTTTCTTAAAATTTTGTATATTTTATTTATCTCGTTTTGAATTATTCAATACAAGTTTTCGAAAAAAATTAATTTAAAATTTCGCAATCCATCAATTATCATTGTTTATTAGATGCAATAAATTTTCTTAAAAGAAACTTTGTACAATACATCTTATTTATCTCGACTTGAATTATTCAATACAAGAGTTTTCGAAAGAAATTAATTTAAAATTTTGCATTGATATAAAATCTGAAAATTGCTTTTAATGCGAGTATCATTGACGTCCACAGGGAGGAAGCAAGAGAGGGCATTTGTCTCCTCTCCCTCTTGGAATCAGTAAACAAAAATCAAGCATTTGCTCTCTTTTTGAAACACTGGAATTTATTTGCATATTTAATATAAAAAAATAAAAATAAAAAATTAAATTTAAAAAAGATTAAGAAAGAACACAAAAATTTCATTACGCCCTCTCCTGGAAAAAATCTTGCGGACGCCCATGTATGGGAATTAGTAAAAAAAATTAAGCATTTGCTTTCCCTTTAAATAAACACTGAAATTTATTTGCGTATTTAATCTAAAAAATTAAAGTAAAAAAATGAAGAAAGAAAAAAATTTAAATATGTCTTCCCCTGAAAAAATCCTGTCATGGCAAATACACGTGCAAAATAGATTGTGCAAAATGTTAATTTTATTTTTCCATCTGTCCCGTTAAGAGAAGCTGCAACTCTTCTTCCTGCAACTGTTTAAAGCGATAAAACCGAGCTGTATGATGTAAACCAATCCCGCGTATGTAGAAACATGTGTGCGAACCGATTGGGTATAGTATCTGTCCTCATTGTCGAGGTCTTTAACGTTGCACAAAACACGACGACGATTGCGTCGCTCGCAAGCTGAAAACTCCGCGGCTTTCCGAGAGTGTCCTTGCGCAGATAGATCCCGCATGAGTGACTTTTGCATCGTTGCATCTTACATAACGGCAAGGCGCGATTGCGGGTGTGCAGCCCCTGTATAGAGGTGACATCCTTTACGTAATCGCAAATTTCTCTGAAGCCACCCGATTATCGGGTACACGAAAGGTCACTTACCTCTTGCACAAAGTAGTTAGACTCGTTCGACTCGTACACACACACATGTACACACAAATATATACATACGTATATACATATATCGAGTCGTCCGAGAAGCGATTAGACGTTATTACGTTGACAGGTGAGGAATTCGCGGAAACTAATCGCACAAAGTTGTCGAGATAATTATTATTATGGTGAGGTGACGGATACGTTATTGCGAATACCGTAAATTAATTCATCGGTATATCTCTCGTTATCTTTCGCTTTTTTCGGTGTTGTGCTTAAGTGATTTAAAAATTAGCTAAATAAAGATGAGATAAAAATATGTAAATTCGTTTCTTATTGTTAGATGCACAAAGTTGTCGAGATAATTATTATTATGATGAGGTGACGCGGATACATTATTGCGAATACCGTAAATTAATTCATCGGTATATCTCTCGTTATCTTTCGCTATTTTCGGTGTTGTGCTTAAGTGATTTAAAAATTAATTAAATAAAGATGAGATAAAAATATGTAAATTCGTTTCTTATTGTTAGATAAGATGAAGATGATTTTGTTTTAAATATATCTAGATAAAAGATAAAATTATATGGCAATTTGTCTAGATAATTCTCTAGATAATCATTTTTAAGACTGCTTATAAAATATATGTATTCATATTTTTATTTATAAATGTTTATTGCTTACTGCTTAAGTTCTACTGTTTAAGTATTTTTATGTGCTGTGATTCTAAATCAAAATTATCTGAAAATTATTCTAGATAATTTAATATAGATAATACTTTCTTTCATCTAAGATGTATAGATATAGATAATACATATTTTTATTATCTATATAAAGATAAGACGACGTCAAAGTTTCATTTACATGATCATCTAGATAATTTTATTTAGATAACTCGTTATCTATCGCTATTTTACACATTAATTAATGTATTACAATCTGGCACAATAATTTGCAAATAACTGTCGCGTATAATCTTTAACTCGAATGAGTTCTGAAGATGCAAAACGTACCGCGAGTATCACGATAATTAATGTACGTTAATTATGCGTATTAATGGACTCCCCGATAAAATATATATGCATAAAATATAGCCGCGAGACTCGACGATTTTATTTTCTGCAGTTCACAAAAAGATACATTTTTATCGCTCCGTAGCAACTCGGTATCGAACGGAGATCGCGATTACAAAAGTCAATCTCGGAGACAGACATCTCAATATTAATGGCATGATTCGACGAATTGGCGACTAATTAAGGCGAATGTATAAAAAAGAAGTCAAAGTATACTTAAATAATTTCTTCTCTCATTGGGCGCGGGACAAGTTTTTTTTCTTTCTCTCTCTCTTTCTCTCTTTTTTATCTCCTTCCTAATAATTCAATTCGAAAACACGTTTGCGGCCGAAGATGTGAGGCAAGCGCCCCTAAGCGTGTCTGATTAGAATAATATTGACCGATTCGTGGAACACTGTCAGGGGAAATTGCCGGCGATCGACAACTTATATCCCCATTTTGCGGTTAAGAGCAATCCGCAGGAAGAAAGATTAAAAGGGAAAAAAAGAAAAAGAAAAAGAAGAGTCTCGATTGCTTTATTGTGCTCGTGAGTGCACAAACGGGTAGAACCAGTTCACGTGAGCAAAAAAATACACTTTCGACAAATACTATATCATTCCACCACCGGGTCCGTCTCATCCGTCTCTCGGAAATTATTGCCATGCGCAGTGGGTGATGTCCCTCAAGATCACGTGTTTCCCGAAAAAAATATAACCATAGAAGCACGTATATATAAGTAATAGATCCTGACAGATCTTGATAGTGTCTTCATGTCTGTCAATCCAACTCGGATAGGTCTCTCTCCCTGAAGTGCGACACTGTTTCATATGAGTGCCGTCGATCATGTGAGTCTCTCTCCATCTCATCTTGTGTCATATTTCTCGATTATTCTATCATATCTAACGTTCATTAAAGTCTCAATTTACGAATATAAAGTGACTTAAACTTAGCAAGCAATTTTCTGTTGACGCAGATTTTCTTTGACGAATCTCTGAAATCGATTATTTTTCAGCAACAAAAATATCGAGGGAAATTATTATTACAAACTTTTATAAATATCTTTGTGTTTTTAAATTGATTTCCAAAATATGGATCTACGTCGAAGTTTCTTTGAAATTTTTGCATCTACACAATTGAATTAATCTTAAGTAGGCAATTTTTTCCTTGCAACTAATGAAGATTATTCTCTTTATGCATCTTTACGTCGGGGAAAAAATCGTGACTGGTCAAATAATAGTCGTGAACATAAAAGCTCATAGTCGGGTAGGTCTGGGACACTTTGCATATCAATAACAGTCAATAATTTAAAAATATATTGATCTCTGGTTCTGATAGCCTGAAAGAACATATGTCGGGGCTCGATAAACCTAAAAATTGTATTTATAGCAAACAAATATAAAGAATCGTGATTTACACATACAACTTCTCTCGCACAAGAAAACGACCCAAGTTTCGATCCGCGTTCAAGGCGATCAACTTGGTTGACGTTTTCTTGGGATGTAGAATTGTAATAAATTAAGAGAAGACAAAAAAAACGTCCAGAAAAAAAAGAAAGAATGAATGAAAGAGTGTCACTTGTATTAGATCGATATTGTCGATTACTAAACTTAATTGAATCATGAATAATGATTGTGAAAAATGGTTGTAGTGAATAAGCGGATAAGATAAGATCGTGTTGAACTGCAATGCATGGGAAATATTAAAAGACACGTGTAAACATTTTGTAATATCGAGGATTGACCGGATGAATAAAAGATTGAATTTTTCCGCAATCGCAATCATCGCGGTGAGCATGAAGATTTTTATCTCTTGCAAAATTTGGCCTTGCCACTTACGACGTACGTTACGTAAGCAATTCAATCAGATTCTGATAATGGTAATTTTATATAGTATTGCAAATGTCGAGTTATCTGAAAGGAGCGGTACTTATATTCACCGCAGACGGACGCAAAAGTCAAATCGCAATGAGAGATCAAATGTTGCATATTGCTGATGCGAATAGACTTGCGCTATAAATTTATTTTAACTACACGCGAATTTATGTACGAATCTAGACAATGATATATTACAACTATTCAGTTAGCTGTAAGAAATAACTATACAATTGTTACATAATTACTAATTAGTTGTATAATTTTTCTAGAAGAATACTAAGATGCATCAGCATTAATAACTAAGAAGACTTTACAAAAAATTTATATAGCTACACTGAACAAAAATTTATTGAATTCGAACAAGTATTTATTTCAATACTGCCAATTAAATCATTTATTTGAAACTGATCATATTGATTTGATGTGAAAAATAGATTTATTTGATATAAGAAAATTCTTTTTAAAACAAAATGAATGTTTATTTGATTTAAATAAATGATTTATCAGGCAATATTGAAATAAATACTTAATTTAGTCACTTTTTTCAGTGTATACAATTCTTAAAATTAAATTATAGTAGGTACATGAATTTTATTTTTTTCAAACGGGACAAATTGACTAATCAATTCATTAAAATAAAATATCTGTCTTAAATTTATTTAGCCTACATATATTTACATTTTTAGTATCTTTAATATTTACAGAAATGAATGGACGTCAAATGTATCTTCTGAAATATTATATTATATAATTAATTTGAATTTGATAAAGAACCGATATTTATAATAATCAATCAGACTAACCAGCATACAACAAAATTGTAAGAGCGCAAATCACGGTCAGCTTTAAACAACGTGGACAAATATTTTGAAACTTGATTAGAAAGGTTCTCTTACACGACATATTATGCTTTGTTTGCTAAATGTCATAAACACAGTATTCCTTATGTAAACGCATAGTCGTTTATATCATTAGAGAGAAAGCTTTGTCGCGACCTACGAAATCTGCATTAACTTATGCGGCTTATATAACGATAACGATGAGTGTATGTGTACGTATATCAGTTTTTTTTTATTTTTTTCTAATTCATAAATTTCACTTCTATAAATTTTATTATTACAAGAGAAAATAAAATTCGACGTTTGTTTAATTTCTAACATCTCGTATGTAAAAATAAAAGTTAGCTGCGCCTATGAAATATATATATATATATATGTATAGCTATCGAAATAGCCGATATATACTAACAAGAGCGAAATTCTTGCGAAATGGTATTTTTCCGCGAAACGCAAACAACCGGTCTGTGAAATATATACGATGAAGAGAGAAAGAGAGAGGAAAAAAACAGAAGGACACGAAATTATAATGAAATGTTTTCGCGAATCCTCTCAGACAGTTCGGTGCCCGTTTGCCAGACCCCTGCGTGCGATCCCCTTTTTTTCTCCTAACTATTCCCATTAACCTGGAATAGTGTCCCTGTCTTTCTGCATTGACTAACTAATGAGGGGTAAACGGGAGAAGCTTTTGCTGTCGCGATCCATAACGCGGAGGCGACACTTAATAGGTAGAAGCTACAAAAGTGAATGCATTAACGCGCTTTTCGTCTCCGGTGTCGCACTTTTTTACATATATATATGTTTTTTTAATTTCGTAGAATCCCGAGTCCGGTCGATCGAGTGCCAGCATATGACGTCACAATCCGCAGTAAAACTGACAAAATTGGTGTTTAGTCACTGCATTTCCATTTCGGAATATGCCTTTCTTTTTCCCCCGAGGGTATATATATTAAGGATATCTGACGATATCCTATACCTAGATGTATTGTACATCTATGTGAGAAAACCGGTTTTTATGAGTTTTGCAAATTTGGGTGGTCACGGCATTCATTGATTCGCAAATCTTTCAATGGAACTTGAAATAACGAATTATCCTGTCAAAGTGATAAGTGTGTCGGTGATCCTCATCCGAACAGAGTTTAACTTGTCATTCATACGATACACATTGAATCATCTATATCATAAAAATACATGGCAACGCTCTCTTCTCGTCTAAGACTTGAATAATTTTTCCTTAAATAAAAAAAATTTGCAAAAAAAAAATTAGAAAAAATATATTAAAAATTTTTCAAAATATTTTACGAACAAATATTGTACTGTAAATTTTTTTAAAATCTCTTGCAGGGAATTTAGAGAAAATAAAAATATTTCAAACTTTTGTCGGCTACCGCTGTATGATTAAATTAATGTGCGAGCGTTAAAATATTTTTCTATCAAACGGCGTTAATCGTAAAAATATCACGATGGCGTAATATATTCTTTCCAGATGTATACGTAATACGGAAATATGCTCGCACACGTGTACGATATTTACATGATTATTTATATTAGCATTTATAACGCACATAGATTGATTTAGATATGCGTAGAAAGAGAATTTACAGATTTTAGAAAATGATGTTTCGATGATATCTCGATCGTGATTTCGCGAATTGTCGTCGTAGACCGGTTTTGCGGTGACACAGATAGAGGAGAGCCGGCTTTAATCATAGTATAAAATAATGTACGTCATTACGCGACACGCACGACTTCCGATTTTAGATAAGAAGTTCATTAATCGCCTATCCGCTGTTTCTTTAACGCTACCGAAACGTGATAATCTTTCAACACGTACTATGGGATTAGTTCGTGACTCGAAAAATATTAAATGCCGATAGTTAAAGTCATTGCTAAATCGTATAAAATCATTTTTACTTCATTTTCATAATTTTTAAATAATATTTTTATAATTTATAGGCATATAAGTACAAACTAAAGAAAAATTAATGTTCCATTTTTGTTTGAGAAAAATTAAATATTTGCTTGACAAATATTGAATTTCTTTGAATTATTTTTACTGAAAAGCTCAACTTTATTAATGTATACCAGCAGAATCATTGTTATTGCGCTTGTTAAAATCTTCGTTGCTAATCTTTCAACACGTACTACGAGATTAGTTCGTGACTCGAAAAATATTAAATGCCGATAGTTAAAGTCATTGTTAAATTGTACAAAATCATTTTTACTTTATTTTCATAATTTTCAAATAATATTTTTATAATTTATAGGCAATTAAGTACAAACTAAAGAAAAATTAATGCTTCATTTTTGTTTGAGAAAAATTAAATATTTGCTTGACAAATATTGAATTTCTTTGAATTATTTTTACTGAAAAGCTCAACTTTATTAATGTATACCAGCAGATTCATTGCTATTGCGCTCGTTAAAATCTTCATTGCTTTGCGAATACGTACTATATTGCTTATCACTCATTAAAGTTTCCGGAGATTTCAACGCGTGTAGGAGAGATGTTACACATATTAATATGCAAGGTAGAAGATTTCATTGAACATATTTATATTTTTGTCATTTATAGGCATATATACAAACTAAAAAAAATTAATATTCTATTTTTATTTGAGAAAGCGTGAGAGGAAAGAGCAAAATGATTAGATTAATTATTTGCTTGACAAATATCGACTCCAATTTCCTTTAATAGTATTTAATAGTATTATTATAGATGTTAGACTGCACATTCACAAGTTTATTTATCTCATTACGACATATTAAAATGTTCATAAAATACAACCGACGAAGAGTAATATTTTATTGCAGAAATGAAAATAATTTCAACGTCCATATTTCTTACTAATCAGTAATGGTGGCAATTGCATATTGCATTTATTGCAGCGGAATGCAAGTGCAATTCGACATGTGAGAGAAAACGCAAGGTGACTAAAAATCAGAGACTCCGCGAAGGTGAAAGGAAACTTCTTTCGCCGGAAGTTCGCCCGTACTATCCATTAGTCCTCGTTCAAAACGCATTTCCTATATACACACACTTATATATATATATTTTTTTTTCGAGGGAGGTTGTTGATCAAACGACAGGACCTCGATTATCTTTGTCCGAGGGAACGGCACACATTCGTGATTCTCATAAAATCGATTTCCGGGCTCCTTGAGAGCCAATCGCAGCTGAGTGAAAAATGCATCAAGGCGGAGTGGTTCCCATATATCGGCGACAAGTTGCGGAATGCGTGCGGAATGCGAAACGCGGGAAGGAGCGATTTCAAACCGCAAACATGTCCCTGAGAGACAGAGGACAGAAGTCTCGGCCTGATGAAACGACAGAGATAATTAGAGAGAAATAACTTTAGATCATTATCTGCTTGCTCTTTCAATTAAAAAAGAAAAATATATATATATAAGTACAGTGAAAAGAAAATTTATTCGAATGAGTATTTATTTCAATACTGTCTGATAAATCATTTATTTGAAACTGATAATATTGATTTGACGTAAAAAATATTTTTTCAAAACAGATAAAATTATTAGTTTCAAATAAATGATTTAGGTATTGAAATAAATATTGATTAATTTAATCGTTTCTTTTTCAGTGTACGAATCACATTTTTTATCAAATCTTTTTAATGTGTGCGATTTAAAAATAAATCCAGATATATCCACAAGTATATCACTTTGTGCTATTATTTAATTTAATATATGGAAAAATTCAATAATAATTTAATAATTTGAGATTTAATTAGTAGTTTAAGTAAAAAAATAGATATGTATCTGTTTATAATTTAATATCTTAAGACTTAAGATATATAACGAGCTTGAAAGAACTAATAATGAAAAATTAATCAAAATTATTAGAAGAAAGGAAAAGGAAGAAAGAGATGTAACAAAATGAAGAGCAAGATTCAATTTGTTTCTGTCGGGTCGTTTCACGGACGCGCCTGTAGTCACGAATCACAACAGATTATTTCTGACGACATAATCTTGTCACGATATACACGCCTCGTTTAAGCGTTTACTTTTTATAAACCGGAAACTTCGAAACCAGACGAGTAACTCGACTCGAAGAAAGATGTACGCATAGTTAAACATCGAATAGGCGTCGACGCAACACAAGGACTTGTCATAATTTTCATATGTTCCCATGTTCACAGACTTGCAAACACGATTTTCAGAATTAAGATATTTATATACATCTCTGAACAAAATTGAAATATTCCATGCAACAAAAATTGGTAATTTATTTGTAATTATGTTATATGACAGAACATTATCATTTCTGTGAATCACAAGGTATATTTCTTCTTGTATATTAATGTATATATATATATATATATATATATATATATATATATATATGATTATGAATCATTATAAGTATATATATATATATATTTTATATTTAATAATATATCTTATAAATAAATATATATATATGTATTATTAATTATAAAATATTTAATAATTATATGTATATATATATATATTATTCATATAATTATATCCATATAATGTTGCATTACAATGTTGCATTACAATGTTGCATATTATATAATGCTGCAAGAAAGGTCAATATTTCTCCTTCTCCCTTTCTCAATATTATTTTGCAAGTCTTTTAAGGCTCATATTCTGTAAGACTGTTTTCTATTATTACATGTAAAGATAAATAATTGCCGTTGGCAGTTGAAGTTTCTATCCGTCAGTTGTACGACACGTAATGTGCAAGGCAATATATGACAGTCACACACACCGCGTATAGTAATTGCGTTTCTGTTCGATCATCCGCATTCATGCTCTCACAAAGGAATGATTTTTTCACGATAAACCGGAAACGACGCGACGCGATCGGGTATAAATTGATGTCCGCGAAGACGAAGATGAGAATCGGTGCCTCGCGGCTGTGAGCGTCCTCGAGAGAACGGCTGTGTATTCCAAAAGCCACTTATATGGCATACTGTCCTCTCGTTTAGACCATAAGAGAAAGTCCGACTTTTGCGTTGATACCGCGAGTGAACCATATTGCGCGAGACACATGTCGGGTTGGCCATTCGCCGATCGAGATACAACATATTGGCTATTTTATCTTTAAATGGAGTTGCACAAAAAAAAATTTAACAGATAATAATCCTTAAGGTTCGCCAGTAATAATCAATAAAAATCTTTTCTTAATGGTAAAAGTCGACCAAACTGACAATCATTTATTACAAATAATTAGTTAAAATACAACGTTTCAGCTGTCATTGCAGCCCTTTTCAAGTAAATCAAACGTGAATGCATAATAAATTAATACAATAAATCAAATTCACTGCATACCACCGACAATATTCACATTGTTTTAATGAACAATGTAAAATTGACAGAAGTAAGAAAGAAATAAATATATGTTAACAGTTAGCAAGAATCTTAGTCACTACTTCTTGCTAACCTGTTAACATCTATTTATTTCTTTCTTACTTCTGTCAATTCTACATTGTTCATTAAAACAATGTGAATATTATCGGTGGTATGCAGTGAATTTGATTTACTGTATTAATTTATTATGCATTTACGTTTGATTTACTTGAAAAGGGCTGCAATGATAGCCGAAACGTTGTATTTTAACTAATTATTTATAATAAATGATTGCCAGTTTGGTCGACTTTTAGCATTAAGGAAAGATTAAAAAAAAAAATTTATTTTATTTGAATAAGTATTTATTTCCATGCTGCCAAATAAATCATTTATTTGAAACTAATAATATTTTTTGATAAGAAAATCCTTTTCAAAACAAATATAGATTTATTTGTTTTTTTTTTAATTAACAATAAGTATGTATTAATAATTTAGTAATTTTTTTTCAGTATAGATGATTGCGAGTATATGTTGACAATTGAAATATGTATAGGGTGTTAAGAAAAAGGATAAAATATTTTTAGGGAATTTTGTACGGCCAGAAACAAATCGAAAAGACTTAATAAATATGAATCCGCAAATAAACTATTTTTAAGACAATATAAACTATTTTTATCTTTTATTTTCATTAATTCTTATTTTTTCTTCTAAATTTATTCTTATTTTTATTTATGCAAAATAAATAACAGCTAGTATTTTATTTTATCTTAAACGAGATGCTCAAAATAATCTTCTTTTTATGTCTATATAATATTGCAAATATCTCAAAAACAACTCCTTTACGGACCCATGTTTATTAAGACTTTTTAACTTATTTTTGGGCATATTAAATCTTCTTAAAATATTTTACCCTTTTTTTAACACCCTATGGTATTGGAAGAATTTTATGAGTTTCTCTGATTAATATTTACCACAATAAAAATATTTAATATCTACCACAATATATAAGATATATAAAATACGTTTTATAAAATAAAATTGTGTAAAAAATAATGTAAAATTTACTGTATACATATACTGAAAAAAATTTTATTGAATTCGAATAAATATTTATTCAATACTGCCTAATAAATTATTTATTTGAAACTAAATATTGATAATTGATTTGATATAAAAAATATTTATTTGATATTGATAAGAAAATCTTTATCAAAACAGATAAATATTTATTTGTTTCAAATAAATTATTTATTAGGCAGTATTAAAAAATAAACATTTATTAATTTAATTATTTTTTTAGTATATCAATATTTATTATATTGTGGTAAACATTAATTAAAAAAACTCTTATAAAATTCTTCTAATACGATATTGTCCCATAATTTTCAAGGTAAATTTTCCGGGTAAAAAAGGTATATAAGTTAGAGAGAAAGGAGCTATTAGAAGATGTCAATATTTTATCAGTGATCACGATTCGATCGATATTGCTCGATATTGTTTCGTAGACACTCGGCAGTTCTTATTCGGTTCTCAATCTCGATTTTTCACGTATCGTTGATTAAACCCGACCTCGACAACCCTTTCTTACGGAGTCATTCCATCAGCCGCGCCGCGCAGATAAAATCGCTACGAAATAACGCTATGAAAGCAGAATTAATCGTTTCGACGTAAAAAATAGAGAAATAGCTGTTATGAAGCAGCCTTGAAACGCGATACATGTGTCCCGCGAGTTGGAATTGTTATTCGACGTTCGTTTAAGAGCCTCACTTTAATTCCACCGACGTGGCATTGGCGCGTTCTCGAAATATCTTCCTACTTTGCATAATACAATCCTGCCTCGCTTTTTTCAGTGTCTTTTTCCTTCATCCTCGATGCATCGATTCACAAATAATATCTGTGTCGTGTTTGACAGTGCCGATTTTTTTTTAGTAGTATCGCTTTCTTGATGACGCGTGCATATTCAACAGAATTTCGTCTCCTCGCGAGTAGAAAGCAAAGAGAAAGAGAGAGGGAGAATCTGATTGACCTAATCGCGATTCAATAGCGTTTTCACGAAGAAATGCATTTGGTAATGCATCGCAAAGATCTCGTGTCGAACGATTGAATGCGCGATTACAGCGAAATCGAGAGAGATTGTTAAGGTATCATAGCATTAATAAAAGGAAGGATGAGTATTCGTATATCATCTACAACTATATTACTGAATGGAAAATTATTTCTAATATTAGTTTCATCAAATTCATATTGAATTGAATTTTCCAATTATGAGCGATCAAAGATCGAAGATACTTCAAATAACTCTAATCGCGCTATTTCAAGAGCTATTTTATTTTAACGATACAACACTAAAAAAAAGTCATTAAATTAATGCATATTTATATTTCAATACTGCCTAATAAATCATTTCGTTGTGTTGAAAAGGATTTTTTATATCAAATAAATATTTTCCACATTAAATCAATATTATTAGTTTCAAACAAATGACATATTTGGCAGAACTCAAATACTGCCTAATAAATCATTTATTTGTTTTGAAAAAGATTTTTTATATCAAATAAATATTTTCACATTAAATCAATATTATTAGTTTCAAATAAATGATTTTAATTGATATTTCAAATAAATGATTTATTTGGCAGTATTGAAATAAATATTTACTCGAATTCAATAATTTTGTTCAGTGAACGATCTTGTAATGAAATTTCAACTGAAGAATTATACAACTAAAATTGTAAAATTTGAGCGATATTATATTATAGTAATTATAAAAGCGCTGTCGCGATTTCTCACGACACTCGATTTATCCCAACCGGGATATTTTCACATTACGGAAGTAAGTAGTTTTCGTTGCTTCCTGTTATCTGCGTAAGCACACGCACTGAAGGAAAGTCATTGAACGCAGGATGGAACTACTGTCGATTAGCTCACCACATTGTTTGTATCCGTTCGTTTTGCGAAACGAGCACATTCGCACCGTAATAAAATTAGCAATTCTTTCTCTTCCCTCGCCGTAAAAGAGAGACCCCCGACTAAATAAACATCATAAATTTCCGCCGAGTCACATATATTGTTCGAAATGTATCGAATTATTTTAATATGAGCAATATAAAATGAAACATGTTTAGGACTTGACATAAAACTGGAAGCTTCTGGGAAACATAAAATGTGATAGATTGCCTTGCATACGAAGAAAAAATGTTGATATGGAATATATTATATTATTACGAATGAGTAAACTGCTCTATGGGACAATAACCATAAAAGAAAATTTAAATTAATATTAATTAAGATATAAAATGTTTTTATTAATCAAAATTTGATAAATATGCATACCTACATATATTTATATTAATATAAGTCTTTTAACACTATAAATTTTTTTTACAATGTGTACAATACCTATCAATATTCATAAGAATTTAATTTCTGGAATTTGATCTATATATCTATGTGTGTATATCCGGTTTAAATTTCGAAATATCTGTAATTTTGCGGACACGAAATAATTTAATCCCTGAGATGCGATGCCAACAACTCATAATTTATCTATCGCAATCTGCGGTTTTTGCTCTGCATAAGTACACGGGTCCCCCTATTGCACATACAGGATATGATATTGTGTATATGATATATTGTAATGCACAAGTTATATACATTTGGAGGTTGAGTTACGAGCTATAAGAGTTTCTTTTTAACGTTACGTGGCACTGAAAGCGGATAGATAAGAATTTAATACGGATTTCGATCTCGGGGAACCACTTTCCATTGCTTAATCCGAAACACTGTTCGCAATCTCTGTCTATTCCAATTCGAAAAGAAAGCGAGTATATGTATATACACGGTATATACGATTGTAAAAAAATCGACTTGACTCCATCCGCCTCTCGATGCCCTCGAGATGCTGGATGCGAAATCGCGCTGCATCTTCGAGGAAGGCGAGGAATGATTTTTCGCAATCGGGATGATCCTCCTCTCGCTTTTCTTTCTCTCATCTCTCGGCTGCATGTAATAATACGATGAAACCAGTTGCCCTTTACTTGACTCTTCGTCTTCGGTTCTCCGAGTGTAACGTTGACATTTATAACCCGCAATTATTCTTCGTGTTAATTAACGCCGTCGTAGAATGAGGACCGCGATGATTAATTTATTCGCCTTTGCTCGTCCACTGAAACCGACAATATGGCGAATTCAGGCGTCATCGGGAATAATGACCCAAATTAATTTTTTTTTCTGCGGTCACGAGCGAAAGTGACATTCCTTTTGTGATTTTTATTATTTTTTTTTTTTTTTCGAGTATTTTGACGCATTTGGGATAATTTAATATCTGTCACTTTCTCGTAGCGAGATTGCCGGATCCCCTTTTTTGCGAAAAATGTATTCTAATCTCGTATTGCGCCTTATCTACAAACCGCAGAATCTAATTTCATCAAACCGACTAACGATCGAGTTAATTAAATTTCATGTCTATTTGTTCGGATATGAGGTGATTTCTATTAACATAATTTAAGATAATTTGATCTCTCTCTCTGCCTCTTTCTCTCTCTCTCTTAGAGAGTCGACGAATCGACTTCTTCGTGAAATAGCTATATTTTTTCAGCTCGATTAACAAACAAGTAGCAATAGGATAAATAAAATGTCACCCTGATAATGCAGCAATGACGCAAACTCGTTTCTGCAAGGCCAGGAAAAAATCAATGTATTACATGCGATTTCTACCTTTGCAATTTCGTAGAAATTAGTCATCCTTTCCAAATAATTAATCATTCTCTTTTATTCTTTCTTTTTATGAAATTTCAACACCCTGCGATATATCTCATTTATTTGTATAAAATTTTAAAGTCTAATACAATTAAATCAAACGACAATGAATCAAATTAGATGTCAGCACACCAACACACTGAGAACGAAAACAATGGGCCGAATTTACATTCTATTGTTTGGCAGGTTTCCAGGTGAAAGCATTTCTTTTTCCGGACCAATTATGTTCTAGACTTTTAGATCTTTGCGATATGACACATATACACAATGTTCTTTTATAAATCCATAAATTCTAGAGAAACAGCTGTTAAAGTTTTATGTGAATCAGATAATTTTGCACGATATTTGCAATGACAATTTTAATTAATTCTGTAGCGCGACAATTTTCGTCTATAATTGAACGCTGTTTATTCATATTTTAAATGNATAATAATTATATAATAATTATATACATATCACCAAATTAAATGTTACGTAATTTAAAGATTTTATGGTTGCTTCTACACTGAAAAAATTATTAAATTCACAAATATTTATTTCAATACTGCCTAATAAATTATTTATTTGAAACAAATAAATATTTATCTGTTTTGAAAAGAATTTTCTTATATTAAACAGATATTTTTCACATTAAATCAATATTATTAGTTTCAAATAAATGATTTATTATGTAGTATTGGAATAAATACTTATTCAAATTCAATAATTTTTTTTCAGTGTACAATTATTTGAACTTTAATTATCAAACAAAATAATTTTTTTATGCAAAATCAATATTGACGGCTGAAAAAATATGTATATTATTCTATATAAAATCAATGATGTTTATCTTCTTCTATTGTAGACGTCGCGAATTGATCGTTAATTAGAATAATATGAAGATCCGCGTATGCTTGAATGTAATCTTATGATTACTTAACGACAGCATAAATAACAACTTTCAATTAAAAATATACATATACGAAGCGGCACAATGGATCTCTTTCTACGACGTGTGATTCTCGGTTCTCTCGCGGTGTATCTAGAGTAACCTATATGAAATTGCTTATTATCGTTGCACACGAAGGTCGTTTTTTTTATGCTCGGTTGGAAAGTTTTATTTCTTATTAAAACAATAAGACACACTTTTTTGCTTCAGTGTATAACCCCGTTGCTTTTACTCTCATAGATTTCTCCGCGTCCGCGAGTTATTCTCGTTGGTTTGCGGCCTTAATTCTTCCTTAGAATTGAGAATTTTAGAAAGGATTTACTATATGAATTACTATAGAAAGTAAACTGTTCAGGAAGAAAGAATTTTAATTGCTTAGATATCTTTTTTTAAGAAAAATTATACTATTAAATTATTACGAACGAAACATTTCTCCGGAAGAAAATAAATTAATTCCTCTAACATGAGAATTTTTCTCTCAAATAATTCTTTTTTATAAATACAAATTAAGATATTTTCTATAAACAATATGTTTGAATTTTGATATATTTTACGCCTTGATGTGCACATAGCTCAATATATAATTCAATAAACCACTAAATTAAATAGTGAACATTTTAAAGCATTAAATGTTCATATACCATATTTAAATTACGAAAGATCAAAATATACATAACACATTTTATGATTTAAAATTAATTTGCATAATTAGCCACCATGCAGGTTATTATCTTTTGAATGATCTCGTGTAACGATTTATTTTTAACGATTTTATTTTTCCTAACTTTGCCTTTTAGCTTATGGTCATCATAATCTTAACAAGTTATTTATAGTTTTCATAAATATTAATTAAAGTTAACTCAGCTAGTTTCGCGCGATTCTGCTTTAGCTCTATATACAAAAAAGATGACAGAATCTTATTTATATATCTTAATTAACTCGAACTGATATTTCAACATTTTCATTGTCATCAAAAAACACAGTTATGCTGTTCATGCAGCATTGCATATTTCACTTTTTTACGTTATAAAAATCGTTTTCGATTTGAGTCTGGAAATTTTCCACGAGACTAAATTTGTTTTCGAAAATTTGACATTTTGTTAAAAAAGTTTTGAATCTATATTTACGGTTCGAGTCGTTGCTTCCTTTCAATTTTGTTCTCCGCAACAAGAAATCGATTTTTATACAAGTTCATTCACAGATAGACGTTTGAAGCTTTTGGCGCGAATCCGTCGACATTAATAATCCGTCAGCGTTAATAATGAATGCAACTTTCCTTCCGGGATCGACGTCGTTGCACTTGCTGCACGCCACTTCAACACATTCGCAACACTCATATTTCTTCGCGCGGTTTTCAGTTTCATGCACGCGTGAATTCATCGCGAAGGTTAGTTTCGGATTCCTCATTTTCGCATTTCGCCCTGGGTGTGGTGAAAATTATATAATCGCGAAATTTCCTCATAGCGCTATCTATTACATGCCAGTGAGCAAGATACCTCTCTTTCTCATTTGCTCGCATAATTAACACGACTCTCAAATTTTCGCAAATGTGTTATGTATATCGGATGGAAGAAAATAGAGATGGGGTGTCTCAATATCACGCGTTGAATATTAATCAAAAAGGGAAAACATTTCTTAATTTAAATATCAACTCTAACAAAATAAGAATTTGAAGGAAACGATAGAAAAAAATATTAGTTATACTATAGCTCAATTTTAACTGTAGTTAATTTTTTAGCCTTATAGAATTCTCCGTTAAACTATAATTAAAAAATATTAGTTACCGTAAAGTTTAGGCATGATAATTAAATTTCAGGTTGCAATATAGGAACAGCTAATATTTAGTTAAATTTTTTTTGTGTTTTATAAATGAATGAAAAAGCGAGATTTGAAAATATTCGCGTCTTTGTCGTCGAGCTATATTTACCGTAAAGCGCTAATTATTTTCAATTACGTTTTCATTTACGAGGAAACGCTATTTTCTGTTTCAGCGATGTGACGCAACCAGTCAGGAATATTTTTATGCAAAATGATTCGCGCCCTTGTCCTTCTCTGCATGGCCATCATTCTACCTCTCTTACGATGCCACAAGGTAAGATCGCAGTCAAGACGTCCAAGGACGCGTTGTTATCCTACGTGCAATTACTTCTTTTAAGACAAAGAGCGCATATATATGCAAGTACAGAGATGATTTTTACCGAATTATAAAATAAAACGACGACACAAACAAAATGTGATGACGACTCGAAAATTCACAGTATGCGAACAGTGTGTCTTACAACTTACAGCCATATCTTTATTTATTCAAGTAATGCCTTCTTATCCCCGCTTTACATCGTGTAAATTCTACGGAACATAATTTCAAATGTCTCGTTCTCAAGGGACTCGTTATGCTGTACGTTCCATCGCGCAAACTTTAATTTACACGTATATATACACGATTTTAACGCTCGAATATTATTTACGGCGCGTTATGACACGCGAAGAATTAATTAGCTTGAAGCTCCATAATGCGGGGTGAGAAAAATTAATGACGCGTCATAACTTCGCGGATTGCGCGCGATAAATGCTGGGTGCGCCGAGTATATTTACGAGAAAATTACATGGACGATCGTCTGCTCGCGCTTGTACACCATTTGTCATAATTCTCACAATCCGCTTTTTTTATCTTCCGAAATTTTTATTTTCAGTCGTCGAATCGGAAAAAAAAATCATATTTACATATTAATGTCTTTTTTTTCTTTCCTCTCGATAATCGATTCGGGTGATGTCAGAAATAAATAATGCGTATAAAAGCACCATATAAATAGGAGATACGATATATAAGCAGGTACATTGAATTACATAAATTTAAAATCCGCTACATGTTTGTCTCGACATCGATTTATTTTGATTTCCGATATATGCGCGTTTTTATATTTCAGTGAATTTCCTTCCTCGAAAGATACCAGACACGCATTTTTACGCTTGTGTAAAAAAATGACACTTGTTAAATACGAGAGCACAAACAGGATTACGTGTCAATGATCGGCGCGTAATTAAGAAAGCGCGTGAAAAACGAAAGGATTGCGATTAATGGCACGTTACGATTCAGCACGCGTCGCTCGAGCGCGTCATCTTGTCGTAGATAATCATCGCGAGCGTGGTCAACGGCCGGCTCTCCTCTATAACTTACGTAAGAGCTTCGCGCACGAAATTGCAATCAAATCATCGAACCGTTCGACGCTGTTTAGCTGTATCACCCTGCTTTCGTTTTCTTTTTCATTTATTTTTAACGCGAATAATAATCGCGCCATTTATTTCATTATGATATCGGACGATAACGAACGTGATAACGATTAGCAAAGTCGAGCAAAAGGAGCGAAAGCTAAATTCAGATAAGTCGGTAAAAATATTAGTAATTTTGCGAGTTTTAATTGATTTATTAATTTTATTAATTATTTATCATTTTTAATCTAAATAATAAGAATAATATACATATATCTATATATATATATATAATTTTTGTATATATTTTTTGTTATTAATTTTTTTAATAAATATTTTTGTGAGAGTTTAATAAACTTTTGGAATTTGAACAAATTTACAACTCGAATACTTATATGGAATTTGAATGTTTGTTGAAAAGACACGTTATTGACAAAAATAATAATTATAGTAATATTTTTAATTAAATATTCGATACTATGTCTCATATCATTATTTCACACATTAGCATTTATTAAGATACACATGTTTTTTATTAAATTGCAATAAAAAAAATATTGAAATGCGGCATAAAAGAAATATAAATAGAATTAAAACATACTTGACCAGGTATAATAAAATATATTTAATTATCTAGATCCTATATTTTACGAGCACACCTATTAATAAAAACATCAATAGCTTTATGATGCGAGCGTTTGTTTAGTCGTCGGCAAAGTGCGATAGGTGGGAAAAAATCTTGATATAACAAACTTGTTAAACATTATAATTACGCAAAAAAATGTTCGCATACTTTCCGCAATGACAGCCTGCCGATATACTTATGTAACTCTCTTCTCGTTGGGAAATGATACAAATAATGACTTTCCTAGACAGTTTCCAGAGTGAAACCGTTATTTCCGGCAGCCGTTCCACATGATCAACATGATTTACATGATTTCGAGATGTATTCATTGGCCGGGAAAGACCGAAAGAGCGAAACCGGAACGCGATCCTATCTCTCTCAGGGAATAAATCCACTTTTCTCTACTCGCTATCGATTATATGCGCGCGAAATACATTATGCGATTGAAATGTGCGACTTGCCGTTACGGTTACGGATTATTGCAAAATTAATTGCTACTTGGACCATCGTCAGAAATTCTCGCTTACCTGTCCGATTTGACACAAACGCATGATAAAGTACCCTAATCTTACGTCAAATAAATTTCAGTTAAATCAGCTGATTTTTTTCACATGTTGTAGCCAATGTTTGCTGTTATCTAAATAAAATTATATAGATGATTATCTAGATGAAACTTTTTGGCGTTATCTCATCTTTATATAGATAATAAAAATGTGTCTGAATCTTAAATGAAAAAAAATGTTACCTGTACTAAATTATTAAATTATAACTGTGTTTACATAAGCGGTCTTAAAAATAATATTATCTGAAAGCTATCTCGATGAATCATCATATAATTTTATCTTTTATCTAGATATATTTAAAATAAAATCATCTTTATCTTTTATCTCAAATAAATTTAAATATTTTACTCTCATTTTTATCTAGCTAATTTTGAAATTATCTAAGCACAACACTGATAGCTTATGATCTGTTGAAAAAAGATGTAATAGCTTCAAAGCTAAATAAGTAAAGGATAATTATTAATTCGAGCTTGCAAAGCTCGAATTTTTCATGTTTGACCGATTGTAAATTAGTATAACTGTCTATTATTTAACTTTGAGCCTACTACATTTTTTATTCAGTAGATCATAAGCTACAATACATGAGAAAACCAGCTGATTTTATCGGAATACAATTTCATCTTTATATAAATTCAAAAATTTTGCGCTAATCCTATATAAAATTGAATCTTAATAAAATCTACTTTTCTTATATGTTGTAGAAATATATAAGCCGTAACATATGAAAAAAAGCTGATTTAACCGGATCCATTTAACGTAAGATTAGTGCGGGGTACTTCGCAGAAAACCATTATGTCAAATAAAAAGTGAATTCGAAAAGTATCGATATACCGTGTGAAAGTTGAAGATTTCACGTAAGAAAATAATAGATATTATTCGATAAAAATTCGAAGGAATTTTTCCCCGACGAGGAAACAAACGCGCACACACTCGACGCTTTGTTGGGAATGAAACGATCGCTTTGCGCTCGCGCAAATCGATCGACTCTCGATCGGACACTCTAGTAATGAGCGAAAGTGATCGACCTTAAAAGCCCTGGAGTTCCCCTTTGATCGTTTCGCTGCAGCCCGATTTCTGCGACACCGCGCAGTGGAGTAAGTAAACTGCCTGCTAAATGGTAGAAGCAGACCTTGAAATGCGATTGGAAAACAGAATATGCGCGCATACCCGTCGATTACAGGACTGTCGCTGTAAACCGGACGAGTCGTGACTCCGAGAACACTTGAAAAATCGCTGTCTTTTGATCCGAACAAAGTCTAGCGATCAATCACATTTGTCAGGAGTCGCGCAATGACTGACATGACTGTAAATAGAATTTGCATTAATATTCGATAATTATTATTAATTATTTTATTATTTATTATTTATCAATTAATAATCATTATTCATTATTAACTAATTTTATTAATAATTAAATAATTTTTAATGATCTATATTAATATATGAATTTAACCAAGGTAGAGCTTTACTTTATATTATTCTATTAGCAGAAGCTATATATATATATACATATATATATATATATATTAATATAGCTTCTGGTAATATATTAATATATATTATTGTAATATGATATATATTTAATTAAATTAAATATAAAAATATATTAAATTAAATTAAATTAAATATAACAATTATAAAAATGTTTACAGTTGCTAATATACAGTTAAATTCGTCGTTACTTAACAAATTACTCGGCTTAATAGCACGTGTTGTGAAATGTAAAATTTCAGTCGTGGATTAATTTACAAGTAATTCCACGCTAGTACTACCGTCTGTGACGTAACTTTTTGCGACACGAAACGTGATGTCTTTTCGCCGCCGGCGTTACCATTCCCGATTACATTATTTTACATTACATTACTGCATCGCTCTAGCTTTGTTCGCTTATATAGACAACGCGATCGAAAAAGTATATATATTTCGTGCAAAAAATCGCAAAAAAGTGAAAATTAAAGTCGGAGAACCGTCAAGAGAGAGGAAAGTGGCGAGCGAGCGAGAAAAAAAGCGACGAAATGACACATAATGGCACATAATGATGAAATTGCGAATCCAGGAAGTTGGATGTCTCGCGCAGAGATCTCTTTCTCTTCATTCACATTCTAGTCGAGTTTCCTCATTCAAATATAATTACGGTGTTTGAGCGAAATTTCTTGCGATTTATTCACTTCATCTCACATGCGCGCGCAATACGTATTCACATTTTTCTTTTTACGTTTGATCTGTCATAGATTATACGTATATTTATACTTGAAAAATTGAGTCCGCGCCAATCGATCCCTATCAGCGATATTAGATAGAACGTGCGATATAGATATTACGACGATCACGATCTCGATTACGTAAGAATATTGCGACACCCGTGTGTTCACCTAAACTCATTTGTGTTTCAGATCCACGAACATATGACAAGGGAAGAGATGCTATCGGTGTTTTACACGGGACACGAGTCCGGTAATAACAGCAAATAAATATTAAAAAAACGGTGTAACTCGTGCGGTTATCCTTTGACGTCTCGTTCCTTCCGGAGACGCGATGTAATAAAAAAAATGATTAAAACATCAGGTCATCGGCTAATGAGATTCTAACGCAAATAGTGAAGACGTCAAGGATAAATTGTTCGAATAGATCTATTCTACGCGTGCGATATCTCTGGTAATTAAAAATAAGGGATAATGCATGCATGATCGTTTGCTCCTTGTGAAACTTCGAGTTCAGGTTTTTTTCCTCGGTCGGAAAATGTCGAGAAAAGATCATCGCTCTTCGTGCAATTAAATGCATATTAAATGAGTGAATTAAAATTCTGTTGAAATGAGATTTTACGCGGAGTTTATTGTCGGGCGCGAATAAATTTTCTCCGAGACTTTTACTATATATGAGGAAACATTTCTTTATTCTTGATGACAGTCTTTCTTACTTGACACGTTCTGGGAAAAAATCGAATATGAGAAGCGTGAATAATTTTTCGACGAGGTCGTTAAACTCAAATTCTCCGTCGTGAATCATTCTTGATAAATATTCATTTACATATTCTCATACGAGAATATGTAATTGAAGACTCGTCAATGACCTTAGAAAGGGTCTCCTCTCATCAGTCTTTCGTATTAAATGACGGCGAGATTTTTTTAGAGACATGAGAAATTAATTGCGAGAAGATAATTAATCTTAAAATCTCTCAATCATTACTTGCTAATATTATACAACGCATAAATATATTGTTCGAAATCTAGTGTTTAAATGAAAGGAATTTTTTAACATCTTTCTCATTGGGAGCGGTTCAACTAAAAATGTTTTAACATTTTTCTTATTGGGAATTATTCAAATTTTTAGCATCTTTATTTCTTATTGCGAAATATTCAATTGGGAATTTTTTAACATCTTTCTCATTGAGAATTGTTCAATTAGAAATTTTTTAACATCTTTTTTATTGGGAATTATTCAATTGGGAATTTTTTAACATTTTTCTCATTGGGAATTGTTCAATTGGGAATTTTTTAATATCTTTCTTATTGGAAATTATTTAATTGGAAATTTTTAGCATCTTGATTTCTTATTGCGAAATATTCAATTAGAAATTTTTTAACATCTTTCTCATTGAGAATTGTTTAATTAGAAATTTTTTTAACATCTTTCTTATTGGGAATTATTCAATTGGGAATTTTTTAACATCTTTCTCTTTGGGAATTGTTCAATTAGGAATTTTTTAATATCTTTCTTATTGGAAATTTTTAGCATCTTTATTTCTTATTGCAAAATATTTAATTGGGAATTTTTTAACATCTTTCTCATTGAGATTGTTCTAATTGTTCAATTAGAGATTTTTTAACATCTCTTTCTTATCGAGAATTTTTTAACATCTTTCTCATTGGGAATTGTTCAATTGGGAATTTTTTAATATCTTTCTTATTGAGAATTATTCAATTGTAAATTTCTTAACATCTTTCTCATTGGGAATTGTTCAGTTGGGAATTTTTTAACATCTTTCTCATTAGGAATTATTAAAATGGGAATTTTTAACATCTTATTGGAAATTATTAAATTGGAAATTTTTTAACATATTTCTCATTGAGAATTGTTCAATTGGGAATTTTTTAATATTAACTTAGTGCCGCCGTACGAAGTCGTGCCTGTGTTGCATACGGTGCACAAGAGGAACGTGGACGCGAAACCGCAGATTCATCTGAAGGCCTTCGGCAAAGACATCAGCCTTTCGTTAAAGCCTACGAAAGGATTGTTGACGGCCAACAGCCTGCCAATGTGGACCGTCACCAGAAACACGTCGCAACCCGATGGCCTTCATTACGAGAGGGTAAAGGATGTAAGTGATCTCTTTCATCGGGATCGTACAATCTTTCTTCAATTTATCTTCCCTCTATACAGAGAGAATTTTATCTTAGAATTTACCTCAAAAAATTCATAATAATTGTGGGGCAATATGGTATTGGAAGAATCTTATGAGTTTTTTTTCTCTCAGGTTCATATATTTTTTGTCACAATAAAAAATATTAATATTTACCACAATAAAATAAAAAATATGTTCGATTAATTTTACTATGTACATATTAATATTTTTTATTGTGGTAAATATTTAATATAAGAGAAACTCTAAAATTCTTTCAATACCATATTATTCCACGATCACCATGATTTTCAGGATAAATTTTAAGAGAAAATTCTCACCGTGTAATATCAATGATTTATCAGTCTAGAATATCCCAAGAAATCGATTACATGTAATTATATATGATATAAAATTGGTTGCATTTTTTGGAATCCTTTTTGTTGCAAAATGTTTTCAATAATAAAAAAATGTAATATGTTGAAGAGTTATTTAATTGTTTAATAATTTCTTATTGTATTATATATTCAATTGTTATCTCCAAACCGAGTTTCTCTAATTGTTCCCTTATATCCCAGGTTGATGTGGATATCGGTGACATCTATCAAGATACGGAGAACATGGCTTCCATTCTACTGCACCGGGACGCGAATGGGAAAGTGCGCGTTGTAAGTGGCCATTCTTTCTTAATGTCCCTTTCGTCACCACCCCATTATTACGGGTCGTCTTTCGTCAATCCGACACGACTCGCTTAGGGCCTGTGCGTTATAATTATAGCAATATCGCAATTCGTTGGGTACCGCATTCATAGCTGTACTAACATTTTTACAACGAGATACGTATAAAGAGTAATTATTAAAAGCAATCGATACAATTTCACGGTGAAAAATTTATCAGATGTAGCGATTTATCGGAACGTTTTCTTACAAGTCAAGTTAAATCACGTCAAACTTAATTTGTAAATTTTTTCGATGGGAGAATTCAGATTACCTCTTAATGCTCAATTTTTACATTTTTATTAAATGAAATTAAACGCCTTTTATCTCGCACGGTAAGATCGATTTACGATCGAGCGGAAATCGTCGACTTTGAATACTATCGCGTATGCTGAATATCGCGGAGATTTATTATAAGTAATTAAAATGTTGGGGCGAGTTTATATCTCGCCGCCGCCGAATATTAATACACAGAATTTCTAGAATGCCGTCCGGTCGTATATAGTTGTCATGAGTTATGATAATTATATTTTATGGATAATAATACATAATCTAGCAATTTTGCTCTCCTCGTGAGACAGTCGTAAACTGCTCTATCATAATGATCACAGCGCGATTTAGTATAAGAAATCTCAATAAGCAGTCACATTACATCTTACTTAAATTGAAATATGGGAGAAGGACGTCGATATACAATAGATTTTTTTATTATAAATGATTAAATATAAACATTTTTTATAGCTTACTTTTTATCAAATTTTTTATTCTCTTGTTTTTTAATCTTTTTATTATTCTGTTTTCTTAAGAAACTTTAACTGACGTCTCTTAATCACAGTTATCAATCTTTTATGTACAATAGATTTTTTAAAATTATAAATGATTAAATATAAAAATATTTTTATAACTTTTACTTTTTGTCCGATTGTTTATTCTCTTTATTTTCTTTCTCTCTATTCTTTTTTCTGAAGAAACTTTAACTGACGTCTCTTAATCACAGTTATCGATCTTTTATGTACAATAGATTTTTTTTAAATTATGAATAATTAAATATAAAAATATTGTTATAACTTACTTTTTGTCCGATTGTTTATTCTCTTTTTTTTATTTTCTTTATTTTCTTTCTCTCTTTTTTCTGAAGAAACTTTAACTGACGTCTCTTAATCACAGTTATCGATCTTTTATGTACAATAGATTTTTTTAAAATTATGAATAATTAAATATAAAAATATTTTGTTATAACTTACTTTTTGTCCGATTGTTTATTCTCTTTTTTTTTATTCTCTTTATTTTCTTTCTCTCTTTTTTCTGAAGAAACTTTAACTGACGTCTCTTAATCACAGTTATCGATCTTTGATATTGAAAATTAAAAGATTACGTCGCTTCTGCATAATCACGGGTATTATCGTCACACTTATAATCTCAAAGAGTTATACACGAAGTGTGCTCAGCGAGGTGTACAAGGCGAGGTTACTTAAATACCGCGATTTTGACATTTCCCCTTTGCGCTCGCAACCGACGTTTTCTTCTTCGGGGTATAAAGTCCCGCATGAAGAAGATGCATGAAGAAGGTGTGCGCGTCCGCCAGGGATAGAAGCCGATCGAAGCCAATAAACTTCTCCCAGTGTCGAGCCTACCTTTCGCCACGGTCTGCAATTTTTCAGAGAGAGAGAAAGAAGAGAAGAGGAACACGTTTGTGTTCCTGATAATTCCACGTTCAAACGAGCGTGACTTGATTTCTCCTACGAAGTTCTTATTAATTGCCGCTCTTACGAGGAAGCAATACGTGCTCTTTGCATATATACGATATATTTTCCTCATCCTTGTATTCATCACATGCGCATCGCAGAGAGAATTTTCTCTTAGAATTTATCTCGAAAATTATGGTTTACTGCATTGAAAAATTGGTTGAATTCGAATAAATATTTATTTCAATACTATGCCTAATAAATCATTTATTTGAAACAAATAAATATTTATCTGAAAAAGATTTTCTTATATGAAAAATAAATATTTTTTACACATTAAATTAATATTATTAGTTTCGAATAAATGATTTATTATAGGTAGTATTGAAATTAATATTTAATTTAATTTTTTTCAGTGTATGTACATATATAGTAAAATTAATCGAATATATTTTATATCTTATTGTGCGGTAGATATTAATATTTTTTATTGTAGTAAATATATTAATCAAAGAAACTCTTATAAATTATAAAATTCTTCCATTATTATATATATTATATCGATTATCATGATTTTCAAGGTAAATTCTAAGAGAAAATTCTCTTTGAGCAAAGATATAGGGATCATCTCTGTTTTAATAATGATTCCTATAATCTGACTTAATCGAGCTCTTGCAAAATTCTGAAATTTTGAACGTTTCGAAAGTTACATGTATAAATTCTCGCTACACTGTATATTTCAAATATACATTGTCGTGCTAATTTAATTAGTTATTCTTAATTATCACATTAAAATCTCGACATTTTGTGCAGAAATAGGCTGGAAAATTTCGTAAGAAATCATACTACGTGAATTCTGAAACATCCGCATATCTCTTATCGAGAAAAGATCGTTATATCTCTAAATTACGCTATTACGCGCGCAAGATCATTATGTCGCGATATAAATGTGAGTAATATATCTGATATGTACGAATATGTATTACAATTACACGTTATACATTATACCTTATATAGGCATGAGTATCCGCAAAGAGGGGCGACAGGAATGTATATGTTTCTTTTTTTTTTTTTAATTTTTAAAATTTATTTTTTTAATTTAATATTTTTTGTTATTTTGTTATTTTCATTTTTTATATTAAATAAATTCCAGTGTTCATTTAAAAGGAGAGCAAATGCTTAATTTTTTACTGATTTTAAAGTGGGGCAATATAGGGGTGCATCTCTCTGAAATCAGTAAAAAAATCAAGCATTTACTCTCCTTTCGAATAAACACTGGATGTTATTTAATATTAAAAAATTATTATTAGTGAAAATAACAAAATAACAAAAATATTAAATTAAATATTAAAAAAATATAATAAAATATAATTAAATTAAATATTAAAAAAATATATTATAAAAATATTAAATTAAATATTAAAAAAATATAATAAAATATAATTAAATTAAATTAAAAAAATATATTATAAAAATATTAAATTAAATATTAAAAAATTATTATCAGGGAAAATAACAAAATAACAAAAATCTTAAATTAAAAATAATTAAGAAAAAAAAAACACAAAAAGAATTGTAATCGTGTCCCCTCTGGAAAAAATTTTGCGGACGCTTATAGGAGTTGTGAAAGTTTGCACTACTCTTTCATTCATCACTCACCTGCATAAGGATTTGCGAGGCGACGAGGATAGGGTCGAGATCTGCGCGATTTCGTGCGTGGGAGTTTCGATGAAAATTTTAATGAAGGCGAAGCCCCGTAATGTTGTTCAAACGCGGACTCGTAATACGTAATATCGGCTCGGTTACATAATATGCGCGCCATATAAAAGCGTTGTTCTAAGTGACCTCCTCGCGGTGTGTCCTGACCTTTCGCTTTCACTCCCCCTCTTTTCTCGAGATCTGACCAATGCACCTCATTCTCTCGCGGATCGAATCGCAGGTTAGGCTCGATCGTGATATCCCGGATCGGGAATATCGTGAATAATTCGCCTGGTTGGAAAACCTCGTTTGTTCAAAACCTACTTTGGATGGATGGACACGCTCGATTTAACGCGCACCTCAACTATAACACGCGCAGCGTGATTCATGCGCTGCAATATTTCCACGTCTACTTACGTAATTCAAAGAATGCAAAGAGACACACAAATCCGAGATCGTTTTCAATATTATATAAATAATGTTACATTACTCGTTTTTGTACGCATCGACAAATATTTCGACGAGTTTAAACGCAGTTGCTTAAATTATTTCGAAATTCAACACAAGTGTCAATTATATTTAATTAATTTTATTGGAATATACAGAGGATATTTTACGTAAATTGTTTCTTTTTTCTTTTTTTTTTTTTAATTTGCCTCTTTTTTATTCGTGCAGAATTTGTTTACAGAAAAATCTCTTATGCAATATACACATTATTAATAAGATTTCTTTAATTTTTTATCCAAATTAAAATAAATTTTGCAATACCAAAAATACCAAGATTGATAGGTATTCCATATTGAAGAATTAACTTTTCTTTTTGTTCAGGACGGAACCATAGGTTCAGAATTAGTCATTCGACCACTGCCAGAACGAATTCTACAGGAAGTAGTGAGCGAGGCGTCAGCCCTTCACGAACCCGAATTACTGCCTAATGTAACTAAAAGCGAAAGCTTACAACACACAAGTCATCATATTGTTTTCAAAAAGATCGATCGACCTGTCGCCGACGAGTATAATGATTTTTGTGAGTATATATGCATTATTCATTAGCAGGAATTTCCTACATCGATTCTATTTTAGTTTCATAAAAAATATATAAATTAATTTTTATATTAGATTAATTCATTAATTTTTAAAATTGGATTTAAATTAATTTTTATATTAGATTAAATTAATTTTTAAAATTTAATTTAAATTAATTTTTAATATTTTATAAATAAATTTTTATATTATTGAATTAAAATGCAAATGCAAATACTTTGTAGCATTTATGGAGCCGGATCGCTTAGCCAAGAAATACAGAAGCAAACGTTCGACCAGTAGCAGATCGAGACGCGAAGCACCGTACGTCATTTACCCGGAAATCCTCTGCATCGTGGATTACGACGGGTACAGGTAAGTCGATTAATATATCATTAAAGCTGTTAAAAGCAACGAATATATCCACAGTTAATTATGTATTAATAAATGTTTCCCTTCGTATAGATATTCTGCGAAAATTGCATTGACATTTATCTCGAATGCATCTGCGCGCATCTTAAACAGACGCAACCTTCTCTCTCGTTTCAGATTGCACGGCGGCGACAACGTACAGATAAAGAGATACTTCGTATCCTTTTGGAACGGAGTAGATCTGAGGTATAAGTTATTGAAGGGGCCAAAAATACGTATCAGTATAGCGGGAATAATTATTTCACGGGTAAGAGACGCTAGCGGGATTCATTTATTCATCTTTCCTTTTTACGTTTTCAACTTTTAAAAATGCATACACATTTTTTATTTTATTTTGAATTTCGCAATTAAATCGAGTCTCCTAAAAACAGTCTTTAAGTTGTCAAAAAATTTGCGACTTGTAAAATAAAATGCGACTTTTTTATATACTATGTATAAAATTGTAAAATAATTATAATTAATATTTATTTTATTTTATATTTTTTTCAAAGGGACGAGACGCCACACCGTACTTGGAAAGGAATCGCGTGGGAAGAGACGCGATCGACTCGGCAGCTGCTCTGACTGACATGGGCAAATACCTTTTCCGGGAGAGGAGACTCCCAGTATACGATATCGCTGTCGCCGTAACAAAGTAAGAGTGTCCAATTTATAAAACACGAATTTATAGATCCATTTATGTTAACTCAAGTCACAAAAAAATGCCCGCAGCTGAAAAACGATGCTCTCTGACAGTTCAGATTTTTTTATTCATTATTTTGTGACAATTTGATTAACTCTCTGTCGACGTAACGAGAGAAGCATAATACGGTAATTCTTAGTCTAAAGCAATTAATTTAAATATTCTCTCTCCCGTTTCTATATATAAATGATAATATTAATTTATAATTGTCACGTTTTATTCATGATGATTTCATACTCTCGATTTTTATCCCGCAAAACAGGTATGATATGTGCCGTCGTAGGAAAGGCGGCCGCTGCACTAAGGGAACTGCCGGTATGGTTTATTACATAGTGATCACACACGCTTCATTTTTTTTTTTTTTTATCTAAACTTTCATAATAAATATTTATGGTACAGCATCCTTATTAGCTTGTATATAGTTTGTCGGTATTGTTTGACGGACGCAGTAATGGTATCTAACGGGTATTAGTATATGTATAGCGTCTTATGCACTGAAAAAAACTTGTTGACTTGACCAAACCTTACAACTAAATATTATTTTGTTAATTGAATATATATTAATATTTAAATCAAATATACTTTTTGTTAGATTTAATATGTTATATTTAATTTAAATATTTTTATATGTTCAATCAAAAGGTCAAGTTAACAATTCTTTTTTTTCAGTGTGAAGAATCTCTCGAGGAAGATATTTCTTGTCATGTGCAAATTAACATCGTATTAAAATATTTTTTAATTCAGACAAGCGGTGCATCGGGTGGCGAGAAAAATTGGTCACTTTTGATAATTTTATTAACAAGAATATCTCCCTCGTGAAACTCGAACTTTGACTTTGTAATATACAGACAACGAATTTAGGGACTTGCAATCAATTTTTGATAATGATAATGCACCAGAGCTTCTTACGCACACGCTCGAACGAAGAGCGAATGAGGAACGGGTATGGTACCACTAATATTAATTTAATTAACAACACGTGATTATTTCACGAACGTCTTGTTGTTGCCGGATTATCGTATCGCGCGCGAAAATGTTTCTGTAAAATTGGAGAAAAAACCGTTGACTATATATTAAAAGATCACGCTTCTCCTGACAGATCCTTTTAACATTTGCATTGACAAGTCGTAAAAATCAACTCCGACTTTTTAAAAATGTGCATAATTTAAATTATTGATACAAATTACATAAATATAAATTGCACAATTTTACGTGTAAAATTGAGAGCTGACATTGAGAAACAAAATCAAATCTAATCAAATATAAAAGTAGGTGCAAAAAAATAAGAGGTACTAAAATATATTAATCTAATTAAAAATTATAAATAAAAATTTATTCTATTAAATATTGAATTTCGTTCAATTAAAATTTGCAACGTGTTTCTTTTACATCATTAATCATACTTGTCTAAAACCAATTAATTAATTTGCGGGTTACAAAAATCAACGAAGCAACAAAAGTAATCTGAATTCACAATTAAATCCTAATTTATATAGATTTAATACATAAAACACTTTTGGATCCCTCTTTGAATAATAAAGATGTACAGCTCATATGGAAAAATCTTATGCGATAAATCGAGAACACATTTTTTTATTCGGGATTTCTGTTCCTTTGACAGGCTCGATTGAAATGTTAAATTTCGCGATCGCACAAAATTAATTAATTGAACTCGATGCGCGATGCAAGCGATCACCGCTTAATTGTCGACGATTTTTTATTTATGCACCAAGATTGTTTGATATGTTTTTGCTTTAATTTTTTGTTTATATATATATATATATATTTCAAAACGCATATGCTTCCGCAACACATCTTGGAGACACACGTCTTCTGCCTCCGGTGAGAAGAATGTTTTTTTACACGCAAATCGGCATTTATTGATTGTTGATTATTTTTCCTCAAAATGCAGGGTAATGTTACACTTTTTGTTACGGTAATGGTTTTTCTCGAGAGAATGGTTATCATTATAATATATTTCGATTTCTTTGGATCATCCAGCGAAATATACAAACTGAATTCGTTTCGTATATCTCATCTTCCAGCTCCTGTCTTAGCGATGGACACACAATTTCGTGTATTTATGCTTATTTATTTCTTCTTTTTTTTTTTGTTATTTTGTACAGTCGAAAAAACAAAAACTGATCCAAGCAGCCGAGTTTCGTCTGTCCCGTGACCAGGTCAGATACATTTGCCGAGGATGAATTTATATGATAAAGAGTATTTTTGTTATTGCATTGCAGATTAGATATGTGCAGGAGGCAATACGCGAATGATGTGTGCAATAGAGGAACCGCAGGTACGTTTTTTTCTCGGATCAAAAAAAAAAATTTTTTTTTAGTTTTCCCAACTTTTTAAATTTTGCACATGCACTGTCTTACAATTAGTCTGAATTTCTAGATATCCGATCGAGAAAAAAAGAAAAAGAGCGAAAGATTTACGAGATCAGTAAATTAAAAAAACATGTTTTAAAACAAAATCTAGATCAAAGTTTGCAACTAAATTCGTTTTATTTTGTCGAGTCAAGATTTTTATTTCGAATTTTTTGAGATTCAGAAAACAATTCTTTTTCTTCGAATAGCTTGCTTTATATATATTTTACTTATTTTTATATTTATTTATCTAAATGTACTATCTTCTGTAATGGGTGTGCCTTATGTATTCTTCTCTTCTTCATACGCGAATCATATCAGGTTGCAATTCAATGACAATTGCATCAAGCAATTGCCTCTTTCGAACTCTGCTGTTCCCTTGCACAGTCGCTTAAACTTTACTTCCATATGTGTTTATATCTATTGCATATAAGCTAGGTTTCAATGTTACATACAATGGCGGATCCGAGATCATCTGGCACGATTT
Organism: Nylanderia fulva; assembly: GCF_048542155.1. NCBI lineage: Eukaryota > Metazoa > Arthropoda > Insecta > Hymenoptera > Formicidae > Nylanderia > Nylanderia fulva. The sequence continues at coordinate 902,852 of NW_028190807.1, read as the reverse complement.
TTCGAAACATAAAATTAAAAATTAAAAAAATCAATACAAAAAGGATAAATACGTAAAATTGAATCAAGTATCTTTTAATATTCAATTATAATCCGCCACTGTATCTTTTACACGAACTATTACTATATGTTTCCGCATTTATATATGTACATACATATTATTATTTCACAGTCTTGTACACTGAAAAAAATATGTTAGCTTGCAAAAACCTTTTAATTAAATTATTATTTTGTTTAATTAAACATATATTAGTATTTAAGTCAAACCTTTTGTTAGATTTAATATATTACATTTAATTTAAATATTTTTATATGCTCAATTAACAATATAATATTTAGTTGAAAGATTTAATCGAAGTTAATAATGTTTTTTAGTGTATACTCTGAAAATCGTTTTCGAATTGATAAAACACACATTGTTTCGGTCGTGGCGAAAAAAGCACGCAACACACGACGTCGCCAAAGAGAAACGATCGAATTTAAAATTCAATTCTCTGTCGTTCTTTTCTCTATTTTTTTTATATCGCCTGTATACTCTGTTTGTTCTGAATAATTCACGACTCTTGTACTCTTTGGCTGCATTACTGTCACGGATCGTGGTCTTTGGTAAGTCTTTTGAAATCACAGCAACTCTATCAAATACGTCGAGAGATGTATCTTTCATACCTCTATATACCTCGATATCGAAATCTGGGAAAAATCGGTAGGATCGAGAGGGATTTCTAATCCGTTCATTCGATTCGTTACACAAACACCCCTTTAAACTACATGATGTCTCTGATAATTCCGGCTAACTCTCTCGTTAACTATTAATTGGGCGAATTAATGCCGGATGCATGCCGCATATGTATATCTTGATGACTACTCAATTTTAACACACTTACTCTCGAGTAAATTAATATGTTATCATTAATTCTCATAACTCGAACGCTCTTAATAATATATCTCTCAATAATATTTATATGGCAATAATTAATTATAATAACAGGCGCGCTTCTTCATTCTAAACATCAGCGATGATTGAGATGATCAATCAATTATACTCCCGAGTAATTACTCGATCGAGTATTTATGGTGGAGATAGATACTAATTTAACAAGACAGCTTGTTTAACGCCAACAATACTCTTATTGTTAGTAGTAACTTAGAATTAGTTCTTCGAGATTGTATTGACGGAGAAGCACACGTTAAAAGATTTCCTCTGCGTACAGGATTCGCCTACGTCGGCGGGGCGTGTGTCGTGAATAAGCGTCTGGAGAAGGTGAATTCGGTCGCCATCATCGAGGACACCGGGGGATTCAGCGGTATCATCGTCGCTGCGCACGAGGTGGGCCATCTGTAAGTACTCGAGATTATTTCCATATTTTTTCCCACCCCATCTGTTCAAGTGTGTCTATCAGAGTTCTTGTCATGGGAGTCCACAGAATTCTTTTCATAATTAAAAATTTTTTATTTCTTATTTTTTGTCCTTCTTTTTCTAAATTTTATTTTATTTTATTTTTTAATTTTCTTTTTTATATCAAATATGAAAATAAATTCCAGTGTTTATTAAAAGGAGAGCAAATGCTTAATTTTTTGGTCCCCTTTTGGCGTCCGCCAAGACTTTTTCTAGAATAATTAAATTTGTTTCTTTTTTAATCTTTTATAATTTAGGAAATTTTAAATATTAATTCTTTTTAAATTTAATTTTTTATTTTTTTTTATTTTGTTTTTTTAATATCAAATAAATTCCAGTGTTTATTCAAAAGAAGAGCAAATTCTTAATTTTTTTACTGATTCCAAGAGGGATAAATCCTCTCTCCCTATAGTTAGAAAAAATCTCTCTTATCGCAGAAAAAATTAATGACTTCGCGCGATTTTTTGTAGATTGGGCGCCGTCCACGACGGTTCACCTCCGCCGAGTTATCTAGGTGGCCCGGGTGCCGAGAAATGCCGATGGGAAGACGGATACATCATGAGCGATCTCAGGCATACCGAGAAAGGCTTCAAGTGGTCGCACTGCAGCGTGTCCTCCTTCCATCACTTTTTAAAGTAGGTAATCTCCGTGTAACATTGATTCCAAAACTCTATCTATTATTTATCAGAACAAAAATGTTATTTACCACATAAATAAATTTTTTATTGCTTTTTTGTAGTAATTTTTATTTGTTTTTTTTTCAATAAATTTTAACAAATATATTAATATATATAAAAATCTCATTATTATAAAATAATTAACATATATTATATACATATAAATATATTTAATCAATGTTTGAAAATAATATCTATGCTGCACTGTTAGGCATTCCTAGATTTAATTTAAAAAAATTTTTATTCTCTTAATAGTTTTCTCGATTTTCAGTGGTGATACAGCGACCTGCTTATACAATGCGCCTCACGAAGACGAGGCGTTGCCCAGAGTACTTCCGGGAAAACTTTTATCCTTAGATGCGCAATGTCGGAAAGATCGTGGAACAAGCGCTTGTTTCGTACGTTTATTATCTTTATACACGAATTTTAATTTTACACAGTGATTTTCTTAATTAATTTAAAATGTCACATATATTTACATTTGATATTTTAGAAAGACGATCGAGTTTGCGCTCAGCTGTTCTGTTTCGATGCTGGATCCGGATACTGCGTGGCGTATCGTCCAGCAGCGGAAGGTTCGCCCTGCGGGGATGGTCAGGTGAAGCAAAAGAAAATTTACAATAATAATATTTTCTTGCTTCAGAGAAGTGTTTGCGCTTTTACGATATTTCTACAAAAATTCCAATAATATTGCTTGTGTAATTATATCATAATATACAACTTCCGCATGCAATGTTGTAAGACGCAATTATAACAACAGAAGTAATCTCATAAATATTGATAGCTATACGTTAAGCAATGGCACATTGCGTTATGTAATTTTGTAAGTCGAGATAATATAATTCCGTACAGCCTTTGCACAGATGTTTAATTACATTGGTATTGATTTTTCAGTACTGCCTGAATGGAAAGTGCGTGGCGGAGCACGAGAACATAATACCGGATTATACTCAGAACATTCCGACCTACGTACGCCGAGAGAACATATTCAATCCTACGCTGCACAATCGGCCGATATTCGCTCAGTATAACAACACAGATTACAGGTAATACATGATGATTCTCCTCCTTCCTCATAACAGGAATCGCGCGCATCATCGCGCACTGAAAAAAAGATTTGTCAGCTTGACTAAATAACCGTTCTACTAAATATTATTTTGTTAATTGAACATCTAAAAATATTTAAATTAAATGTAATATATTAAATAATACAAATATATGTTCAATTAACAAAATAGTAATTTAACCAAGTTGACAAGTTTTTTTTCAGTGCATAGGTAGATTTTATTAATCCCTTTAGTGCAGTGTGTGATCGACACTGAAAATTTACACATTTAAACGCGTCATATCCTCGATTCAAGGACGTATATTTATGATAAAAAGCGGCTGTTGACGTGTTATTTCAACAGAATACAATGCAACGTAGATACGCAGCTTCAGCGCTGCAGCGCATTATGTAGTAATGTCATAATGATATGCCACACAGGTATCCATGGGAATCAACGATGACATTCAGCACATCATTATCGGGCATAACCACACCGACGACAATAACGACACCGTCGGCTAATCCTTACAAACACGTCACAATACCGGTCGTAACTACGCTGTCGAAATATACACAGACAACTGTTAATGATTTATACACCGATCAATATAAGACCAAATACAACAATAATAATAAACATAATAATAATAGCGATATTGATGGCGGCGTCAGCACCACCACTCAGAGAAGCGTTATGAATTTATTCAACTCGCACTACACCGTCAGTACCACTCCGAAGGTCACTAACGGTCCGAAAATTAATCCATTCAAGTATAAAAGCGTGATGTTGCTTTCCACGACGACCAAAGGATATCAGAACGGCCTTCGAAATGACGGCCGCGGTAAGAGAATTCTGAACTAAATCTGTATCATCACGCTACTTATTTTTTCTCTCTGTCTGCTGTCGACAGTCGAAGGCTTTGACTTTTGCATGTGATCATCAATTTGGTCGTATAACGTCTGCGCGGAATCCGGTATAATTTCTCTCTTCCTATATGTATTCCTTCTATTCCATTTTATACAGTTCTTCGATGACGAATTCTGAAATTACGAGGAACTTTTTGAGAGACATTGGTTCCGACACGTCTTTGGTCTAACAATAAGTTGTTTTGTTCGAAGATATTTTGTATAATATATATATATGTTTTATTTTTGTCCCTTCTATGTACTAATGAAATATAGAGAAGAGTTGCAGATTCCTATCTCATACAATCGATCTCATATAAATCGATAAAAATCTGATAGTTGTTGTTAATTCGCTCTATTTCGTTAACACAGGGGTTCTCAAGTATATTTTCAAAACCAAAAGATAATAATGTTAATAAAATTAACACACGTACAGGGTGTATATGTATAAAAATTGATCACACTTCTGGTTTATAACAGTTTATCTCTCTTTTGCATATACATATATCTTGTATATCTTTTTATCTTTAATATATATATACAAAGTGTTTTTATTTTTATCGGATTATCTTTAAATTTTTTAAATACATTAAAACAAAGTTTTAATTAATCCGATAAAAGAACAAAACATTTGTATAAGAAGTTTCGTTTCTTCGACAAAAATGCACATAAGCATTACAAGAATCATCTCAATCGCTTCTTCTCTCATGTCTCCTCAATCGAATTCACTAGTAGAACAGTGAAAAACATGTGTACTATCTGTATATATGATATCCTGGACACATTTACATATACATATACAGCAACCAAACAACAGTGGTTTTTCTACTACGAGAGACTAATATAATTTTGCAATTTATTACACAATACTTATAATCCTCTGTTTCAGGCTAATACACAATTACACTAATCGAACGCATTTAATTATATAAAATGACGTTGAAATCATGAATTCTATATATAATATAATCCAAATAACAAGCATAGGCCATTAGACGTCAAAATAAGTCATTTTAACGTTTAATGACACCAATTTGTTACTTGGAAATAATCATACAGTTAATATATCGTACAATATCTAAATTGTCATATAATAATTAATCGTATAATAAATCTGTCTGTTTGCTTTCAGGAATAGAGGCCGGTGAGTGCACGGACGTGGGATCAGATTGCGCGGAGATGATTGACAGGCTGAGAACATGGCTGTGCCATCTACAATCTGTGAAGAGTCGCTGCTGCGCGTCCCTGAAAGCTATCTGTGCTGACTAATATGTAATGACATGAAAAGAAAAAAGGAAAAAGAAAAATCAACGTTGGATAGTTTGCTCGATGATACAGCGCACGCTTAAAACGTTCGCCACGAGGATACTGTCAAACACATGTTATCGCTTCGCCGTTGTGACATATCCGAAAACAGGAGCACTGGCGGAAAAGAAGAAGCCCCCGAACAGATGAATTTTTCTTCTCTTTGTTATCTTCCTCCCATTTTCTTTCTCTTTCTCTTTCTATTCTTTTCCCCTTTTTTCTCTCGAAGAAACGTCAATATCTTTATATCGTACTTTGATTGCTACTCTCCAAAAGTAGCTTCAAGTATCCCATACCTCTAGATATAATTTGTTACGTTGTAATATATAGTACAGCGAAAGAGCGCTTCGCAACTCGGGTGTATCGAAATGTAGCGAATCTAAAAAAAAATAATAAAAGCAGAGCGGATACTGTCAATTGGTAACGATGATATATTTCGGCTACGTTTATATTTATTCGATGTAAGGAACGATCTCGCAAAAGACTCGTTACAGGCACAGGTGCGTCATGCATATGTTCGCAAGCGTAAGCGTGCGTGCGCGCGCGCAAGGATGGAGCTTAGAAATAACAGAAATTGTATAGCGCAAGACAATAAATGGGAATAATTAAAAGTTTCTTGGTGTTTTTCATATTTTATATATTTAATCTATATTGCTCTTTGGAACATTTCAGAGATAAAGAGAAAGAAAAAAATTTGATCATTTAAAATATATTCGAATATATAGGTATATCTTTATTAAGTGCAACAGATCTAAAAAAAGTGTATTAAATAATTTAATGAAATATCATATTATTTATGTCAAATCATTTATTTCAGACATAAATAAAAGAACATATAATTAGCATGAATATTATTTCCCCTTTTCTTATTATATCATAATGCAATTATTTTAATTAATTACATTATAATGATTATTGAATATAAATAAATACTAGTTTTAAAGAGAATATTTATTTAACTCCGAAAATATATAGTGATAAACAAAGGTTAATTGCTCTTTATTGCGAGAAACGCGTTGCATGTAAAATTATAATATCATTTATATGTATATTACATAATTTTTTAAAATAAATGATTATATGTATATATGTGTACTCACAGAATATAAGAACAGAAAAAAAACTTACAAGTGAAAAGATAAAAACATTCTGAAAGAAAACAAAAATTGACTGATTACATAAATAATCCTTATGCATACGCATATAATAAATATAAAATGAAAATATAACTATTTAATATAATACTGTAACATCATTTATATCTGGATTATTTTTTAATGAAAATTATTGAATTGTATTTCTCAAATTTTTATTAATATTCTACTTTACTTCAGTTTACTATACTAACAATAATTTGCTATCGTAATTAAATTTGATAACAAAACTTTGATTTACGACCGACCGATACAATTACTTTCATATGTAACTCCCTACCGAATTAACAAATTTGCTTATAAATATGTAGCATATATATATATATATATATATATATATCACTTTGTTTAATCAAATCGAATATATAATTAGTACATCCCACACGTCCATCACGTTGCGCGTCTCGCGCAAGACTGATTCTCGATTCTCGTTCGAGACATTACGATTGCGAGACTGATGGTCACGTGATCAGTTTCGCGCGAGTCGTGCAGCGTAGCGAACGCGTACAGATGCGCGAATCTAATGGAAGTGCAGATATATTTTGATCGAAAGATTCTTGTAGAAAATTCTATTGTTTTGTTTTCTATTAAAAATTTATATATTAAATTTTCATGATTCATATAATTAATAAATATATTTTTATGCAATAATAATTTTATACATGCGTTGCAATTTTTAAGGTTTTATTGTCAAAGAATAATATAACTTCGCTTCGTGTACTTAATTATATTCGATTAAACTATTATGTACATAATAGAAATTCGACAAATTAAAATCATGTACATAATATTGCATAGAAATTTGGCGAATTAAAATTATGGTAAAATAAATAATAGAAATAATAGAAATAATTTAATCAATGGTGCGCGCAAAGCGCGCATTTGTGTTGTCTAGTCTGTAAGTAAAAATTAAGTAGCTGCAAATCAATATGATTAATGATTAATGAGAAGGACAAATATCATAATATCATTTTTTTGATTTGACATTTATTTATCAATGTAACAATCATATATGCAATATGCGAGATCTTCAATTATGAGATGCAATACATATTTATTTCACGCACATACAAGCGCACAAATATAAAAGTTAATATACAGTAGCTGTTATATAGTTAGCGCATGATGAACGATTTATTTGGCAACCGACAGACGCGTAAAAATATATTACGTAAACGTCATTAACTATAACGAGATCGGAAAAATTCGTGGCATATTGTATGTATATACGCGGGCGAGATGTCCTTCGAGAGAAATAATTATTTATGTGACCCCGAATTCTTGAACAAACGCATACATCAATCACACGTTGATCAATGCTACAAACATCACGCGCAGAATCTTTTGACGCAGTTATCGTAATTAGCTTCTTTTTTAAATTATGGGCAAATTATCAAGGTCGATGACATTCTTATAATTAATAGCTTATTAATAGAATTAATTATTTTATCGCGAATCCATTACTTAAACACTTATTGAAAATTCGATTTTATTTTACTTATTAATTCTTATTGGTCCAAATTTTTATTTTTTATTGTTCTTTTTGTAAACTTTATTATAGGAAATAATTTCTGTCAACGTACAAGATTTTTATTACAAAATATATATTGTTTTAAGTGATGGAAAAATATGAGAACGATTTGCCAACGCGATCCTTGACAGAATCTGATTTAATTCACATAATTGCGAATGTCAATGCGCCTGTACGTACGTCACCTGTCATGCAAGAGAATTTATGAATTTGCATAAAATTCTTTCTCGATTATCTTCGCGGCTCTCGCAAGTGCGTATATGTACAAGTGTTTCGCCACATAATGCGTGAGCAAATCAAACATTGGCCGGTTAATTTATATTGGGCCGCGAAATAGGTCCCTTTCGAGTATTCGAGCTACGAACTCTCTCGCAAAAGGATATTCGCCCATATCCAAGGCACCGCGCGAGAGAGATCGCAGTTTTAAATCAATTTTATTTAATTTAAAGTGTACCTATCGATATTAATTGTTACTGGAAAATTTTCTAAATCGCGTTACTCGCGATCCGTATATCGGTGAAAAAATGCTTTTTGTAATATTTCTATTGTGTCTGAGCGGGATACCGTTCATACAATGCAAGCAGGTATAATTTTAATAATATCTGATTCAACTATTTATAATATAGAGCCGCGTAAAGAGAGATAAAAAATCATATACGAAATACTAAATATATAGCGATTAAAAAGATATATTTTCAGCTTCATGAATATATGACGCCGGACGAAGTAATGTCCGTTTTTCACACCCCACCTCAGCTTGGTAAGTAAAATAAGTTTTGTTTGATAAAAATTTATTTTTTCACTTCTACAATATTTCATCCTATTCTTTCGATACACTTCTTTTAATTAACTCTTTAGTCTTTAGTCATATTAAAATTTATTTTATAATATTTTATATATGTAATATATATTGTATTTATATATTAATTATTGTGCTAAACAACAGAGTATATTATTTTTTTATTCGTACTAATTTACAATATTTATTAATTTTTAGTGCCCCAGTACGAAGTAGTATCCGTGTTACATCGTTTGAAAAAGAGATTAGGAATCGGAGATGATGAACCCGAGGTGCAGCTGAAAGCATTCAATGAAAGTGTTAGATTGTACTTGAATCCTACGGAAGGTATCCTCGCCAGTGAAAGTACACCCGTATGGACCGTCACTTCCGATCCGGATGAACCCGAGGGGTTGCTGTATAAGCAAGTACCTTCGGTACGATACTCAATTTATGTCATAAAAATATATGATACATCTTTCAATTACATATATAATCTCTATCTCCTAAGAGAAATACTAAAAAAAATTTACTGTTGATTATCTCTCACAGGCTATGAAAGCTATGGGGATACCCCTTCAAGATATATACAGCAAGAGCGCAGTTGTACTAACACCTACTGAAAATGGTCAGATACATTTGGTAAGAAATTTTGCATTTTTTAAAATATTTAATATAATTTATTACATATTAATTAATTTATTATATATTATTTATATATTATTTTTATCTATTATATATATTTATTATATATTAATTATATATATTTATATTATTTTTATCTATTAATTATATTTATTATATATTAATTATTATATGTTAATTTTTTTAGTTTATTATTATATAATTTTATTTAAAATATTAAATATTATTCAAGTCAAAACTATATTTTTTTATGTTTGATTCCTCATTGTAGGATGGAGTGCTGAACGATTCGTATGTCATAAAATCTCTGCCGCATCGGGTTCTAAATGAAGTCGTTTACGGAGGACATAATCTTTATGAACCGCATCATTTAAAGGATGTAACGAGCGATGACGAATTCGCTCATACGCATCATCATGTGGTGTACAAACTGCCTCCATCGAGTCAATACAATGATTTCAGTAAGTTACCTGGAGATATCTATATGAAAATTTAAATATATATTTTTATAATTTACATCTTTCTAAGTGTGTTATTCTGATGAACTATAAACGTATCCTAATATTTCAGAGATTGAAGATTCTGTGAATCACAGAGCAAAACGTGACTCTCCGCAAACTATTTATCCGGAATGCCTAATAGTAATCGATAACAAATTATACAAGTAAAGTTTAAAAAAATAGATATAATAGCATCGTAAATTAAAAAAAAAGTATAATTACATTCTTTATTTTGTAGATCACTTGGTGAAAATATCGAGAAGACTTTAAGATACCTGCTCTCATTTTGGAACGGAGTCGATTTGAGATATCGTTTGTTAAACACGCCTAAAATTCGATTCAATATCGCAGGAATAATTATAGGCTTAGTACGTTTTAATTTGTACTTTTATCACATTCTTATATCTATATAAATAATATTACATAAATTGTTTTTTCTGGATTCTTATTATGTATTAAAATGAAAAAAATTATATATATGTGTATATATATATATATATATTTTAACCAAAGTATGAGATATATTATTTAACGAATATATATATTTTTTTTCTAACAAAATGATATATATTTTAATATAATAATATTTTTTTTCTTAGGATGACCACGCAACTCCGTATCTGGAAAAGAGTCGTTTCGAAGATAAGGCCGTAGATGCAGATCTCGCTTTACGTGCTATGGCAGATTATTTTTATCGCGAAAGCAGATTCCCAACAGATTTCTACGACATGGCGATTGCTTTAACACCGTAAGTATTTACTATTTTTTCTTTAAATTTTATATTCAAAAATAAATAATATATAATCCATAATTTCAGACTGGATATGTGCAATATGATCACCGACGACTATTGCGATACGTCAACTTTAGGTAGGTCTACTAACGATGAAGAGTGCACACATTATTATTCAAAACTCAAAAATATTAAATTCCTAAAATTATCTGTACATAACACATTAATTTTAACTATTTAGAAAAATAAAAAGATATAAATAATAATATATTTTGTGTATCCTCGCAGGATACGCGTATGTAGCTGGTGCATGCGACAGAAACGTAACGAAAAAATCGTCCGAGGCTGTAGGAATCGTCGAAGATAAGGGTGGATTTGGCGGAATCATCCCCACGGCTCACGAAATCGGCCATTTGTAAGTCGATCTTTTATAACTTAAATAATTTTGTTCGTAATAAAATGGATCATTTTTTGTGAAAGTTAATTAACACTGAAATAGAGAATTATTGACGAATCTTGAATTCAGTAGGAAAAAATTAATTTCATCCTGCATATCCCTATTGTGCTTTCATTTTAATTAATATTTCTTCTTAGTTAGCCTTTATTAATATTTCTTCGACTATACACGCACCATTGTCCGATTTTTTATTACTCGGTTTTGGGATTTAATTGTTGTTTTAATATGTATAAATTCAATATTTAAATTGCCTAATAATTTCTTGTCTTTGTTTGAAGAGACTAATTGTCATACTTGTTCAATTGTTATAAATGTGCATTGCAAAGAAAATAATATAAGCATAAATTTGTATAAATATATATATACATATTTATTGAATATGTGCGACAATTTAATTAATTTAAAAAATCGTTCGATGAATGACAAATAGGATCTTTTTCGGATTTCAGGATAGGAGCGCGTCACGATGGCAATCCTAAGGGAGCTGGAGATTGTCCACCTTTCGATGGTTTCATCATGACCAGCGGACTTATGTTACACGAGAACGGCTTCGAATGGTCTCAATGTAGCATAAATGCATTCTACGATTTTATCAAGTATGCGTACATCAATTTTTTATATTACATGCATGAAAGGATACGGATATTAATTTAAAAATTTATTAAATTATTTTATAAAAATTTATTTTAGCGAAGAGAGAGCAAGATGTCTTTACAACGAGCCTGCTTTAGGTAAAGAGGTGCCGCGTGATTTACCCGGAAAAGTTTTATCTTTAGACGAACAGTGCAAAAGGGTCTTCGGAACACTGGCGTGCAATGTAAATTGAAAGCGCAAGAATGTCCTAATATGTGAATTTGAAATAAATTTATAATATTCGCATTTTTCCTTTTTTTTACAGAAAAATGCTACTGAAGTTTGCACTCGCTTGGAGTGTCAATATCCTGGACATGAAGGCTTTTGCACAGCAACGGCTCCAGCAGCGGAAGGCTCTCCATGCGGAGAAGATTTGGTAAGACTACTTTGCCTCTCGTTTTTTAAAAATATGTATAGAAAAAAATATAATTGCGAGAATTATTTACATATAATATATATTCTAGAATTCTTACTTTTAATCAATTATAATTATAAAAAATTGCTATTAATTTTAAATATTTATTAAATTGTCAATTATAATATCCTTATTTATAATTGTATTCAACATTTCTTTAGTTCTGTTTGAATGGCAAATGTGTACTGGAAGGAACAATGGTCAAGGATCCGAAGAAGAAATTACTCAAGAAATTTATGCCGAAATTCAATATTCAAGTGATCAAGAAAATTCCGTGGATTTCCGATTTGATGAAAAAACTGAAGGAGAGACTAAAGGCGAGACTGAATAGGAGTTCATAAAAATAAATATACATATTAAGGTAAATGTTTAATTCAATGGTATCAGAAAAAATGTAAATATAATAGTACTTAAAAATTTATTTAAAATAATTATACTTTTAAAATTATCTTCAATAAAAAAAAGATTCTCATTTACTTTCACTTTTACATGTAATTGCAATGGTATTCAGTCTTTGATAGATGCAATTTTACACAAAGTTTTTGAACAATTTATAAAATAGTATTCTAATTTGTGTTACAGGACATTATATATGCTGATATATCATCGTACTCTACTTTGCTGCTGCTTTCACGGGGAATATATAAAAAATATAAACAAAATTTTAAAATAATTCTTCAATTCTTAAGAATGTTATTATATTCGACTCCGATTGAAACTCTTCAATCCTTTGTACATAGTAGCCTATGCTTGTAAATACGTTGAAAGAGTTATGTATGCACGCATAATTCGTATAAAAATATCAGAATATATACCAAAGGCCCAGAAACTATTACATATTCTCTTTCAATAGTACATTTTGGAACAAATTTTTATTTTTTTTTTTTTAGTTCTCGCTACCATAAATTTAATTATACTTTGCAAATTTTTTATATTCTCTGCATTAAATATCTCGATACTCAAATTGTAAATTAAAGTTTGACCAAGCTAAAATCTCAAAGTTAAAAAGTTTTAAAAATGTGAAGATTTTAATACTTTTTAAAATCTTAAAAATTAAAGAATAATTTTTGTATTGGAATAACTCATGATTTTGTTTTTACAAATACAGAGAATATGATAGTTTTGGAATGTCCTATATATGATGCGCACACTTATAAAAAATAAAAAAAAGAATGTAAACTAAATGTAACGCACACAAAATAAAATTTGACTTATCTGCTGTACAAATTGAACATTTAAATTTTAATTGTATACATTGTTTAAATTACTTAAAGTAATTTAAATAATAGCAAACACTATAATCTCTAACATAAATAAATAATATTCACTTTTTCAAATGTTTAAACACATGAAAAAGAATAAGTACTTAACATTTGACTTGGCACTTCAAAAAATTTTTAACTTTTTAACATAAAAATACTCTTGTAATAGTTTCCATGCATTATCTATTATGTCTTATATAAGAAAATGTAATAAAATATAGAAAAATGATTAATACAAAATATTAACTGTAGAAATTAATAACTCTTGTCTTTGACTTATTAAGTTGTTGAATCTATGCCTATTTCATCATACAGTTTATCTTTGCTACCAGGATAATTATCCAAAATGCAATCTAGTATCTCAGTGACTATCTTTTTTCTTTTCAAATATGTACGTGTGTTTTCGTCCAGAGTGTCTTGTGCCTTTCGTTTAGATACTGAGTGATCGTGTAAGTCTACAGTATTGCTGCTTTCCATCAATTCATCTAGTTTACGTGTTAACTGTTTTATATCTTGCTGTAAAGTAACCTTTTCTTTTTGTGCATCTTCTAATGTCAAACTTGACTTCAGAGAAGACAAAATACCTTCCAGTTCTTTTGTCTCTTTTAAAATCTCTTTATATCTGTTCTCTTTCTCACGACATTGTGCTTCTTTCTCAATCCTTAATGACTCATCGGTGTTACATGTTGAATCTTGAACAACGCAGTAGATTTTCTGTTTGCTATAAATCTATAAAAATAAAATAAGAATTGATTAGTTTTAAAAATATTATATATCCTTTTATATGTCCATCATAGATATATTAAACTTACTTTTTCAAACAGCTTATTATCTGCCACCAGTTTATCAACAGCTTTTTGAATTACAGTTTTGCCATACTTGTTATCTACATTTGCAAGTATATCATTCAAGTTGTGAGGTTTATTTTCTGCCTTCATGTAATTATATACAGCATCCGTAGCCATTATTACATCCTTAATTATTTACTGGAATATAATATACAATTGAAATATACATTATCCAAAACATAATCATTTGAAATATTATACAATATATGATACTTAAAAATAATAAAAAGTAATGAAAAATAATAAAAGTATTTTATAACAATAAATTGTATATGCACACACTAGAAAAACTTTTGTAAAGTTAACATACCTATCATATATACAGATCTATAGCAACCTATACACAAAGAGTACTGTTTATTAGAAATGTAGGAAAAGAACTATTTAATAACTTATTAATTATTACAGTTCTATTCATCGATTAATTTCATCGACTCGTTACATTTATCTGTCTACTGCTATTCACTGACGGGATCCACGAGTCTTTTGCTCTTGAAAAAATTGTCCAAGTATCAGGATAATATATTCCGACAAGAAGTCACCTGAAACAATTCGCGGGAAACAAACTGAAGGAAGTTACCTCGTGAAGTTAGCCACGAAACTCTGAATTTCACGACGTGCAATCAACATTTCGATATCAGAAGATCATGACATTTGATCTCCTTCAATTCGTGTATTTAAATACTTGCCAATTGTTTGGATTTACGAAATATATTCTAATAATTTAAATTTATTATTTATCGCATGTGAACTATGTTACCGGCAAAATTCGAGAACGAAAGTCGAAGGAGGTTACGCGAACAGTCCATATGATCCATATGGGTAGCCGATGATGGCCGACAAAGATGGCCGCCTTGATCCCGAGATACTCTCTGCAGGCAGCGAGTAAGTGTCATTTATTTGACATTTCTTGCGACAATGTGATTTTGCATCTTTTTTGAGATTGAATCATATAAATAAATTTATGAAAAAATCGTCTATATAATTTGTCCTCATTTACATCTATGTACGTGACATGTATTGTTTTGCAATTACATAACTAACAGTTTACATTTGTTGTGTATATTTTAGGAAAGCAGACAACATGCACCACAATCGTTGCATTGCAGGCGAATCATTATTCGACAGAGCCACGAGTCATAAAACATCCCACTACCGCATCCTTAAAGAGAGGTACAGGTGGTCGTAGTTCTTTCAATGGGCTAGTGTGCACAGTGTTTGGTTCAACTGGATTCGTTGGACGCTATGTGTGCAATCGTCTTGGCAAGATTGGCACACAGGTACACATATAATAATATGTTAAGATACAGAAACAAGATCGCACTTGTATCATTGTACTAACATGCATATGAAATATAGCTCAGTTAGCTTGTCGATTCATTTGCAGCTGATACTGCCATACAGATGTGACATGTATAAATGTTTGCCTTTAAAACTTTGCGGAGATCTGGGGCAAGTCCTGTTTCATCCATTTCATCTGCGCGATGAGGATTCGATAAGAAAGTGCATCAAATATTCCAATGTTGTTATAAATCTAATTGGGCGAGATTGGGAGACTAGAAACTTCACTTACCACGAGGTGCATGTCGATGGAGCCAGAAGACTCGCTAGACTGTGCAAAGAAGCTGGTGTGGAACACTTTATTCATTTATCAGCTTTAAACGTGGACAATAATGAGGTAAATTATTTTTATACTATATGATAATATGTTAAATCTTAATATTTTAATATTTTCTCTCTGTTAGTCACTTGTGTTGAAAAATGGTTCTGAATTCCTCCATACAAAATTGGAAGGTGAGCATGCAGTGCGAGAAGAGTTTCCCGAGGCTACAATTATTCGACCATCGGATATTTGGGGTCAAGAAGACCGATTTTTACGTGTCTACTCTGGCATATGGAGACATCATATGGGGTATATAATTTGCAAATGAATTGTCCAGCATAATATTAGCTACAGTTGTTAAGATCTGATCATTTTTTCTTCTTTTACAGGAGTGTACCACTATGGGAAAAGGGTGAGCATACAGAAAAACAACCTGTAGCTGTATACGATGTCGCTGGAGGTATTACAGCTATTGCAAAAGATCCTAAAAACACTGCTGGCAAGACTTATCAGTTTGTTGGGTGAATATAATGCATTTATTACCTTATATCACATTGAATGTAATTATTTTTGCATAACATAATATATTTGTACAGGCCAAAACGTTATAAATTCTCAGAGTTACTTGACTGGTTCCATCGAATAAGAATGCGTAATCCAGCAGATTATAATTATAGGAGAATGAATTTGAAATATGCTCCGTTTTTCCAACTTAAGGTTACTTTGAACGAATTAATAACTCCTGCACATCCTATAGGATATTTACAATGGGAACGTTTAGAAAGAGTATGTTTCAATCTTATTATAATTTATTATAAATGTAAATGCTTACATAATATATACACGATTTAAATGGTACTTAATAATTTGATATCTCTTTATATAGGAAGCAATATCTGATAAAATATCAAAAGAATTGCCAACTCTAGAAGACCTTGATATTGCATTAACAACAATGGAATCACGAATGCACTGGGAGTTGAAACCATACCGTAAAGATCCTCAATATATGGAGAGTGTTGGCGAGTTCGACCCTGTTCCGAATCCACCAACCGTTTCAGTTCTTTAAACATCCCAGAAATGTGCTAGATTAAAATACAAATAGAAATATATACTCTTATTGTAAAGTAATATGTAAAGAGTGTATGTTGTAAAGGATAATTAAATAACGCGGTTAATTAAATATATATTCAATTATTTAAATATTTATGCTCCAACTGAAATTTTATCAATTATAAGTATAATATATTAGTTATCAATTTATCGAATTTTCTACGATATTCGCGCAAGTAAAAGTCAAATTAATAAAGAAATGTTTCTGGAATTTATCGGAAATTTTACACAAGGCTGTATATTAATATTTCATTCCATTTATTATATGACAGGACATGCTAACTACAATGAAAGATTACAATATAATCGTTATCTATTAAATGCTATTTTAAACATTGGTAAAAAATATAAGCTAAGTTGGTCCTCGGTTATTATGCTGACCGAAGGCCAAGCAAATCTTCCATTATGAATGGCAGCGAAACACGCTTTATATAATTTTTTTTAATTATAAGCATAGCATTATTTCATAACTCTGATTCAGTCCATGATATATATTTATAGCCTTTGGACGCCAATGTATTTTTATCTATGAAGCAGAGTACTTTTCTCACAAACTTGATTAAGAACAAAACATTCTGTGGGATATATCGTTTAAGAGAGATTTTCTATTTTTATGTTAGTACTTTATATATAATATATATATATTTTTTCCTCTTCTGCATTTCCAAGTATTTACTCGAAGTAAATACGCAACATTGGCACAGTAAACTTTTTTTTTTAATACAAATCGTGTATACAACTGTTCACAGTTAGTATCAAATGTAACTTGGAAATATTCGTATATCGTGATTGTTTAGAAGTTAATGTTTTGTCTAATTAATGATTTTAATGGAAGCAATTTTTTTCGCAAGCAATATTTTTAAGATAACGCCGATAAGATTGACAATGCGGTGATATTTTAACATCATATTCCATATTAATAAAGATCTTTCGCTTCGATATGATTTCGATATCATCGATTTTTTTATAGACTTATACATTTATTACAAAAGAAAACTCAGCTATTCTAAAGTAGATTAAAGTATTGAGCATTAAATACATTTGTCCATTTTCGATTCTAAAATATGTTGCTATCCTACAATTAATACACGAATTAAAAAAGTTTAACAAATATATCGATTGTAAGTTTGAAATTGTTACGGATATTTCATTTTTACACAATACTCTTTTTTAAAGTTTATTTTGCGCAAAAATATTTCAAAATAAATGTAAAATTAATATCTAATTATAATAAATTGATTATAATAAAATATAATACAATTATTACGTGTATATTAGAGGAACACATATTTTTCGTAAATCTCTGTCGACAAATCACGTATTTTCTTTTGTAGGAATCCTAATATATTGAGCTTTCTCTAAAGATCTTAAACGTCAACGCAATTAAATATATATACTTAATTGCTAGATACTTTCATTATTTTCGAATTATTTAATTAATTCCTTAGTCTATTAGTGGAATCGGGATAGCAGTTGTAAAGAGGGGCATAGCTCGGATTTCCGGAAGTAAGATTTGTAATAGATCTACTTGAGATTATAATCTACTTTAAAAATATTATACCTAACTCGTTATTAATATTATACATTTTTACGTAAAAATATTTTACAAGGCAAAACTTTACATCACAGTAACTAATTTGTACACTGAAAAAAATTTTATTGATTTCGAATAAAAGTATTTATTTTAATACTGCCAAATAAATTATTTATTTGAAACTAATAATATATTGATTTGATGTGAAAAATATTTATCTGATATAAGAAAATCCTTTTTCAAAACAAATAAATATTTATTTGTTTCAAATAAATAATTTATAAGGCAGTATTAAAATAAATATATATTAATTTAATAATGTTTTTTCAGTGTATATGAAAAAAATAACGCGAAATAATTGTTATTAAAAAATTGAAAGGACTTTTTTCTCTAAAAACGTCATTTTCGTTCGCCTTTATTCCGTTTCTATGCCCCGAGCAACGTGTCTGTATTAATTTATTACGGTGTAATAATTCATCCAAAAGTCGAAGTAAGCTTCAATCAAATGGATGCGATAATGCTGGTCCAGTATGTCGGCCAGTTAAAGCTCGCGCATATTTTATATCTCATTTTATAATTTAAGTTTTATCGCGAATTATCAATCGTTCGATTGATCGAAAACGGACCGCTAAACGTATACGTAGGCCTGTGTTATCGTTATACATTGAACGCCTATAATCGAATGCTCTTTTTTATTTTTAATATATTTTTAATATATTTAATAAAAAAGATGGCATTCGCGAGATACAGCCGTAAGATGAGAGAGATCGCGTTCTCAGCGATCAAAGTTGCACTATTCAATAGTGACTTGTAACAGTCAAAGTAATTCATCATCGTATTATGTATGTATGTACAGCTAAATGCAATATGTTTAACAGTGTATAGTATATAGTATAAAATTCTATTGACCCAGGTAGCAAGTTTGCTATACTTGGGGATAAATAATAATAAATTAAAGCTACAATAACACGCATACCTCGGATGGAATATATAGATAAATATAACAAAATCTTACACTTTTTAATCTTCTTAAACATTAGGCCGAAATAACGAGAGTAAAGAAATATTATTTTTTTCAACAGCGATTATAAACGATATGTACGATCACGCTTTATTCAACTTTCATATGTGCGAAAGGATATGTATCTCCGTGGCAGTTGTTTTTTTTTTTTTTCGTGTAGATGAACTGTTGTTAGATATATATTGCATATTTAAATCGATATTACCGATAAAACGAGATCAGTAATATAAATAAATGATGCGAGGACAGCTTTTCTTACAATCAGTGCGTTTCTTTTTTCGTAGCTCTAAATTGATTTATGTCCCCGCAATTGCGAGACATTTTTCGATGAATAAATAATCATCATATTATGACGATCTGTGAAACTCTTATTTTCTGATTTTATTTTTTATCGAGACAAAATAATGATTCGAACTTTCTCAAAATAAAAGTTAATACATTTTTTGTTCCCTAGATTTTCTAGAATAATTTACAACTTACAACGGAATCCAATGATTAATTAAAAAAAGTAATTAAAACTGACTAAAGTAAGTAAAAAGAAAAAGAGAGCTTTTGTCTTAAAAATAAATTTTTTGAAAGATACTCGAATTAATTGTAATAAATATATTTATAAAAATAATCTATATAAATTATAAAACTTATAAAAAGTTTTTAAAATTAACTCTACATAGATTTTCACACTTGATTTTAATAAATTAATAAATTGACAATTTGACACACTCCCTGATAGGAAAATGTTTATAAAATTATATAATAAAATCCGACAATAAATAAAATTTAAAATGCTGCAATTATACGTTTGAAACATATGTAAAAGTTTAGATCTTTGAAGCAAATATATATAAATATTTGCAAAATTTATTTTTACATAGTATTTCAGCGTTATGGCAAATTATTTTGATAAAATATTTGCAAAATTAAATTTGAAAAAAAATTAACTAATAAGTGATAAGTATTTTATTGAATTTTATTATTTTAAAAATATTTTATGAAATATAAATATAATCTATATGCTTAAAAAATGCATAATTATTTTGAAATTATAATTTTTAAATATTGTAACATAAAATATTACACAATCATTGTAAATATAACACAATAATTGTACATAATTCATACTTTTCAGTAATGCAATTATTATTTGGACTATTTTCCTATCGTGGCTGTAGAATGAAATTTCAGCTATCGGCTGTAATTTCATAGATCTAATTAAAATATGCGTAATTTTATCTTTCACAGATTAACCTCACCGAGTTGCAAGGCAATTTCTTTTGCAATCTATACATCCTTTGAAAGTTGTATTAAATTGATAGAAGATCGGTATAATATCTACAAACATTCAACATAATTTGTACCTTTTATTTGGCTTCGTCAACTTTACCAGAATGAACCCAAAAACGAAAGCACGGAGTCTCGATAAAGCTAATAATAAGCGCATAAAAATCTGTGGCCATTCCCTCATCATCATCATCATTATCATCATCATCATCATTATCATCATCTTCGAGCATCATCTAAGAATGAAGAAGGACGATCATTGAAGAAGAAGAAGAAGAAGAAGAAGAACGAAGAGGACGTCGAAGCTCATCGCAGGAGGTTGATCGAGAACCAGAAGGCGATCAGCAAGGAAAACAAGGCCGATACATTCAAGGACAGCAGGTCGACGTCGCCGGAGCCCAGGTTGTCCTGGATGACGTTATCGTGGCATCGGGCGACGAGCTCGAAGTCGACGACGTTCATGGGCTTGCCGTTGTACTCGAACGGCGAGATGCAGAAATTCCGACATTGAAACTCGACGCTGTTGCGACGGGCGAAGTCGCTCTCGAGGACATTGTGCGCCTGACAGTCGCACGGGAAGTGATTGTCGACCGCGCTGATCGTCCTCACCTCGAGGACGACGTCCCTGGCTTGGCGGGGCGCCTCCAGCACGTGATTCCCGTGGAAGCGCAGCATGTCGATGTGATTCTCGTAGCGTAGATGCAGACGCTGAATCAGATCCACCTTGTTGTTGAGGATGTTGAGGTAACCCACGTGGGCGAGGCCGGCGAACGCGTCCCTCTGAACAACCCCTAGGTCGCTCTCCTGAATAAAGATCGAGTGCACGTGCGAGAGACCGTAGAAGGTGTTGGCCTGCAACCCGGACAGATCCATGTAGCTGAGCTTGAGCTGGCCGACGTACTGCAAACCGTCGAAGGCATTCTCCTCGATGATGCGGATCCCGGCCGGAAAGATGAGGTTGTTGACATTGGTGAGGCCGGCGAAAGCGTGGCTGCGGATGGTCAGAAGCGGATTGTTGCTCAACAGGATCAGATTGACGTTGGACGCGCCGGCGAATGAGTTCTCCTCGATGAACCGGATCTTGTTGTTCGCCAGCAGCAGCACCGAGACGTTCTGCAGGGCGGCGAACGAGAACCTGTCGATGTAGGGCAACGGAGTGTGCTGGATCGACAGCTCGCGCAACCGATTCAGACCGCGAAACGCGAACGCCCGGATGGACGAGATGTTGTTACCGTCCAGGGTGAGCTTACGCAGCAGCTTCAGACCCTCGAACGCGTCGGTCTTTATCACCTGGAAGTTGTTCTTCGTCAGCGACAGCTCCTCCACGGTCTGTGGCAGCTGATGCGTCGGAATGTCCTCGAGGCCGCCTGTATTGCAGAGTACCTGTTGGTATGACATATGTAAAGACATAAAGTAGATATACTCAAAATATTAATATCGACATTGTTATTTTCCAAGTAGCAAACTTGACGTCATTAAATGTCAATTTAACGTTAATGACATCAGTTTGCTACTTGGATGTATTCCCTAATAGCACAATATATCCGAAAGATATTTAAAGGATATTCAGAGAATATCCAGAAGACATTCGAACATTCTCAGGATGTTCTCTGAACGTCTTTGGGATATGTGTGCTGTTAGGGTTGCAGACCTGATATATGACATAAAAATATCAAGTATATAGATACTACAAATATTAATATTGTTAACGTTATTTTCCAAGTAGCAAACTTGATGTCATTAAATGTCAAAATGACGTCGTAAGTTTGCTCCTTGGGTGTATCGCAGATTACATGGTACATATATGACATAAAAACATAAAGTAGATACTAAAAATATTAATATTCTTATCGTTATTTCCCAAGTAGCAAACTGACGTTATTTTTATGTTTAATGACGTTATTCGGCGTCAAAATGACGTACGCTTGCTACCTGGATTGACGTTGGTAATATTATAAAGAATCATTTTCTTTATTAATGAAACGTGTGCATAAAAATATATTTATACAAATTTTTCTGGATTTTATTACCTGTTTCGGAGAGAGGCAAATGCATTCTGGTGGACAACCCCGACTTCTCGTCGTGGTAATCTCCAAATTGGAGGAAAACGTCAAATCCACTGCTGCTATGCATAGCAGGTAGTAAATGCAAATCTAAAAGATATACAGTTTAAATAATAAGCGCTCCATATATTCATTTGTACACTACAAGTACTTTTTTAACATATACATACATATACACATATATAGACAGGTTTCAGAATAAATGGCCAAACTTTAAGGGCTATCCTATAATTGGGAAAGAAAGAAAAAAGACGTTTCCGGAGTCACATCCATACTTTTTCATCTTTACAATGAGTAGAATCCCAGGTAGCAAACACGTCATTTTGACGTCTAATGATGTCATTAGACGTCAAAATGACGTTCTTTTCACGTTTAATGACGTTTGCTCTAAAAGTTTGACCTCCTTATTTTAAAAACACTTTTATATATATATATATATATTTCAACATTCGCTGGATTCGCGAAGCAATTTTTAATAGGCTGAATTTATATATATTTAAAATGATTGCGTATCATATACATAATATATATTAAAAAAAATGCTTAAAAGATCTTTAAAATTAATATACTTCAAATTTAAAATAACTCGTGTGAGACGCCATTCTTAAACCTCGAGATTCATTCAAGAAAGCGAAATGCGGCGAATATAAGCCTACCGGCTGGCAGCAACCCCTATCTATTAAATCGCGCGCGCGAAACGCATGCAAATGCACGCGCGCGAGATGTGCATAACCGCTGCATGATGCTGCGTACCTGCGCCCTGCGATACATCAATCCCGGGATTTTTACGGCGCATGCCTCGGCATATCCGGGGTGAGAATGTCACGCGAGGCGATGTGGGCGATGTGTATATATATATATATTATATATTATATATATTATATATATATATATATATATATATATATGTATCTCTCTAGGAGCGAAACGAGGCCATCAACCGCCACGTATAGCACACCACCGAAAACGCTGCCGTTTTTTCCTCCCCCGTGCGTGTGTATATATATGTATGTGTGTGTGTGTGTGTGTGCTCCTCTTCCGCGCGCACGCACGCGTGACGCACACGTTGCGTGCGGATCTGGCCTCTGCCTCGCGCGGACGATGCACTTTGCGAGAGGACACGGCACTCGCCCCCGGAGTTTCACCCTTGTTGTCGCGAGTCGCGAGGAAAAGCGCGAGAGACTCCCCGGAGAGGAACTCGGAGTTCTCGTATCCGCGCGCGGCCGTATTCGCCGGCTGGGCTCGGGGCTTTATCACCTCTCGGAGTCAGCCTCTCGCGTTGCACCCCTTCTTTCCCTCCCCTGGTTGCATCGGCTCTTTCTCTCCCGATTTCCCTCCCCCTCCCACCGCCCGAAGACGCGAACTGCGCAAGCCCATAATTATTCTCTACGCGCGTATCGAGGAATGAGGCTTATTAACGGAACTATGTGCACGTCTTTCCCTTATACTCCGTTTCGTATTATCGTGGTATGTACAATCGTTGATGAAAAGCGGGATGATGAATTCTGCGGCGGAGTGCGCGAATTTCACCGTCGCATTTCAATCCGCGCCGGATGCGTGTTTAAAAGACAGGGTTGATGGGTATCTAATAACTAGTTATTTAGTTAAAAATTAAAAAAATATATTAATTTTTAACTTTAACTATAGTTATTTTTTATCTTAAACTTATTAACTTTTTTTCTAACAACAAGTTAATTTTTTATTTCTAAATACCATTTTATTGTTTTTTTCTAAGTTATAAATATATTATTTTTAAATTGATACTTTAGAGAGTATTATTATTTAGTATTAGTATTTAGTATTAATACTGTAGTGTTATTAATTTTTATATTCATTTGTCATCAATTGTAATTATCAAAAAATATATTTCTGTATAACAATCAAAATTATTTCTTATTTATTATTATAAATTTTTAAAAAATGAACAAACAAAATTCTAATTTAATATAAATAATGTTTTTAAAAATTAACTTTTGTGATTTAACTTCAGTTAATTTAATTTTAACTTAACTTTAACGGAGTTAATTTTTTGTTCATGTAACTTTTAACTTAAAACTAAATTAATTTTATAAGCAACTAATTTTAATTTAACATAGTTTAAAAATATCATTAGCTTACCCAATTCTGTTAAAAAAGGAGCGACTGGAACTTTTACTTAATTTCGTAAAATTTTGTGTTGCTCGTCCTTATATATTTTATTTTTGATTATTTTACTTAATTTTAGACAGTATTATTGTTATTATTAGCGCATATTGATTTTCTGTCGCTTGATGGTTTGAGTATTAAAAAAGCTTATTATAATTATAATAAGAATACGTTTAGCGACTCGAATAAAAAATAAATAAACAGCTCGATGTCTTTTCGAATTGATCGATTGTAGACGTTAAGTTATGTAAATTAAATGTATAATTTATTAATCATTTTATATTATTTATATAATAGTTAAATTTGTAATATTAAAATAATAATAATCAACATTATATATTATATATTTTATATATTATATATTATTTATGTAAATAAAATTGCAGCAGATCAACTTATCTGTAGATTGTAATTAATATGCGTTCTTGATTAAACTTAATCGACAAAAAAGTTGGTACTGTTCAATATCGATTAAATGGAAAAATTTATATATATATATATATACATGCGTCTAGCTTAAAAATAATTTAATTGCGACATTAAAACCTTTTGCTCGATAAAAATTTTATTTTCTTCTCTTACTTAATTATAATATTAGTATGAGAAAAAATACAAATGTAAGCAAAACATATAACTATTATACATTTGCGTACATCTCTGCAATAAATGCTGATGTCACACAAAGCGAATCGTTATTAAACTTGACTCTTTAACTCTTTTTTTATTATTAAAATGATAAGAAAAATATCAAGTAATCAAATTATCCTTGAGGGATATAAGGATTAGAAGGATCGTATTATAATTATATATTATTGCAGTTAGGGACTCAAACTTCCTTAATCCATCCGTTGCACGCATACATATCCATGCACATTCACACACGCAAAAGGATATCGGATATTATAAGGATACACCACCAAACTCGACATGCACACATCATGCATACCCTAATTAAGGTAAACTTAATCAGCGCAACTGATCGAGCTGATAATAGAGATAACAACGGTATATAAGATTATATATTTTATTTCATAACAAACTTGTGTGTACAATTATTGATAACATACATTTTGTGAAGATATGTAATACACACGCATATACAGGTGCGCGTATTGTTTGTCGTGCATGTGTGCGTTTTTAACGTAGTAAAAATCAGTCTTACAAAAAATACATCACTAGTTGTTAGATTTTAGATCCACGTCACTTATTTATGACTATTTACATTTGTAAGTAGAGAAATCTGGGTATAGAAAATTAGGTGATCTGTCCACGTGTTTAAAAAATAATCGATAATACAATATTACCCGAATTGTTACATATAATAATATTAACGTGATAATAAGTAAAAATTATTATTGATGACAAACAGTAGAAAAATATTAACGTCATAATTTTATATTTACGTAATTAAGGATGTATGGGAGACAAAAACACTAATTTCATTTTATAGAAAATCGCTATAGTTTTTAATTTCCCAAGTTTCAAATGTTTTCAGTTGCTCAATAATCAGAGAAAAAACCAGAATTTCAATAAATTAACATTATTTTCCTCTAAACGGTTTAGTGAATCTTAATGTAATTTTGCATACAACATTCATTAAAGTTTCAATTATACATGCAAAAAATGTGAAATACATGGTACTATTTTTTCAATATTTTTAATATAATTGATCGTAGTAATGAATTTTCATAAAATTATATGTAAAAGTAGCGGAAATTTAAATTGCAATAATTAATTAAATGAGTTTGTAAATGAAATCAAAATGTGAACAATATAAATAGTTTTATTATCAAAGTGGAAACGATCTGTATAATTTTTATTTTGTGTATCATTTTTAGATATTTCCCACACATCCATAAAAGTAAACGCGCTATATTATAAATGGGTTGACAGATGAACAGATAAAGGCACATTTGAGGGTGGGAATTTATCAATGTGCATACAAGTGCACGTACAGACTCATTCGTAAAACATCAGTTAAAAATATGCTTTTACGGAACAGATTTAACGCGAATAAAAAATGGCATATTGATTACATGCATTTATAAAAGTGTATTTCTCTCTCTCTCTCTCTCTCTTTCTCTCTCTCTCTCTCTCTCTCTCTCAATACTTTAGAATATGTAATTCGATAATATCGATAATATCTATATATCTAATTAGATATATTTCTAAAAACAATGTGCATTACAGTCGATATACGAAACAATTTTTTTTTTTTTTTAGACATAGTTTTTAGATATACTTTCTCTTAAATATATATGATTATTCGAATAAACTGTCCCATTGTAACCTGTACAAAAATGGATATTTTTTTGGAAAGTAGACGCCAAAAAATCGAATATATCGAGAGAAATCGAAAACAAAGGAAAACATTTTGCGACCGACATAAATTTGTTGTAAAGTATAAAAAAACGTTAAAATGGGACATTTCATATATATTTTTTATTTTTTTATTTCGCATTTATTCGACGCACAAATATAATATCTATGTAATTAGTGCATATATTTATATACCACACCAATAAAAAGAGATAGATTAGATTAAAACTATATATATCAATGTGTAACTTATTTTTCCTATTGTTATATCTTTATTGTATAGCACTTTGCACTTTGTAATTAATGAGAAAAAGACACATCTCATATATGTCGATATAAATGTCGACAATGACTTACAACGTAATAGCCGTATTTAAATGAACATCTTAAACATCTTAAAGGATAGCTCTAAAGTTGACTTATAAAATAACATAGTTATCTTGACAGATTGGCAGCTTTCTTCTGAGATACATTATGTATTTGCTTTTTATGATAAACTCGATCACATAGCGGACAGGTACACATTATGATACTTTTTCGCGTTTCCACAAATATCTTTTACGCTCTATAAACATTCTTATTGCAATATATGTATAATAAATATGGAATGACTTGTGTGTATTGAGGTAGAAACAATGGAGGCAGCTTTGGTTTGCTTTTTCAGAAAGACAAGATATCGACGGTAACTCGTATCTGCTTCTTTTATTTTTCATGTCATAAATAAATGCATATTTCGGAATAAAAATATAATTAAAATTGCGCGATCTGAAAATTGAGAGAGTTACAAAATTATCGTATTTTATTTCAAACATTTTTAAATAACAGTACGGAGAAAAAAATTTATGAGTACCTATAGCTTACATTTTTTCAAGACTGATATATGTAAAAAAAGAACACAATTTGATGCATTTCTTATATGATACTATTAAAAACAAAAAAAATCGCTTTTTTCAGCTTTGTTTCAGAAGTTTGCGTCAATATTTTGTCTTGATACTGAGTATTTTAATATAAACCGGGGTGATTCTCATTTGTCCAGAGAATCGAAATATAAAAATATTTCTAGCGTTGAGTAGAATCTATTTTTGTACGTCACAAAGTGTGAAACCTCATAGATGCAAATATATAACTCATTTTACTGACAATAATCATTATAGTTAAATGCAAAAAATTAACGTGTTTAACAACTGTAGCGATGAACACACAGAGACGCGAATAAAGTGATAAGTTTAATAGTACCATATTAAACTTGTCAATTTATTTATTCGCCGAGTTATTATTATTTTCGATGGGCAAATAATAGATACAGCCAAAAAGACAGAGAACATTCATAAATGCATTACGGTGAATCAATTAATGTTACATCAAGATACAAGATTTTTCCTCGCACATTAATAATGCGGAGGAATAAGGCAACTATAATATAATGCACATATATGTAAATCTCGTTTGGGAATTATAAAATAGCTAATTAAATATTTGTTTATATAATATAATATAGCCTCTCTGTTACTTATATAATATATATAATATATTTTCATATGTGTATATATATATATATATATATATATATATATATATATATATTCTTTTTTTTATATGTATACCCAGACAGCACCAAGCCCAAAATTGGCGCATAAGATATCATTAAGAAATCTTTAAGACAGTTTTAAGAAATCTTATGATATGATATCCGAAAGACATCTTAAATATATTTTAAAGATATCTTATGCGCCGATTTTGGATTTGGTGCTGTCTGGGTATATATATATATTCTTTTTTTCATATGTATATATATATATATATCATATGTATATATATATATATATATATATATATACTTGTATATTTTCGGTGTGACACTTTACGTCAGACACCCTCTATATATATATAAAAAAAAATATCGATTTCCAAATAACAAAATTTACTTGTACATTTTCGGGGTGACACCTTATGTCAGACATCCTGTATAATAGATATCTATATGTTTATATACCTCTTACTTTAACATTTCTCTGGATTTTCAATTTATATTTCAATCTTTCTCATTTTCAGTCTTACGTTAATGAACTTGCAGTTCGTTGTACAATATAATGAGGTAGTTTATTCACATCATTGTTGTTGATATGCATTGATCAATATTGCAATTGCATCCCAAACCATGGTTCAGTTAACAAAATGAAACACAACGTTTACACGATCAATTACATATACTAACGTACTAACAAATTTAACAGTGATTGTTAACAAAAAATTATACGATGTTTTACGAACGAAATTACGAACTACACACACTTTATAAGTGTTATGTACAAAGCATTAATGCTATTTCCTCATTTTTTTTGTTACGTGAACGCGAGAACGCTGAAAATGATGAAAAATATATTTTATAATAAACAATTTATCGTAAAAAATGTTAGCATGAAAAGACTATCGGAACAATGAACTCTTACAGTATGTTAACTTTCGCTTGCACACTTGTTCCAAAACAAGTGTGCAAGGGAAGATAGCTAATATATGTATATGCTTAAAAATCGCAAATCAATAAAATGAATCACAATAGTAGATAATAAATGCAAGACGTATTCACAAACGTAAATCTAAAAAATGTTGAAAAAGCTTAATGCAAATTACGGGAAATAAAACGACTACCTACGTATAAGATAACGTTATCATATTTATCGCGATTATAATAAAAAGAAAATAAATACAAACACGTTCTAAAACTTTATAAAATTTCGAGAATCAAAAAATATTGTGTATTAAGTGCGGAAAGTTGACAATTGGTCACGAGTGAACAATTGTCAATCCGCACTTGATACACATACTATTTTGTATTGCAAGTACAGGCAAAGTGGCTGTTTCGAACATGCACCGAAAGTGCCACATTGCCTGCACGTGTAATACAAAATAATTTAAAAAACGCGTAGTATATATTATTTGGAAATTCTTCTCGCCTCGCGATAAATTAATTTGCGGCTCGTCTACCGTAATAGCATTAGGCTTTTAACAAATTTACGACGCGAATACGTAGTAATACATACCTCAGTCTCTTAAATCTATTCAACGCATATTCAGTCTTGTACAAGGCAGAAAGTTAGGCAGTACGTTATTGACACGCGCCGGAGGCAAATCCGACTAATTTACTCCTGCGTCTATGTATTTGTTGCGAAAGAAAAACTAAAAATATATTCTATCTTAAACAAAAGAGTCTATTTTTAATTTTCTTCGGACGGCGTTGTAGATATCGCAATTTTTTTAAACCTTCCTTTGAATTTTAATAAAAAATCTGTATAAAAATATGCAATACGAATAAGGTCGAACATTGATGCCTTATATCTACACCTATAAGGATGATCCTACTTGTGGCTCATTTAGATTGCACAATTATAATGTCGTTATATATTGGTATCATTGACTTTAGATAAAATGGTTAATAACCAATCGATTTCTTTATTTTTATTTGTGCCATAGCACAAAGGTAGAGTTGTATTTCTCGATCGGAGCGTCTCTCCCGCAATGGAAGAGCCAGGGCGGAAGCTCTTTAAAGAAACCGTCGGACGGATACAGGTAGTCGAAATATCATCGATCTCTCCTGTGTTTTATACAATATGTCCTCTAGCTCGGCACTCGCGATCGCACACCTTGTTCTCGGCATGCTGACCGCTGCCCCGCGACAACGGGGAGGGCGCGCGTCGCCGAACGTCGTGAATACTGCACACACGCGTGTGCGGACATAAGTTACCACCGGTTTGCGCTCAACGCCGACTCGACGCTCTGTGGCCGGAGAATGGCACACGAACGTGATCGCGAAGCGTCTCGCTCCGAATCGTCGTCGGACACCGCCGGGCACGCTGTTGCTGGCTTTCTTACTCGCCGGCTTTGCGCGGCGGGTTTCGGTCAGATCATCTATATATATATATAAAGAAATCGATTGATTATTAACTATTTTATCTAAAGTCAAATCATTGAGAGGATTGGTATCAACCAATAGCTCATTAGTATATATATTAATGAGCTATGCACATTTGTTTAGATCCTTTACCTATATCCTCCAGCTTTATCTCATCCAGTCAACGATTTCATAGACATAATCTTCAATTTGTAAATTGTGCTTTAGCAGTGTGTGTGAGTAGAGCTCGTGTGCCATTCTCCGGCCATAGAGCGTCGCTTCGGCGTTGAGCATCCGCTTTCGGCACAGAAAACATGCACTGAAAGTGCCACATTGCCTGCACGTGTAATACAAAATAATTTAAAAAACGCGTAGTATATATTATTTGGAAATTCTTCTCGCCTCGCGATAAATTAATTTGCGGCTCGTCTACCGTAACAGAAAACATGAATTTATTCAGATATATCAAAAAATGTTTTCATCGATACGAGTAAAAATCAACTGCACGGCATGGTTTTCGATCGTCTATACCACCCACTCATGCCAACCGAGTTTTTTAATGAGCTTTGGTGTGGTGCAAAATAGGCGAGCACGTTATCTACCTTAAATTTAAAAGTTCAATCGTAGCTATTTCGTTAGCCGCGCAACGAACATACGTATACTGGACTCACAGTCCACAAAAATCATGCGTTCGAGCCTCGGCACGGGCCTTTTTTTTTTTTAATTACTTTTTATTCTAAACGTCAATTATTTTACTTATTAATAATAATATATTATACCTAAAAAACGGTTGAGCTTTAGGTTTAAACGGTCGTCGCTATCATTTGTTTCAAGATAGAATCTGACCTTATATTTTATTTATTGTCACTTTTTAAAAACAAAAAGTTAATAGTCGAGATCACAATATAAAATGTTTGAAATTTTATTTGTTAAAATGTTGAAAATATTTTATTTATTAAAACATGAATTATTTCTCCAAATAGTTTCCTAAATTTTTAATATATTTTTAAACGAATTTAATTATTTATTTTATTTTAGGTAATAAACAATGTTAATAATTAATTTTTAATAAGTAAAATAATTGACGTTTTAGAATAAAAAGTAATTAAAAAAAAAAAAAAAAAGGACAGTGCCGAGGCTCGCATGATCTTTGGACTGTGAGTCCAGTGCGTTCGTTGCGCGGCTAACAAAATGCTACGATTGAACCTTTAAATTTAAGGTAGATAACGTGCTCGCCATGCTCACATTCTCGAAAACGGCTGCGTATCTACGGCTAATATTGGAGGCGTAATCTTATATTTTCCTAATCTACCACCACACCAAAGCTCATTAAAAAACTCGGTTGGCAGTTGGGGTATTCTCCTCGTCAGACAAGCCACAAGTAGGATTATCTTGGATGCAGGTTCAGCATAAGAAAAAAAAATCAATTATAACTGCAGTCTTTATTGTCTGTGGTTTCTTTCGGTTCGTCCTTTATGTCCGATGACGTCAAATGCTGGACTATGACCGGAATATCGGATTTCCGACTCACCGATAAATCTTCCACCTCATCGTCAGAATGCTGCTGCTTCAGTTTGGAACAATGCATGACCGGACTCAGACTGCAACTCGCCATCGTTTCGATCATCGAATCGCGATCCTGCGACACCTCCTTCGCCAATTTAGCGTGAAGAGTGTCGAACACGCTGGCGTTCGACGTGCTGCTGCTCGTGGTCTCGATCACATTGTTGCTGGTATCGATCTCGTTCTCGGAAGAGATCAAGTTGCTGTTGCTGTTGTAAATACTACCGTTCACGTTGCCGCCGATTCCGTACGGGAAGCAGGCCGCGCTTCCGTTGCTGATCGACGAACGCTTAGAGGGCCGCGACGTCGGGATGCCGAGTTTCTTCACCTTGTCGTAGAGGGTGCGAGATGGGACGCTGAACCTCCGGGCCGCTTGCACAGCGCTCATCCCTTTCCTCACCGCATCGATCGCTGACGCGATGTCGTCTCGGGTGTATTGTTTGTATCGTTTCCACTCGGGCTTCGCCTGTACGCAACCCGCGTTTCCAGTTGGGCTTCGCCTGCACCCGATACCTAGAATCAAGAAAAGATCAGTGTTTGTTGTTATCTAAATACAATTTGTAGATGATCATTTACATGAAATTTTGACGTCTTCTTATCTTTATATAGATAATTAAAATATATATTATCTACAGTATTTGCTGTTATTTAAATAAAATTATATAGATATGATCATCTAGATGAAATTTTGACGTCATCTTTATATAGATAAGAAAAATATATGTTATGTATATCTGCATCTTCAGATCAAGAAAAGTGTTATCTTTATTAAATTATCTAGAATAATGTTCAGATAATTTGCTTTAGAGTCATAGCGTATAAAAATACTAGTAGTAGAAGTTGAGCAGTAAGCGATACAAATTTACAAATAAAAATATGAATATATGTATTTTTATATCCCTCTTATAATTTACATTTTTTTAATAACTGTGTTTACATAAGCGATTTAAAAAATATTATTATCTAGATATATTTAAAACAAAATCTAAGCTAAATTTACATATTTTCATCTCATCTTTATCTAGATGATTTTAAAATCATCTAAGCACAACACTGGAAAAGATTAATGTGCTAATGTCTACATTTGGTGATATCAAGGTGAACAGAAATTAATATACAGTAAGAGTCACATGCGAGATTTCTTTCATTTTCTTTTTTAATTTTTCTGCATTTCTATATTTTCTGTTTTAATATTTTAACAGGTATAATAATTTTCGTTTATTGACTTTTTTTATTTTATTACTGAAAAAGAATCAAAACTATGGTCGAAACGTTGTGAGATTTATTAAATAAATAATTGCCAGTATTGATCAAAAAATATTGATTCCTTTAATTTTTTGACTGGCGATAATAAAAAATTCTAATCAATAATTTCTATTTTTGTTTAAACAGTTACTGAAAACCCCATACAGCATGCATATCCAAAAGATTTTTAGGCGATAAGATATCTTCGGGATATCTTCTGAACATTTTTCCGATGTGCTGTATAGGATGGCTCCCGAAATTAAATAATAAAAGATAACGTAAAATTATTTAAAAGACTTTTTATTTGTGTCTTTATCTCCTTGTTATTATCTATATTGATATAATATCAGAATGTATATGTTATACTCGAAAATCTTTTCTAAAAAAGTTTGAGAAGAAGAAATCGTCATTTCATCAAAAGTCATCGAAATTTCTCGGATGCATGCGTCAGTTTGACGATATAAAATTACAAAATTAAAAAAATGATCCATTTATTACCTGACTTGCTATCCCCGGCGTGCGACTGCGGCGACAACGGCTTGATGTCCTCGTCCACGGAAGGAGTGTCCACGTAGGAGCTGTGGGCTGACTCTTCGTGAATGTGCTCGAGGTTCCCGTGACGATGATCGTTGTCATGGGTGGAGCCATTACTGCTGCTCGCGCGAAAATGCGTGGATTCGTGGCTGTCGGGATGCAGCAACGGCTGCAGGTCTTGAACCGAGCTGTCGACGTGACCCTGGCCAAGGACGGTGCGCAGTATCGGGGTGTCGCGGTTCGTGAGGTTCGACTGCAGCGAGTTCTTGATGCGCCTGGGGCACGGGTTGTCGAGTTTCGACATCGAATGGTCAATCAACGGGTTGTCGTAGGAGATGCCGTTGCCACGCAGGTCCGAGCATGAGGAATGCTGTAATCGTGCCGGGAAGAAATCGCGCTTGAAGTGCTGCGGGCTGCTCAAGGTCCAGGTGGAGAGTTGCTCAACCAACCGAGTCCGGAGTTGGGTGGCCGACAAGGACTTGCTGTGGTAGTCGTAAACACCCCCAGTGGAGTGTGGCGGCGATGTGTGCTCGCTGCTGTGCGCCGTCGCGTTGGAAATAATGGTGCTGGTGCTGATAGACGGGGGTGGCGACACGGACGTTTCCATTACGTCGTCCTGTCCGCGACATCGGAAATCGAGCGCCGAGGATTGTTCCTCGGTGTGCTCTATCAGACCCTTCACCTGCAGCGACTCTGCGACCTTCAGCAGACTGGTCAGCTCGGCCTGGCTCACCTTCACCTCGCCGCGATATATGTACTCCAGGATCGCCTTCATGTCCGCGTACTTGACGTCCTTCAGCACGATCACCGGGTGCAGATTGGGCAGATTGAGAAGTATATTCTGGAAGTAGGTCGAGCACGCGGCTAGGACGATCCTGTGGCACTTGATGATTTGACCGTCCTCGAGGGCGAGGGTGACGTCGGTGAATGACTCGTTTTGCAGCAGGTTATCGAAGACGGTCAGTAAATTCGAGCGATGATTGTTCCAGCGGAGGCAGTAAGCCTGATTCGAATCATCCATGGTAGTAGACACAACTGCTCTCTGCTCTTTCTCTCTCACGCAGTACCTGAGAGACGCAAAAAAATCGCAGTGATGAGATGTTTGCGGCGCAAACTCTGTTCTACGACTGCCGTTTCTTATCTAACCGACTGACTGATTTTAGGGCTGTCATGAGTCATAAGAAAATATTCGAAAGTCGTTCGGAAAAGTCTAGAGAGGGGGATCTTTGCTGATTAGCAAGTTTTGTTTGATAAGGGCCTGGTAGGGCCAAGGTTCAAAGATCTGACTAATGTTTCCTCAAGCGTTGTCTTGCCATTTTCCATGCTCTCTCCCGAATAAACTTTCTCTCGACAGTTAGAAACTACATTAACGCGAATGCCATTCATAATCGATGATTATCACATTTTTCGAATAATAGCCAATTAAAAAATGGTATAATTTTGACTTTTAGAAATGCGTTTTAGGAATGCGAGATTTAATGTGTTATAGAAATTGTTAAAAAATTAGTTATGCTAAAAAAATTTTCACCAAGCCTAATATTTATGACAAAAAATTTGTGACTTGTCTATTTCCTTTTCCCACTTAAATAATTTCTAATTTTTATTAGTAAGTTTATTTGTAAGTTGAAAACAAATTTCTTTTTCTCTGAAATATAATTTGATTAAAAAACTTTACAAAATAAGAATTATATACAATACAGTTATATTTTTTAGACGTCTAATATTTGTATCGTATCTTTGAAATTTCAAATAAAAATATTTATAATAAAATATTATAAATTATTATAGATTCTAAAAATTAATTAATAATATATTGTGTGCATAAATATATGATATAATAATGTTTCGGTTTATATAATCCAAAAATGTAATACAATTACATATATAAACTTTTATGTTTTATATAAAAATAAAAATGATCCGTATCTTTTCAAATAAATGTAAAACAAATTAATAATTATATTCAAAGCGATAATATATAAATCACAGCTAACTATATATTCTTAGGTACTCGATAAATACTTCGTTTTTTCCTCGCTTGCCACTCCTTGCTAATTTGCTTTGATTAATTATTCGAATACTTTAGCGGCTCGAGGCCACTTTCCAAACTCGCATATTAACGTGGAGAAAATTACGTGTCGCGTTTTAAGGTAATTAACAGGGGCAAATGCTCGCGTATATAATACGAGAAAAACTGAAATAAAAACACAATAAAGGTACTACGTAAGATCGCAAAATATTTACATTAAATTACCTAACGTCAAATGTAAGTCAACCACGGTAATATAATGTTTCTATAAATTTATTTTACTGTCAATTTATAATATTTTATTTCGTAAATTTTTTTGTCTAAATTGCAACGGGCGTATTGTAAGCTAGAATGTGCGATCGTCTAACGGTATCTCATCGAGATGCAAGAGAGACTTCTTGAACCTTTTCTAGGCTAATGGTACAGGATGTTCCCTAATGTATGATCGTAAATTCGTAGCACGTATATACACAAGAAAGAAGATTCACGTGAACCTTTGTCTTACTTGAAAATGAAATTGTAATATTTCTTCTAAGTTGTTTTTGTCACGGAAGAGAATTACGAACTGGACTATAATACCATAACTGAAAGAGATTTACGTATTTTATTCTCATTTACAAACAATATATACTTATTTTTACGAGTATTTCATTTTAATATCAACTGTTTGTTAAGATTTTCGTAACGTTTTATACGAAATACTTATATGAAATACGAAAAGAAATTATACAAATGACAGATTAATATTATAATGTATTTGATGGATCATATTGCAACATTTCGGTTGTAAACATTTATTATTAAGTATTATTTTATTTATTTTATCTAATAAATTAGATCAGTGTATTGGAAAACATCCGGTCTATGTGTTTTGAGAATATATGACATTTAGAAAAAAACTCTTATCACTCATATCTCTATATATTATAGATATATTTTTATCTTTAATTAGTATAAACAAAGAGAATTTTCTCTTAGAATTTACCCTGAAAATCATGGTAAAAAATATTAATATCTACCACTTTTACTGTGTACATTTATATTAATAATTTATCGTGATAAATATTAATCACAAAAATTTATAAAATTCTTCCAATTGTCTCACACTATTCACAGTAAATTCTAAGAGAAAATTCTTTCTGTGTATTAGATTTATGTGCCTTATATTTATCAATATTTTTACTTCGTGCGTGCATATGTAATATTTTCTCCAGATTCAATTTCTTATCGCAAATTCTTCGCTTTTCCATTTTCATTTTCATTTTCTTTTATTGCCCGTCATTAAAAGATTAAGTTGACAAGATAATAAAAATGAAACGATTGATTTGTCACGGTTGGAATACGAGGGGACCCCAGTTTGATATTTGCATTTCTCGAGGGATGAATCATCGCGCGCTGTCACCGAAACTTTTCATCCCGATTGAATTCCGATTGGAAAATTAAAATTATATAAATACATATGAGAAATTGTATGAATTGTATTCAATTATTTATATATGATTACATATTTAAAATTTTTTACCGGGAAGCTTGCGAGGAACGTCGCGAAGTCATCGATTAATTATTGTCTTTCTCTTTTGAATCTCGTAAAAATAAGTGAATACGTGAAAAAGTGACTTTAATGAATTTTATTGCTTCGATTAGAGATCACCCTTACAGAGTGTACAATCTCGATCTCTTCGCCAAACAACGATAGAGATATAGATAAATGTAGGCGAAAGTAGATGACGAAAATGATAAGATCGTAGTTCGAAAGTTGGGTAAAATTCGAGATATTTGCATTTTAAAGAAAAAATAAATATTTCGTCTAGACCCTATTTAGACCTACAACAGATAAATATGCTTTTCACGAAACAGATAAATATGTCAGTCAAATGGATGAATGTCAATATATCTCAGTATCTATCTTACCTTATATTAGTCTAGTTGCAATTATCGGATGACTTCTTCGAAATTCGACCTTCCCCGATATCTTTCTCTTCCGCTTTCTGAACATTTATAAAAAAAATTTTATATATTTCATACAATTTTATAAAGCAGTTATATATATTTTAGAGAAAAGAAGCTCATTTAAATATTTATATTCATATATAAATTTTAGAGAAAAGAAACTCATTTAAAAGGGTTTTAAAAAGGTTTTTATTCTTTGACGAAACAGGAATGAAATTAAATTCACTTATTTTTGCGAGATTCAAAAGAGAAAGACAATAATTAATCAATGACTTCGCGACGTTCCTCGCAAGCTTCCCGGTAAAAAATTTTAAATATGTAATCATATATAAATAATTATATATAATCACACATAACTATATATGAAATATGTCCATACATAATTAGTTATAATTATATATAATTAGATATAATTATATCCCATATGCATATTACTGTAACATTTTAATTATGCATTTTTTAATTTATTTGAATATTTATTAAGAGGAGGATTCTGGTCAAAATCGATCAAAAAAGAATTTTTTTTTGTTGCTTTATTTTCATTCTTTGGGTCTTGAAAATGTGTAGGCAAAAGGATATTTTCACATCTAATTTATTTATTTATTTATTTTTCTTCGTCAAACTTTAAACGCGTTTTTCTCGAAACATCTTTTTTTTGCGCGCGCAGTACGATTCCGTTTCACCGATTTTGATGTTTGACGGCTCAAATTAAAGCTTATTCAATTTAGGGGGCCTTCAAAAAGCGTTTTTTTCAAAAAAAAATTTTTTAATATTTTTTTTAACGTTAAAGCCAAAAAAAAATAGGAAAAACAGGTTTTTTTTTCAAATGGCCGCCATTTTTTTTAAAAGGGTTTTTTAAAAATCGGAAATTTATAAGGCCCCCCGAATTTCATCTAGTTTAAGAATATTTTTCATTTTTTTGTTTCAAATCACTTGGCAGGGCTGTAGAGTGCTTGGCGCACATACACTATCGCCGCGGCTTTCTTCAGTGAGGGCTGGAGCCACCATTTTTAATTATTTTTGCTCGACAAAATTTTGTATGATTCGTCAAATATGTACTAATAAATGCCACAAACAGTTTTTTCAAAAAAGATTTACGTTCGCTCAAAAAAAATTCCTGAAATTATATATATAATTTTCGGGCCTTTGGACCAGAACCTCCCCTTAATGTTTGAACTTGTATCAGTTTGAATTCTCATATTAAATTAGGTATAATTAAATCTTTAATATATTTTATTAGTCACTTTTTGCAAACTATATATAGTATTCAAGACAAAATTTTGCGTCACATAGATATTGATATGATAGATGATTCAAATGCATATTACTGTAACATTTTAATTATGCATTTTTTAATTTATTTGAATATTTATTAATCTTTGAACTTGTATAAGTTTGAATTCTCATATTAAATTACACATAATTAAATCTTTAATATATTTTATTAGTCACTTTTTTGAAATTGTATACAAAATAATAAAATTATATATAATTATATAATAGCTTATGCATAATTTTATATAAGAATATCAAGTCGGCTCCTTAATTTTTAAGGACACAATATACACTTCATTCATCTCAGCCAATAGAGCCACACACGATGTCATTGCGACAATTTATAAAGAAAATTTGGGAGCTAAGGAATTTGTATCCCATGGTTGGAATCTTAGAAATTTCCCTTGTTCATCTCCCCTTTAAAGAAATAGATGAAAAAATGCTTGGGTTCCTTGCCCAATTCAGGTAACTTTCAGACCAGAATATTTTTCTCGTCTATTTCTTTACAGAAAAATTTATCTAAAATCTCAACCATAGGATTCAAATTCCTTAGTTTTCAAATTTTCTTTATTAATTGTCGCAATAACATCGCGTGTGGCTCTATTGACTGAGATGAATAAAGTGTATATTGTGTTTTTAATAATTTTATATATTTTTATATAATTTTTTATATTATTACATATAATTATATATATATATAATATTTTACCGGGTTGTCAACTCGCGTTTCGAACTTTCTTAATAAAATATTGATCATGTATTTTCTGACAACTTATATGATTCATGAATAAAATGCATACACGTATATTTAGGATCTTTTCTCGCTCTCTCTCTCTCTTTCCGGATATCATCTGGGGGCTGTATATAGACGCAAGAAGCATATCTCTTGGTACGATGTAAAACACATTACACACATATGCACGCACATCTAGAACAGAACAAAAGCGCGAAACGTCATATGTGCATATATATATGTGCATATATATATGTATGTACTATCGTGTGCGCGCACTCTTGTATTCACTTTCCTTCCTTCCCTCCTCCTGGCCTCCTAGGGGTGCAGGGGGTGGCAGGAACGACGAGAACGCGCATCGAGTAAACTCTACCTCGTTCGGAGGGTGAGAAACCCGACGCGTCGAGCGTCTGCTTCTCCTTCGTGCCTCGATCTCTTCCGGCCTCTACAGTCGCTGAGCGACCACTGACGCTTCGCCAACCCGAGCTCGACTCACCCAACTGCACGACCCGGTTGCGCGTTGTATACTCATCCTTCTCGTATCTGCCTCGGCTGGGTACCCGCCATCCACACTGAGTCGATCCGCAACAGGGGTGGTGGAAGAGTGAGTTTTTTCGGTGAGTAGAAAGCAATGGCGCCGCAGACCAGGGCCAACAGCCCTTCGAAGTTCAATGTGGAATATATATGGAGAAGAGAGAAATAACACGCCTAAATCGGAGGAAGATCAAGGAATGGAGACGAGAAAATCGAGATAGAGAAGAATATGCGGTTTTTTTTTTTTGAAAATTTAAATTGTTGCGCAAAAATTTTGGCAAAATGGCGGAGATATATCTCGGAGTCATTGCGAAAGTGCAAATGGTGTTTGACGGTTTTCGAGAAAGATCGACAAGATTATTTGGACTTTTCTCGTATTATTATTATATTTAATGATAAATTATATGAAAAAATATTGCATTCGTGACATATACATTTGAAGAATCGAAACTCTGCCGAAAATTAAATATGAATTCTTTTATATAGTAAAATGCAATGCAAACCTTTTTGGTTCAAAGAAATGATATTTTTTTTATTTGTTTTTTTATTTTTTTTTATTATTTTTGTATCTGTTTTTTAAAAATGTTTCAATAATTTGCGATAAAGTCCCGTTTCAATCCGAAACTTCGAAAATATACTTTCGATACATGAAAGCTCTCTTTTATAGAAAGAAATAAAAACTATAGCTATGCAATTTTGCTTACAACACGAGATGTTAAACAAAGTGCTATTTGTTCTATTATTACGAATAAATAATAAAGCGAAATAGTTTACATGTAACATCGTAACTGATACTTTTATTATAATCAAACTAATTAAAATAGCGCAACGAAATATATTGTATATATAATAAGAATATTTTTAAGTCGGCTCCTTAATTTTTAAAAACACAATCTACACTTCATTCCTCTCGACTAATAGAGCCAAACGCGATGTTATTGCGACAATTAAGAAAGAAAGAAAATTTGGAAACTAAGGAATTTGAATCCTATGGT
This sequence comes from Nylanderia fulva, assembly GCF_048542155.1. Taxonomy (NCBI): domain Eukaryota; kingdom Metazoa; phylum Arthropoda; class Insecta; order Hymenoptera; family Formicidae; genus Nylanderia; species Nylanderia fulva. Next base: position 860,742 of record NW_028190807.1, on the reverse strand, counting down.
TGGAATCTCAGAATTTCCCTCTGTTCCTTCTCTTAACATCCCCTTTAAAGATATAGGCGAGAAAAATATTGGTCCTTTCTTAATTGTCGCAATAACATCACGTTTGGCTCTATTGGTCGAGAGGAATGAAGTGTAGATATTGTATATATGTTATGCAATTTTACATCTAACAGTTCTATATTTTATATTTTTTTATATTTAAAAAAGGCTTATTAAATAATATATATTATTATATATAACTGTATATATATGTATACATATAATATTCACTGCGGTATTTTAATTATATATATTATATATGTATACGTATCGCAAATAAGATATAAGGGAATATAAAGAAATAAAATAAGAAAATATAAGGAAGAATCTCGATTTTCGAGAAAGATCGAGAAGATCACAGAAAAAACAGTATCCTTGAAAGAATGCAAATATGCCTTGATTCAAGTATATTTTATCCTTATAATAGCGCCAAATATAAATAATTTTTGATAAAGGATAATTTATCCTTAAAACAAAATGCAAAATATTCTTGGTTGAAGCTGAAATTTACTTATAAATATTGCAAGGACAAGTGACAAGTGTGCATCGGATATAAGCGGTACTTTCAAATATATATAATAATTCTTAGTTCAAATGTGACTAAGTTTGTTTTTACCATATGCGATTTTTAAAACAAGACTATATCTTAAGAATAAAATATACTTTACACAAACTTATTTATTATTAAGGCAAATGAAAATGTGTGATTACAAAGAGCATTCTATGCTTAAATCAATCAAATAGCGTTCAAGAATAAAAATATACTTGAATCAAGGATTCCTTTTTTTCTGTGATTATTTGAACTTTTCTCGTATTCACAAGGCACCTTGAAACGGTGATTATTATTATATTTAATGATAAATTATATGAAAAAATATTGCATTCGTGACATATCGGGTTAGAAGAATCTTCTAATTTGAAATGATAATTACGACTAAAAAATTGGAAAAAAAATGCATTTTGATCTCTAACTTTCCAAAATTTCCTCCATCCCTTATCTCGCGGGGGCGGCGATTCCACGCGCGCAATTCGGCTAAATTTATCGGACTTACGCCATTGTATACGTAAACTTGTCTGCATGTGTGATAGTGAAGCATATTTCGGCGCATCACACGCGTGCACGCGGATCACGCATCACGCACGACACTATTCGCCTATGTGCTCGGCGCTATCAGCCAATCACGTGGCTCCTAGGCCAATATCCTGCGGGATATATCACGTGCACGTATATATACACACATATGCGTGAATATGTGTGTATATATATACATATATATATATATATATATATATATATATATATACATATATATATATATACATATATATATATATACATATATATATATATATATACATATATATATATATATACATATATACGTGCACGCGTGTTTACAGACGACGACGGTGCATGGAAACCATATTCTGCACCCGCACGGTCGATCTAGCGCATATATAGGACGCACACACACACATTTGCGTAAGGGCAATGTACGCGCGAAGAAACGAGGGGGAAGATCGAGCTGGTGGAAAAAAAAAAAAGAGAGAGAGACCGGGAGAAATGCGCTTAAGTGTATACGTTCACGAAAATTGCCACGCCCAAACTTCTATACAATGCATCCGCCGTTGGCTTCCGTATGTGTGCATGTGTGTGTGTGTGCGTGCGTGTAATTTCGGCACGTCGCCCTCTTGGCAACACGCACGTTGACCCCTACGCACGCACACATATATAATGATTAGTGCCCTAAACACGAATTTGGGACAACTTTATGCGGGGGATGAAGGAGGCTTCCACTCGAGTATCGAGTATCGTGAGAAAATCGCAAGTTCCAGACAGGGTGAGTAGGAAGGACGGTTATATGCGTGTGGAAACGGAAAAGTCAGTCTGCTTAATTAAGCTCGTAGATCCGTTAAGCGTGAAACCATCGGGGACAAAATGCACGCAGGCCTGCACATTTTTAATTATATCCGCGCTATATTCGAAGAATGCTATGGTAAAAGAATTTCGAAGTGATCATTTGGGAAATATTATAATGACATTTTTGGAAATATTCTTGGTTAAGAACAATTTTAACGAATTATAGAAATTAAAAATTATATAGAAAAATTATAAATAATATATAATATATATAATATAAAATATAATATAAAATATAATATATAAATGTAATATAATATAAAACATAATATAATAAAAATTTTTAATGATTAGAAAGAAACACAATATTAGGGAAACAATCTACAAACATCAAATATGTTTGTTCTCTGTCATTTCGAAACAGTTTTATTCTCTCGTTGTTTACCTGACAAATATTAAGTAAAAGTAAGAGATTAACAGATCGAGAATTGGACAAACATCGATAACAATGTCTAGAACTGAAACGTTTGTCACGATTTTCCGCTATGTTAATTTAATGTATACTTTAATCATACTTATTTTACATTTCAATAAATTCATGTATGTTTTTTATTAACTTTTTACATTGTTAATATCGTGATTTTGTCCTTTAGCCTTGTTTATATATTGTTGCAGTGTCTATTTGAATTCGCTCGAGCAAGAAATGGTTCAGGAAAATATGCTTCTTGATTCCTCTTATCTCGCAACCGAGTCTCTAAAAAGTCAGCGCAGAGCAGCTACATATATAACGAAAACTAGAATCTAGTCGAAGAAAAATCGCTTCCACACCACGTGTCTGCGAGCGCACATTTATCTATATATGTGTGCATTTGTGTGGGTGAGCGTTTCCCTCTACGCAACCCGACTCGTCTGATGATGGTTTTCGTAGAAGGGAAAAGACGAAGACGACGATATCGAAGGGAGAAAAAGAGAAAAATAGAATATCACGCGCGCGCGCGCGCGCGTCAGGTAAAAATCCTGTTGCCCATCGAAAAAAAAAAAAAAAGTCTACCTATATATTTCGGAGGTGGTTGGACAGGCACACAGGCAGATGCACATACGGGCTATGACAACAATCGATGCATATATATAAGGGTCGGTCTGATGCGCCGCAGGGTGCATCTTTCATATTTTTCATACCGTGACGCGTCCCACCGATCGCGGATTAGATATTATGATATATTCATATAGTCATTGTATTGATTATAGTCTACGATTTTTGTGCGCGGTCTATCCCGAGTCTAGTCGTTAAAAATATATAAATGCTCTTGAAGTGATCTTGATGACTCACGCGCTCTAATCGAGTCGATTTTCTTTTATATCGCTAGCAAATATTTGGAAAAGTCGTATACGAGTATGATTCATCGCGAAAATTTCCGATAACATTAGTGCTCGTAAAATAAAACTTGAAAAAGAATCTATTACCTATATGAATTTATAATATTTATATTTTAAAGTGAAAATTAAGGGAGAAAGAGAAGATTTATAAAAATAATATTAATTATATATTTTAATACCTTTAGAATGAAAATCTTTTTATTTCACTCCGACTTTCTTGAAGTGTATATTTTGTGAAAAATTTATTTTTTTTTCTTTGTTCATAACCCCGAAAATAATATAGTTTTCGAACATTAATAAAGAAAAAAATTACTTCAAAAAAAATTATTATAAAAATAAAAGTATATCTATAGTATTAAGGAAAGTTTCATAAATTTTTATAGTTATGTATTTTTTAGATCACGACCCTGCAGTTATTACAAATATTTATTTGTGAAGTAAATAAAGATACAAAAAATCTATATTATTTATTTAAACTATTTGCCAAAAAAAATATTTTCTCCATCGAAAAATTAACACCCATTACAAGAGCTTTCTATATTTATTTTAATCCCTTTCTTGCACTTTTCATCAACATTCCTTGTACACAGAGAGAATTTTCTCCTAGAATTTACCATGAAAATCATGGGACAACTGAAAAAAGATAAGAGTTTCTCTAATTAATATTTATCACAATAAAAATATTAATAGATATACACGCTGTAAAATTAATCGAATATATTTTATATCTTATTGTGATAAATATTAATATATTTACCATGATTTTCAGGATAAATTCGAAGAGAAAATTCTCTCCGTAAAATAGAAATAATAATTATATGCACACAGAATAATTATATACTACAATGCAGAAGAGAAATAAAAATTTTGTCTGAAAAGCGAAAGATTTTTAAGGAAAAAACTTTTCTGCAGCAAACTAGCATTCAGCGATTTTTAAAGGCGCATCATCGCAACGATAAGACAACGATAACGTTATACATTATATTCATCAAAATAAAAATATTAATAAATGTACACGCAGTGAAATTAATCGAATACATTTTATATCTTATTGTGGCATATATTAATATTTTTTACCATAATTTTCAGGATAAATTTTAAGAGAAAATTCTCTCCATAAAATATATATAGTAATTATATGTGCACAAAATAATTATATACTACAATGCAGAAGAGAAATAAAAATTTTGTCTGAAAAACAAAAGATTTTTAAGGAAAAGACTTTTCCGCAGCAAACTAGCATTCAGCGATTTTTAGAGGCGCATCATCGCAACGATAAGATAACGATAACGTTATACATTATATTCATCAAAATAAAAATATTAATAAATGTACGCGCAGTAAAATTAATCGAATACATTTTATATCTTATTGTGGCATATATTAATATTTTTTACCATAATTTTCAGGATAAATTTTAAGAGAAAATTCTCTCCATAAAATATATATAGTAATTATATGTGCACAAAATAATTATATACTACAATGCAGAAGAGAAATAAAAATTTTGTCTGAAAAGCGAAAGATTTTTAAGGAAAAGACTTTTCTGCAGCAAACTAGCATTCAGCGATTTTCAAAGGCGCATCATCGCAACGATAAGACAACGATAACGTTATACATTATATTCATCAAAATAAAAATATTAATAAATGTACACGCAGTGAAATTAATCGAATACATTTTATATCTTATTGTGGCATATATTAATATTTTTTACCATAATTTTCAGGATAAATTTTAAGAGAAAATTCTCTCCATAAAATATATATAGTAATTATATGTGCACAAAATAATTATATACTACAATGCAGAAGAGAAATAAAAATTTTGTCTGAAAAGCGAAAGATTTTTAAGGAAAAGACTTTTCTGCAGCAAACTAGCATTCAGCGATTTTCAAAGGCGCATCATCGCAACGATAAGACAACGATAACGTTATACATTATATTCATCAAAATAAAAATATTAATAAATGTACACGCAGTGAAATTAATCGAATACATTTTATATCTTATTGTGGCATATATTAATATTTTTTACCATAATTTTCAGGATAAATTTTAAGAGAAAATTCTCTCCATAAAATATATATAGTAATTATATGTGCACAAAATAATTATATACTACAATGCAGAAGAGAAATAAAAATTTTGTCTGAAAAGCGAAAGATTTTTAAGGAAAAGACTTTTCTGCAGCAAACTAGCATTCAGCGATTTTCAAAGGCGCATCATCGCAACGATAAGACAACGATAACGTTATACATTATATTCATCAAAATAAAAATATTAATAAATGTACACGCAGTGAAATTAATCGAATACATTTTATATCTTATTGTGGCATATATTAATATTTTTTACCATAATTTTCAGGATAAATTTTAAGAGAAAATTCTCTCCATAAAATAGATATAGTAATTATATGTGCACAAAATAATTATATACTACAATGCAGAAGAGAAATAAAAATTTTGTCTGAAAAGCGAAAGATTTTTAAGGAAAAGACTTTTCCGCAGCAAACTAGCTTTCAGCGATTTTTAAAGGCGCATCATCGCAACGATAAGACAACGATAACGTTAAGCATTATATTCATCAAAATAAAACTATTAATAAATGTACACACAGTAAAATTAATTGAATATATTTTATATCTTAATGTGACAGATATTAATATTTTTTACCATGATTTTTTACCATAATTTTCAGGATAAATTCTAAGAGAAAATTCTCTCCGTAAAATCGAAATAATAATTATATGCACACAGAATATTCGTATACTACAATGCAGAAGAGAAATGAAAATTGTATGTCTGAAAAGCGAAAGATTTTCAAGGGAAAGGCTTTCCCGTGTAGTAAACGCATTCAGCGATATTTAGAGGCGCAACACGATAAAAAAGATAATATAATATCTTCGTCTAACCGATATATCGGTGGTTCGCGTTATCGCGAGAGACTGCCCGAATAGAGAGATAAATTTTCCGAATAGAGAGATTACGCGTATCTTCTTTAATATAATGGCGATGGCAAACACTATAAATAAATAAATTCCATTTGTTAGTGCAATTGTGCACACATTTTTTTCTATGTTACACATTGCACAAAAATGCATCGTATATCTGCATTCCTTAGTCACGTATCTACTCCCATAGATTAGACTTTTGAAAAAAAATTTTCACGAGACGAATGACTTTTCTAATTTAGACAATGATTTATAAATGTCTTATAATATTGTAAAGTATAATATTTTATAAAATGTGATTAAAAATTAAAACTGTAATAAGACATTAGAAAATATATATATTTTCCGTAATTTTTATGTCGCTCTCACAATAAAACATTATATAAATATATATTAAATATATATATTTTAATAACGAATTGAAAGAAGGGCTGTGAGCCGAAGCCGTTATCGTGGCCAATGCTTTTTTATTTTATATAATACAAAGTATTAAAAAGTTATTATCACGAACGTTTCGGTCTCATATAGACCATCTTCAGTGTAAAATAAAATAATCATTCTTTAATATTTTACTTAGAAGATTTACTTAGAAGATTTTACTTAGACGATTAAGTGTGCAAATTCCGATATAAGATGCGTTCTTTTCCGTTCTTTAATTGTATTAATTTTTTGTACACACTGAAGATGGTTTATATAAGACCGAAACGTTTATGATAATAATTTTTTAATACTTTGTATTATATAAAATAAAAAAACATTGGCCACGATAACGACTTCGGTTCACAGCCCTTCTTTCGATTAGTTATTTTAATCTTACAAGCCTTTGATTAAAGTTTGATTTATATATATTTTAATTATATTATAATATTTTATAAAACGTAATTCAAAAATTAAAATTACAATTAGATATAATATTATAAAATACCATAATATTATATTTAAAAGCGAAAATCGAACGCATTATTTCTTGTAAAATCTACGAGATATCTCATCTTTGTCGGAAAAATTATTTATAAAATTATTAATTGTTGCATTAATAAAATCATAAATTTTAACGCGAATATATATGATAGAGTTCTCTGATATACAAGTCTCATACTGTCATTAATATTTCCAGAATCCTAAGAAATATATGCAAAACACTTATATAAAAATATAAGTATAACGGAGATGCGAACGTTATAACATATATTAATATATTTTCCGAATAAAAAAAAAAAAAAAAGAAAAGAACAATACCTTCAATCAAACTTCCTAGGAGAATCACGATCAAAGAGACTTGAAACAAATGATATCGTCGAATTACAAACGATGCACCTAATGGGAAGAAATACAATAGAGTGACTATGCACCTAAAATATCCTCGGTTTATATACGACAATTTTATCACCAAATGCATCATTGCACAAACATCTTTTTTCGACAGGTCAAAAACGTGACTTCTGCGCATCTGGAAGTTTGCGTCCAATACAGAAACTTTCAAGTATAGGTCTGATAGCGGATCCCCACTTTCTAGCTAAGTTCAATGCAGAAGGGGACATGGTGTATGGTCGTACAAGTTTTACGAACACTCTTATCATAGGAACCGGAACAATAATATTTCTCCAATCTTAAAAATACTTGGATTATTTATAAATTAAACAGCCTGATATATGCATTCGAATTTAAGTGCACATTTTTTTTACTACTGATTTTCAATCTCATCCGCACTTTATATACCAAACTTGATTTGATTCTTACACAATCGCCGAACTATGGAAAAATTTCTACAATCACTTGCGATAATCAACGTCGATCGAGGGTGGTGAAATATATAGAAAAGTCTAGCGCGAAGACTTTATTTTCAGACACGGTAAAAAACATTTCGTATTTCTGTTGAAATTATCTTGTGTAGAAATTTTTGTGTTAAATTTTTAACATACTCTTATGTTAATATAACATATTGTCGTTATGTTATTTTGACATTTGTCTGTTGAGTTAATATATATTCACTATTTTTAAGTGTTAAAACAACACAATTAAATGAAAATGTACGAATTTTTGCTTATATTATATTTTTATTTTTATATTTTTGTGTTATTTTTTCACATATTACGTGTGTTATTTATTTACATATTTGTCCTCTGTTAAAATGACATTAAAATTAGAGTAGATAAATTGAGACATGTGAAATGTGTTAAATTTAACATAAATTTTTTTACTGTGAGGGATCGCTGAATAAAAAATGTTCTCGGCGAGTCGGGGAGAATCGGATTTTTGATCGACACAAAAGTCGACGGTCTCGATCAAAATGGAAAGGGGACAAGACATTTTTTCTCCTCTCTCACCCTCCCTCTCTTGAAAGAGGAAGACCTTCTCCCTTCGTTATGGTGTTACGTCGCGTCGGCAAACGAGAAAGGACGAGGTGGAAAGTATAAAGGAAAACAGGTTCCTCATAAGCCTCGAAGCTGCTTGGTATCATATGCAGTTGGCTTTTCAGATATTCCCTCTCTCTCTCTTTTTTATAGGCGAGATATGCGATGTTCCCGGCCTCTCCACGCTCAATGAGTGTGCGCGATAAAATATTTGATAATTTTTTTAAGTTTAATTTTTCCATTCTATATTATTTTCATTTTTTATATTAAATATGGAAATAAGTTCTATTGTTTATTCAAAAAGAGAGCAACTTAATTTTTTTACTGATTTCAAGAAGGGGCAATGAAATAAGTAAGAAATTAGAGACTTACTCTCTTTTTGAATAAACACTGGAATTTATTTGCACATTTAACATAAAAAATAAAAATAATAAAAACAAAATTTAATATATAAAAAGGCCAACTAATCGAGCATTATCAGATGATATAAAACTAAGTATTTATTCTATATAAAAAAATACAAACGTTTCGACCACACGCGGTCTTCTTCAATGTAGGAATTAAAAGTGGATGATCATAAGTGATTGTAAGTTACAATTTTATCGCCGAATTAATGCATGTCGTGATGAGTCAAATTACAAAACGTCAGTATATTTCAGGAATGAAGCTGCTTCATTCCTTTCGTGATCAATCCGTAAGGAATATACTGACGTTTTGTAATTTGACGAAACGTTTGTACTGTATTTTCTTACATAGAATAAATTTGTTAGTTTTATATCATCTAATAATGCTCGATTAGTTGGTCTTTTTATATATTAAATTTTATTTTAATCAATAGACGAGCGAATACATGTTTTAATATTGAAAAATAATAAAATAAGAAAAAATGTTAATGCTTCCTCCTAAAAAAATCTTACCCATTTATATATAAAGTGTGCACATACATACATGAACATAAAGCAATTGCTGTAGAATATCAGGTTCATTAATAGTAGGATAAGCTTGTGCTTAATTGATTCTAAATAATGAATTTCTGACGTTTCTCGCGATCGCGCGATCGAGTGAGAAATCGGTCCTTTTAATTACTCTCAAAAGAAGAAAGATCGATCTGTGATGGATCGTAAACTTACCGCAGCCCTATTAACGCATACACTCCCCACTATTCACGTAACAAGCCGGCCTCGCCCTTTGGAAAGCGCATTGCACAAGGCCATTGACCGACCGCGTGCTCCGATCGATGATCCGATCTGCCTACCTGCTGATACATTGTGTCGCCGAACAATGGGTTTCGTCCCGTCTAGTGGAAATTCTCGGTTCTGATATTTCGCAGTCTACTTCACCCTTGCGAAAGCGTCAAGTGGATTTATATCTTATGACGAAGCAAAGGGTCGTCGCTCTTTCTTTCTCTCTTCCTTCTTCCCGGTACAAATATCCTCAGACCTACCTATAACAGACCTACGTATAACACGTTAATGGGAGATTCCTGAGGCGATTTGGAGACGATTTTTCCTCAAAATATACATATATATGTATATGTATATCATATTTACATATGTATATCATATATTATACATATATAAATATATATGTATATCCGCTTACTTGTCCTGCCTTTCGATAAACTGGCCACTGACCGGAATGCCCCATTTAGCTGAAATATTGTACATTTTGGTGTCTTCGTAACAGGTGTGTTATGTAGGTCGACCTCATATTGTGCAAAAGTGCACAAACACGAGCACATTAAAATGGTGTTTTCGGATGAGAGAAACGCGGGTCGCGCAAAAATATTGTCATATGCAAATCGATCTTAAGGAAGATCTTGAAGTTTGCCTCTCCCTGCAATTATATCAAGCATGGAGAATTTTAATTATTTTAGTACATATATACTTTATTATGAAATATATATATATATATATATATATATATATATATATATATATATAATTGAACACAAATATTACAATAAATGTATATAAGCTTAGAAATGGATTAATTATCTTAAGAACTTATTTCATTTCTATTATAAAAAAATATTATGAAAGAAAAGAAATGATATTGTATAGTCTTCAATAACGAGATTATTGCAGAGAGCTTGTTTTCTATAATTTGCAATTTTTTTTATAAATTATATAAAATGTTTTGTAAAATTTCATTAGTTAATTTTCATTTCTGGAGGAAAAATAATCCCTTCATCTTCAATCGCTTAAAAATGTTTCCACATTCTTCCGTAAGAATTCTTTTCTCACGTGTATGCAAAGAAACTAAGGCACGATAGAAAAAATATGAGGAATAAATATTAAATATTAGGAATTATTTTTAAATAAAATCGAAAAGAAAACTCTGATATATAAATGCAAATTTAGGTGCTTTTCCTATAGTTTATTAGTCTTTACTAGTCTTTTATACTCGACTTGTATTTTTATATCAGACTTTACGATTTTATTATTTTTAAAATAATCCTTATTTTTTAATCCTTATATTTTCTCTATGGTGCGCAGGGTTTAAAGTGAAAAAGAAATTACAGAAATATTTGCTAATTTTAGCAAAATATAAACAGTGTCAAAGCCGAAAAATGTAAAGCATTCAATCGGTTCATCGATACAAATCCGTTAAAAATCCATGGAATTTCTAAATAAACACATTTTTCGTACTCTATTTAGTGATACAATAACGCAGAGTAAATACGGATTAACTTTCTCAAAAGTGCACGCATTCCTGAAAAATGTAAATGGAAAACTAATGACTATATAATATCGATTCATTATCACATTTCAGAAAACCATTAGCAAGATAGCATAAAAATAACTATATATGCATAAATTAACATTTTCGCCTATCTTTTCGAAATATAATCCTAGAACACAAAAAATATGAGAAAATATAATAATACATATATTTATATGTATATCGATTCGATGAAATGATATCTTGAATTTTTGAAGGCGAATTTAAAAATAAAATGCAACAACAGAGATGTCTAGGGAAAACGTTGAAGTTAGCAAGACAAAGTGGGATAAAAAAACATTCACCGTTTTCCACGGATATTCTCAAGCTGCTGGCAGATCCCCTATAGATACACTTATAATTTGGATTAGATATAGAAACAGCAGGTACGTGAGCAGCTGTATCAAACATGTGTGCCTCGACAAACAAGTTTACAAGGGATATGTAATATTTTCTAAGAATATAAAATTATCATTACACTACCATATCTTTAGATAAAGAGAGAAATAAGAGGAGACACCTTGACCCTGAGAACAAATTTTCATCTTTCGAAAGTCAATCGTTCATCAGCAATAGTTCATTTGCATTTATCGGTGCAATAAATCATGCAATCAAAATATCAAGATTGTTCATATTAAAATATTACAATAATTACGAATCAATTTGTCGGTTTGAAATTTTTAAAATCGATTTCTACATTTTTTTATAATCCATTTTATTATATCGAACGCGTCACGATTGTTTGAATAATATTTTAGTTTCGATATATTGTTTGTTCACTGCGACTCCAAGTCTACATAATTGCACACTATCGGGAAAAAGACAATAAAAGGGCTTCGAAAATAGCCTGCTATCTTTTCAAGTTCGATAACAGCGAAAGATTACAATAGTGCGCGATAGTGCGATATCGTATCGCCAAATATGTCAATAAAAAAAAAAAAAAAAAAGGAAAATCGAAATATGACGTTTCGAAAAAAAACTACTGTAAATTACAATTATCGCTTTACGAACCTTCACGCAAATTATAAATACATTAGCGTTATCGTCCAAGTCTCGATGGGCCGAGCGATAGTGTCTTGCATTAATAATCGAAACCTGGCGTCGCACATCGAGGACCAGTCAGCCGTATCTCTCTCTTTCTCGCTCGTTCTCACAAGCCGCATAATTTTAGGCCAGCAAGTTTTTTTTTTTTTTTTTTCGGCAACGCAGCTCTCGGGGCCAGGGCTCCGAGTCGCAATAAAAAATAAGCGACGTGTGTACCCCACATATAGGGCGTGGGTTTATCTGCATTAGACGAGTGTTAGTGGTCGGCAACCCGCAAACCGGTCCTAGATCACGTGGAATGCTATGCGTTGTTGCCGGTTTTATATGCACGTGATTGCCTAAAACTGCATCTACGGCAGGCGCGGCTTTCGACTCGGCTGCGACGCATGCACGCGTGTACACATATGCATACGTGCACGCACGTATGTGCTCATATGTGCTGTATATGCACACGTGCGTGTGATTTTTCCCGACCTATTCGCTTGCGCGACCGGCTGGCTCTGCCTCCCTCTTCTTCTTCTGCTTTTTTTTTTCTTCTTCCTCTTCTTCGGCTTCGCTAACGCGACTTTAGGCACCGAAAAAATGCTCGTACAAAATCCGCCCCGATAGAAAAATCGCCCAGATATTGTATAATTATGGCATCATGGAAAGAAAGAGATAAGAAATTTTACAATGATTGCGCCGCGATTTTTTAGAATAAAATTCCTAAATAATATTTTTGCCTAAAATTGTTTATTTATTTAATTTAGGGTAGAAATTGTGCACAATTATTGTGTTATGATTATTATAATGATGGTGTAATACTTCATGGTATATAACATTTAAACATTATAATTGTAGAATAATTGTGCATTTTTAAACATAAATATATTTATTCATTTAAAAATAATAAAACTTAATAATATTTATCAATTATTAGGTAATTTTTTCCATTTAATTTTGCAAATATATCGCCAAGATAATTCGTCATAACGCTACTGTTTTGCTAAAAATATTATTTAGAAATAAATTGTGCAAGTTTATCTATATTTGCTCAAAGAGGTCGAAATTTTTATATGTATTATTTCGAATATAAATACATAAATTGCAGCATTTTAAATTTTATTCCGATTTTGTCATATAATTTTATAAATATTTTTCTATCGGGGTAGTGTATATTCTTTTATACAATAATTAAAAAATAATTAAGTCTTGACACAAAAACCACATGCGATTATAAGATGAGAATCTGAAAACTGATTTATATTTTTTTCTCTGAAAGGCAGTGAAGGGAGAAAGGGAATACATGTATATTGTATATTCGGTTGTAAAGGGCGCATACATTCTCGCACAATCGACATTCGTCGATATTGTGCAACATACATACATATATATGTTTCTCCTTACAATTGCATAAATTGGTCGATCTTCCCTTTAACGTTTCACCTGGCCTCCTCCTTTCATGTACATGTCAATAAAGAAAGTTGTTATCGTGTCTCACAAAAATGGTAGCAAATCAGATAAACATTGTTTACATTTTCCAAATAGTTTCGAACAGCTCTATCTCGCTTTACGTTCTTTTTCGTAAACTAAATGGACGTTAGAGTATTGCGATAATAATAAGTCGAATACATAAAAATATCAAATATAGGTTCTTAGCCAATGTAAGATATGTTGTACAAACATGTCGACTAGTATCTGGAAAACAATATAAGGAAGCCATTTTTATCAAATTTTATCGCATCCAGTCTAAAGAACCTGAAGCCCTAATATAATAACAGTAATTATATATACAATAGTGTACATCTAAATCAATATCATTAAGAAATTTTATCTTATCATTAAATTTTATCAAGAAAATCTCCTTTGACATCGCATAGTCAAAGGATGCGATCCTAATCACAATGATTTTTAACTATCTCCTGTCATTCTGAAAAAGAATTAAAATACAGTACTGGAAAAAATTAATCGTATACCTTTTAAAAAATTTAATATGTTAGTGTAATTATTTTTTTAACGAACAAATAGATAATATAATTAATCTATTTGCTTGTTGAAATTGAAAAATTGCTTTTTTCTTCCTTTATTTGCTTATTTCGCAAAATATTTATTATTACAAATTGTCGAGACGGGAATGTATTTTTTCTTTGCCCTTTAGAATATTCATGTATAATTATTTCATATACTTTCTTTTTCGAGATGTTTTTTTTACTCACGTAATTTTTTTCGACCATTATCTTTCGACCAAATCTTAAATTAAATGTCTTTTAAAGTTTTTTAGGAAAAATTATTGTGAAACCTAATAAATTTTGAAAATCTGCTGCAATGACAGCCGAAACGTTGTAATTTAACTAACTATTTAAAATAAATTATTGCCAGTCTGGTCGACTTTAAAATTGGAGGAGAGATTTTCATTATTTATTACTGGCGACTCTTAAGGATTATCATTTGTCTAATAAATTTTACCTTGAATTGAGTTAGGGCAAATCTGTATATAATAATATACAGGAAAATTAAAGCATTTTAAAGTATTTAAATAAAAAAATATAAAATGAGAAAAATTGTACTCAATTTTTTATAAAATATTATTCAATATTGTTACATTTTAACCTGGACAAAATCAAAAGACACCGTGTATCTTTACGCGAATCAAACAGTTGAGATAATCATTAAATTATGCACTAACAAATTCAATTTTTTGAAATATATATATATATATATATATATGTACTTTTGGCCCAGCACTGTAAATTAAAAAAAATGTTTATGAGAATTCTACTGTAGAATAAAAAAATTATCTCTAAATGCAAACTTCAGGTCAGCATAGACCTGAAAAGAAAAATATTTTTTAAAAATGTCATTAAAAAAAGAAAATTAACTGTAAAGAATTCTACTGTCGGATTATTTCAAAATATAATTTTTCCATATATACATATATATATGTATATATATATATATATATATATATATATATATATATATATATATAAATATATAATATATAAAAGATATATATATATATATATATACGTCCGGACCAACGATCACAAATGGATTCTTTCTCTAATGGCAGAATTTGGGAAAAAATTGTTCCCAAATTGACCAAAAAATCCATTTGTGATCGTTGATCCGTTAGTTACCGGACACCCTGTATATATATATATACAGGGTGTCCGGTAATATATATATATATATATATATATACAGGACATCGAGGAGGTCGAGAGAGAGAGCAAAAAGATGAAATGCACATATATGTATATCTTTATATATTATATATATAAAGATATATATATATATATATCTTTTATATATTATATATAAAGATATATATATATATATCTTTATATATATATTATATAAAGATATATATATATATATATCTTTATATATATAATATATAAAAGCTTTATATATATAATATATAAAATATATATATATATATATATATATATATATATATATGTGTGCATTTCATCTTTTTGCTCTCTCTCTCGACCCTCCTCGATGGAATGCAAATAATTCGCGGAAGGAAGATCCCCTGTTACGTGTGCAATTTCAGCACGACCTTGTAACACTTTTGCAGCGAAGAAATCTAAGGAAAAGAAAAAAAGAAGAGCTAAAATCAGGGAGAAACTGGTTTCTATTTGCGAGCTTCTGCCAGTCGAAACGCGCCCGGTCAATGACTTTTTTCGGTCTCTTATAAGAGAGCAACGAACTGCAGTCTTATATGACAGGAGTCTTGTAGAATTGTCTTTCAGAGGGTCGACGGCCGGTATGATTGAAAATTGAGAATTTTTAAGCAAAGTTCAAAACTTTCAAAGGCTATTACGTTTCAGCTTTTTTTAATATATTGCTGCAATAGCAAATAACAAATACATATAATTTTATAAGATCAATCAAAATTAATATTGGTCGCTAGTGGTGAAAATAAATAATAAATTTACATATAATTTTTATTATACGTAATATACGTAAAATGTGCTTATCTTTATTTGGAAATAAAAGTTCAAAATCAAATTAAAATTCTACTTTTGCTGATGAATTTTTACATATTTTTAGAAATTTTTTAAAAAAATTTGTGTATCGCGAAAGTAAAAGTGACATGTGCATTTAATGAATCAATATATCAGGCATTTTTGCATAAAATTATTCTGAATAATAAAAGTTTTCTGTCCACTTATGTGCGACTGTCAAATAAAAAGCTATCCAAAAATATGATAAAAATTTCATAATAAAAGCCCAACTTTTATTGTTAAAATATAAAGTTCTCGATTCTGAGAAGATTATAACTTAACTTAAGGGGATCCTAAGGGAAACTCATAAATTTTCGAAAATTTAGGAGTTGAAGTAGCAATCTTTCGATTGACTATACAGATTGATAAATCCTTTCGTATTAAAGTATTAACAATGGGAAGCTAAAAGGATTTTTTAATCTGTATAGCCAATATTCGTGGTCATTCACCTTTGGAGCCTCTTAAGATAGAAAAAAAACAAAAAACAAGAGAAAAAGGGGAGAAAAAATATCACGGGGACAAAATCCACAGAAAAAGAAAAAGAATGCAGAAAATCGATGATCGTCGGTCGGATCGACAAAGAGCAACGATTGTAACAGGTGCCGCGTTGTTAGATTGTGCAGGAAAATGCTATAGTTCGTCGTCAGAATTCCAAGGGCACATCGCTATTTAAAAACCCTTCTATCGTATCCAAGGGAAAATATAAGCCGAAAAAAAAGCCGAGGGAAACTGGAGAGAGAAAGAAAGTGAAGAGAGAAATGACAAAATGAGAGATGAGAAAAAAGGTTGACCTTGGTTTGTATATATAGGGTCGTCGAAAAAGGAGTCCTAGAAAGAGAATTTAGATGCGTGGTGAGTTTGTGAACTCTTAAAGTGTGTAAGTTCCCCGTGTATGTACGTGTAGCGTGTAAGTGAACAGTTGTGAATGCTCACGTCTGTTATGGTCTGTTATATATAAGACGTCCCATGTTCCATGGGACTAGAAAAAAATGTGCATAAGCAAAAAACCGCGTTTTTATTGCTTTTTTTATTCCTCTATTTGCATTTCGCAAAATATTTATTATTGACGAATTGTCGATACGGGAATGTATTTTTTCTCCGTTCTTCAGAATATTCACACATAAATAGTTCATATGTTTTCTTTTTCGAGATGTTTTTTTACTCACATAATTTTTTTCGACCATTAATTATTTCAAAGACCCCGCAATTGCGAAACATGTACAAAAAAGGTCGGAATAAACCTTGAGCTAAATGCCTTTTGAAGATTTTTTGAAAAAAATATTGTAAAACCTAATAAATTTCACCCTGAATTAAATTGATACCTACATTATATCGGTAAACACAGGATCTTAAAATAAGTCGTCCATAACAAGGTTTAAGAGAGTCACCGAGTCAAATATGTTACTCGACATATTTCGTGCAAATGCCGCGAATCCTATTATATATTTATTGTTATGCCTGTTCTGCAAAAAGAGAATGAAACTTTCAGTCGACAGTTTATGACCACTTGAACGCATTCAATTAGAAAGAAATAATAGAGGAACAGTTAGAGATTCCCGTTAGGGTAGAGACTATTCTTCTTATTTATGTCCGACCTGCAGAGAATCGACGCATAATTTTGCACATAACATTTTCTTCGTCTTTATTATATTAATGACACTGTTCAACAAAAAAAATTACCAGAAAGTGGCTAGTCGTTTCTTATAATTTTTTGGATGCTGAATCTAGTTTCCAAATTATTCCATCACGTCACAATTTTGAGAAATATTTAATTAAAGTTGCAAAAAGGGCTTTTTTCAGGAACTTTATAATATTATAGCGTTCAACCCTCAAAAGGAATTTTTAATGTCTAAAAAGTCCTAACAATATTCTTTATTTTGATTGTAAAAAAACTTCTCCAGTACGTCACATAATAATTGTAGTTATAATATAACAAAGTTCGTGAAAATAGCTTTAATTAAAAATGCAGCTTTTTGGCTTTTTACAGCTTTAATTAAAAATTTCTCAAAATTGTGACGTGTTGGAGCAATTTAGACATTTTTTTCGGATTCGTGTTCAGCATCCAAATAAGAGTTATAAGAAACGACTAGTCTCGTGTTCGAGAAAAATATCATTTTTTATCGAAAAATGTAATTAAGGTGACCCTAAAAATCTTTGAGAAATCTGTTTTTTCCCTTTTTTATCGACAAAATATGAGATTAGATAAACTCTAAATCTTATTGACTATACGGATTGTTTTTTACCTGAAATTGGAACGAAATTGAAAGGGATCGGAAATTCCCTTTTACTTTCGGATTAAGAAAGAAAATTTGCAAACTAAGGAGTTTGTATCCTATGGTTGGGATCAGAAAATTCCTGTAAAGAAATAGGCGAGAAAAATAGTTTGAAAGGAATCGGAACGTCCGGATTCTCGCCTATTTCTCTAATTCTTATGTAATCTTAAGAATTCATAATTCTGTAACCAAGATATGAGACTATACAGATTGATAAATCTTTTTTCCTGTACAAATTAAATAATATTAACAAAGAAGGAAGCATTTCTAATTTCAGGTAAAAAACAATCCGCATAGCCAATAAATAGATTTATAGTTTAAGTATCTAATCTTATATTTTGTCGATAAAAAAAGGAAAAAACAGCAGACTTCTTAAGGACGTTTATACATATAGGATTCGCTTAAGAAAATAAAAACGATACATCCTATATCTATCCGAAACTGTTCGAAATAAAGGCACTGCAATTCGGGTCGGTTTAATGTTACTCTATTGCCGAGAGAACCGACCGACCATTCGGGGACCCCAGGTCTCTACCAAGCAATGATGTTTGTTATACGCGGTCTAAAAACGTGTACAATCTAGTGAAGCGATGTGCAATGCATGTGCACGAGACGCAACATCCAATTATCAAATTTCCTCATAATATTTAAGAAACATGTCTTGCGCAATTAATACACGGTGATTAAATTGTCTTGACCGAAGAAAAAAGACGAGAAGAATCTGTCCTTTATAAGTGCGAATGCATCGGTTAAAGACCCCGATTGTACCCAATTTCCTAGCTCACAATTGCGCGGTATAATAATAGACTAGAGAAGCGCCCATATATGTATGTCTTTCAATATTCATTAAACACATTTCCCAGATGTATTTTCGAAAGAAATTCATCGTGTGCAATTATTTATAATCAAGAAAATTGAAAAATAAAGTAAAATATTGAACGTGTATATGTTTATCCAGCGAAAAGCGAAAATATGAATATTTTCAGTATTAAATGTGTCGAAAACAGTAAACATATAAATGTAATACCGTAAATTAATGATTAAACAAAATAAAACAATAAAATAATATTATACGAGTTCTCTCTCTCGATCTTTTTATATTATTAAATACATACATAAATGTAGCTGCATGTCTTTTTGTAATCAATCTCTATAATTTTTATTTCAAAAGTGATATAAAACACAAATTTTTTATAATAATTATATAGTTGATATAAAAAGTTTATTTTCTCGAAACAGAAAATACTTTCACGAATTTAGAAAATCGTAAAATTGATTTTCTGCATTCGAAATTACATTGCTACATATATATAATTTTCGTTCATGGATCTCCAAATAATTGACCGACTTTGTGTGCTAAATTCAGAATTTCTTTTTTAACAAAAAAAAAAAAGGGACGAGCTCTCTATTCATTGCGAAAGAATCCATATCATAAAATTTTCTATCATGGGAAAAACGTAACACAACAAAGCTACCTTTATAATTCAATAGACTTTAGAATCAATTAATGTCACGTTAGTGTTTCCTATAAAAATATTTATAGCCTTTTACTATTTACTTTTTGCATATTTTTTTAAAGAAAAGGAATAGTATAGAAAAAAAATGCAAAGATTGCAGAAAATTCTTCGTTACTAGAAAGATCGACGTCTTGCTAAAAAAAATCATGAAAAAAATAAAAGTAAAAAATTGAGAAAGTGCAACTCACAATATTCGACTAATAAATATTCCCTAATTAAAAAAACATAAAAATTAGCGATGATATATGAATGCCATGTAATTTTCTTTTTAGTTACTACCTACCACATATAGATAAGAGTTGTCAAAATAAGAGTCCAGACAAAACACAGAGTTTATACCGATGTACACATATTTTTATCTATGCATTTTATGAAATCTACTCTTTATGACGAACACAAATAATAGATGTACATCGATCGAAATATATTTTTATCCAGAACGCGGTCGTCAAAATCGTTCGTTGCAGTTATATTTTGCACACAATGATGTAAATTAAAAAAAAATATTTTAAAGCTATATTTCTAACAGATCAAACTGCAATAAATTTTACCTCATCTTTCTTGCTATTCTTTTTTTGTACGATTCTCAGCCCTTATAACTGTACATCTTTCTTTTTTTGAAAAATATATACGAAACGGTTCTTTGGACAATATTTGCTACCATGTAACAAAAAAATTTGCCGCTACAAATACCAAACTTTCTCTTTGAGAACAATTTGAGCGATACTGACATATATAGAGTGTATCTAAATAAGTGTGAAAATTTTAGAAGATAATTCTTAGTAAAAATTGAGAAAGGTTTCTTATATACACATGTACTCTTACATCCTTCCCTAAGGAGTAAACTTTTCTAGAAAGGGAGGTAAAACTTGAACTGGTTTTTCTCAAATTTCAGACAAATTAAAAAAGAAAACGGAAAATATTCATAAAATTTCATTTTTTGTCTGAAATTTGAGAAAAAATAGAAATTTAATGTTTACCTCTCTCTTTAGAAAAGTATAACTCCTCCAAGGATATAAGAGTATATATTTATATAATAAACCCCTCGCCCCCTCTCTTAATTTCCGACAAAGAATCATCTAAAATTTTTCACACTTATTTCAATACATTGTATATTTAGAAAGATGAAAGAAGAAAATATATGTAATATATTTCTTTTTTTCCGAACAAAAAAAAGCATTTTATGAAATATAAAGAAATGTATCATTAAAAATAGCACAATTCTAATAACCTAAATTTTAAATTAATTGTAAGATAAATTAAATATAGTTGCAAATGGCTTATACAATTTATTACAAATGTTTGATATATATATATACATACTATAACTTGCACATACACTTCTTGCCTATAAATAAGATTCTATCTAATAGTAATATGTCATGAAATTTTGTGAGAAATAAATACTGTCAACTTCTTATAAAAAGGTAAGGAAGAATCTAGGAGCGAATTTTTTTAATCTATTGGAAAATCCGTTTGAACAGTTTTGTTTTCTACAGAACATTCTTTGTTTAAAGAATCACATTTATTTGCAATATTGACTATTTCTCGAAGTGTGGCATTCTCCTGTTTCAAAGAATGAAATGCTTCCTTTTCCTTTAATTCATTTTCTTCATCTAAAGCAGCAGCTGTTCGCATTACAGCTGCCATTTCATTAATTTTTTCTGCTTGAGTGGTTATTATCTGTATAAAATGTATATAAAGGAAACATTGCATTTTGTACTACAATTTATTTTTAAACTAATAAACAAATTTCTTTGTAAACTTACGTTGGCATATTTGGAATTGTGCAACGATGAAAAATCAGTTTTGTTGAGACGTAACAAAGAGGCCATCTGTTGACGATATTTGGACATTATCAGCTCGAGTGCATGTTGGTTGTCTTCTAATGCGTTTCTCAATTCTTTATTTTCTGCCTGTATTTCTCTCAAATGTTTGTTTTCCCTTTGGATTCCAGCAATTAATTGCAAATGTGGCCTTTGCTTAGCTTCCGTATTTAAAATATCTACTTCTTCTTGATACTGTAAACATAAAAATCCATATTATAAATATATAACATAGAGCAAGTTATACAACAAGCTACACAAAATATGTAACAAAAACAATATTTACCTGCTTCATATTATCAATCTGTCCACATACAGCCTCTACCTCGCTTATCAGAGTATCCGCTGTATTTTCATGGTCCGAAATTCGAATGACCAACTTTTTGGCATCTAGTATAATTTGTTGAAATGTCAAAGACATCTGTAAATATATATAAACAAGATCTATTTACTAACAAAGATTGAGATTTACTAACAAAAATAAAGACAATTATTTTTTTACCTTTAAACATTTATTACTTTGTCAAGTAATAAAGCAAATACACAAATTTTTAAACAAATAAAAACAAAACACTATTTAGACGATATCAAAACACGCACATATTGATCTATTAAAATGTGAAAGTTTTAAATAGCCCGAGAGTGATCGGAATGCAAAACGTAAAGAGCAAAAAACCAAAATTAGAGATTCTATCTGGAATAATTTCTATTTAAAATGATTTGCAGACTTATTGCTCTCACGTTCAATCTTCACTTTTTCTATTTTATCCAACTCTATATTGCTCCAATTTTGATTTTCTTGCAGGAGCTTGTTTTTACGAGAAAAACTCATTAAACGAGACTCTCGTACAAATTATCATTCGCTTCCGCAATAATTGAACACATAGTCGATAACACGAGACTCACGTATGTACCTTTTACAACTGACGATGGTCCAGATTTATTGTTAGCGGTGCGCGACTGCAAAGTTCATTCGGTGTCGACGAAACGTCTCCGACGACGTCGAGGTTATGGAGAAAGATGGTCGTGCAAAGTTTTTTAATTCCCTTCGCGTGTCCTGGTGCACGGTATATGTATGTGGTCCCGTGTACTATTGTGTCTGTACTGTTCCTCGGCTATTTCAGTTGCACCTGTATATATATGAATAAATCAGCAACGTCAGCTGGTAGTCGCGCGTAAGTGGAAGCGTGTCCGTGATCGAGGCTGCGTTCCGAAATTCACTGTCAAGTATGGGAGATCTATAATGCGCGTCACGTATATCGTAGCTCTCGGACACTGACTACAATATACACGTATATACATGTGTCACGCACACAGACTTCTATATATCACTATTTATTATATTGCATTACTATTATATATTATTATTTATTATATTGCTATTATTATTATTTATTATATTGCTATTTATTATTATTTATTTGTGATCACGCACACATAAAATCGTGTATATATGTGTATATATTCACACGCGAAACGAGCGATGAAAAGAAAATGGCAGTCGCGCGATTTGACATTTGCCCGCGAGAAAGTGTCACCTTGACATTTGCCCCGCAAATCAATCTGTTAATTATAGGACTCGATATTGATTTTCTGTAAAATATACGCCATACTTCTAATAATATACTATGAATGCATGCTAAAAAAAATTATCTGCCAGAGATTGAACTCTTTCTCCTTCTCCGAGTCTCTTTTTCTCTCTCTACTCTTTCTCTCGATCAATCGAATCCTTTACAAAGTTTTAACAAATTTCATTAGAAGAAGAAAAGGAGAAACAATACAAATATAATACATGTTTTGATATATTTACCATTTTCGTTTCTAAATTTCACGTTCAAGTGGCCTAAATATATCTTGTGGTTGTTAAAAAGATTGATGATTAATTTCGACGACGAGTTTACCGGTTGCTGTTCGCTGTTTTTTAATTAACTATGACTATAAACATATACTAGATGTCAAACATCCATAATAAAACGAGGTAGAGACTTCTCGACGTTTCTATTTGACGATACACAAAATTGACCAATCAGAACGAAGGGAACAAAGAAAATTACCTATCAAATTATTTCTTTCCATATACATAAGAAATTAACCAATCAAATGTCTGATGTACAATATACCATCATACAAATAATATATATTCATTTTCTGCGCATTTTCTGCATTAGTATGCAAATTTGTCTGGATGATCAAATTATTTTTTTTTTTATTAAATTAACTTTTTTTTATATTATAATATTATTATATTATAATTAATATAATTATTATTATATTATTATAATTAATTTATTTTTTATTTAAATTACAAATTACTAATTAATTGATTGCGTTTTATCAATATAAAAATATAACTAAAAACATAAATATAAATATAAATAGAAAAAAAAGATAAAAAAAACATAAAAAATATAAATGTAAACACATAAAAAAGTAAATAAAAATCTAAATTCTATAATCAAAATCTCGCATCGAGATGTTTGAAGAACCGCGCGACATGATCGGTCGCTCCTATCGCGCATGCGCGCGCACAAATTCGCGCTTTCCCATCTAGATGAGCGACTACATCCAAGGTTCACCGCATCGAGGGGATGAGCTCTTCTCGGTTCGAATGATTTATTCGTTTGTTCCACGTACGAAGGACTGCGAAAATTATTCGCGGACGAGACGAGACACTCGAGGCGTTTTGATCGCAGGGAGGAGTTCCAACTCGTCGTCGTGGAAACACAAAAAGGAGGAGGCTCCCGGGCGCGTCGATGGCTAAATAATGTCGAAGAGCATTCCCGATACCCGAGCCGCGGTGCCGAGCGCCAAGTCGACGATCGGGAAGTTTTAGTGCTGCTACGAGCGCGATACACTACAACTACGACGACGAGGAGGAGAAGAAGAAGAAGGAGGTGGACGATCGACGCAGTGGCTGAATTCTAAGTATACTGTGATGCGAATAAACGTACCCGCGCGATCGGTTGCTATCCCGCGATTCTCGTGGTCCTCGTTGAGGAAGGACGCAATCTCCGAGTAAGAAATTGCGCGATATACGAGCCGAACAACCGTTAATCGCGCACACATACTAACATATATATATATATATATATACACACATACATACGTATATAAAATATATATATATCACACACATACACATCTACGCGGCCAAGCTCGCGCAAGATAGATTTTTCCCCAGTCTCTCCTTCCTGAAGATCCGAGGCGACGAGCCTTAACGCCGTGTTTTGTTTCTCGCGCCTTCTCGAGCGCGACAGTGCGATGTTTCGAGGGTCGCGCGCCTCGTGAGAAGAGAGGAAGATCCGAGAGAAATCCTCGCCATCCCTCTCCGCCTTCGCTCTCTGGCCCTCGGCGAAGCCGCGTGCAGAGGCGAGAAAACCGAGTAGGGAGGAGTCACAGAAGGAGGCGAAGCTGAAAGAGGAGGAAGCAGGAACAATCATGGACGGAGAACGACCTCCTCCCCCACGGCCTCTCGGGATGGCATCGTCCACGGGGGCCGGATCCGCGACGACGAACGGCAGCACCGAGGAGCTGGACGGCGGCGATCTCTTCGGCGGAGGCAACCCTGGGGACGCCCTGGAGGAAGGCTGCGGCAACGGCGAGGCCAGCGATCAGATCTGCGCCGTTTGTACGAGCAAGCTCTGCGCGCCCAGGGTGCTCACCTGTCTCCACGTGTTCTGCGAGGCCTGTCTGGACAAGCTGCTGATGGACGAGGCCGGGGACTCGAAGGTCGGCTCTGTCATCAGCTGTCCCGTGTGCCACCAAGAGACTTCCGTTAGTTCTAAGGGCGCCGCGTCGCTCACGTGCGACTACGTTCTCACCAATATATTGGACATGTCCGCTATCGAAAACATGGCAGTACTGTGTACCTCCTGCAAGGCCAAAGAGAGCGCCGTGGCGCGCTGTTCGGACTGCGCCAATTTTCTCTGCCCGAACTGCAACACGGCGCATCAGTTTATGCGTTGCTTCGAGCACCATAAGGTTGTCGCCTTCGAAGACTTGAAGCAGTCCAACGAAGCTATTCCGATACACAAACCGATATTCTGCGAATGCCATCCCGCTGAGAACATGAAGTTCTACTGTCACACATGCCAGGTGCGTACAGAGACTTTGATGATAGTCGAAAGTCGACTGCACGTTGGAACTGCCAAGTAATTTAATTAAAAAGTATGCATCGATGGGGGTTTTTTTTTTTTTTTTTTTTTCCCCTAAATTTGTGTATTTTTGTATAAATTATATTTTACTTTAGACACACAGAAAAAGAATTGAGACATTAGAACAGTGTTTTTAAATAATTTACAAGTATAATTGATATTATATGATATGAAAAATTAATAATTGATAAACTTTTCTTTATTTATCTCTTTATAATTTGTACATCTTTGAAATATTTATTATCTCATCATCAATTTAATTCTGATAATAGAATCTCAACTGTAAAGTTAAATTGTGTATGTATTAGGAACCTATTTGCAATGAATGTCTGCTTGTGGAGCACAAAGCACCGGAGCATCAATATGAACGACTAACGGATGCGGAACCACGACAGAAAGAAGAATTAGTCAATTTGATGACTGAAAGTAAAGTAAAAATTGTTGAGTGCGATCAGGTATCGGCACAATTGAATAATGCACTTAGCGAGCTGCAAGTACAACGTGACCAAGCGAAAGATTTAATTATAGAGACTTTTCAAAGTTATAAGGCAATATTGGAGAAAGTTAAAAAGAATACATTAACCGAACTCGATAAATTGCATTTGGACAGAGAACTTGAAATCATGGATACTATTCACAGGTATATATACACATTTGGTAGCTGTCTATATTTTATTAACAAAATAGCACAGAAAGCAACATATTTATATACTTTTAAAACATTTTAAATTTTCCTGCAGTGTCGCAAAAACCGTAGAAAAGATAGGTGATGCTTGTCGTTTTACTTCGAGACTCCTAGAACACGGTGATGCAGTGGAGATTTTGGCCCTTCGCCGTATTGTAGGAGGTCAATTGATGAATTTAGTTAAAAATACACCAAAACATAATGTAACATTCTCTATCGAATTTCAAACGGATTATAATCATTTTGAGAAAACTGTAAAGGTAAATATGCATAAATAATTATATCATTGATCAAAATAAATTTATATTATGTATAAATTTATGTTAAATATTATTTGTTATAGGAGGTATTTGGGAAATTTCATACTGAAAGTACACCAGAAGTGAAACCTCTTCCTGAACCAATTTCAACAGTATCAGGAGTCTCTACGAATCAACAAATTGTTCACACCACTTCAATGGGTTGTCCAAGTTCCATCAGCACAAGTTCTCCCATTTCACTTCCCACGTCGATGCAATCCTCTTTTGAAGGTGAACCCTCATTTGTTATACCACCAACTTCAAGTCCTCAAAATATTCCACCACCTCCACCACCTGTACCTCTTCCACCAGGTACGGTTCCTATCCACGGACTGACTAGTATCCAAGAATACAATCTACAACAACTGGCCAGTTTAGCGGAAAAGGTAGAGATGGTGGGCGATACTGGTGTAGTTGGACCTAGTTCAAACCCTAGTCCAACTCCGTCCTTCACTTTGGCAGACTTATTTGCTGGGGATCTAAGTTCAACAAGCCATGCCATCAATAATTTACAAGCTCTCGCAAAATTAGGAAATACTCTTGGTAATCAAGGTAAGGAATGCAATATTAAAAAATTTATGAGTTTGCTACAGTGCGCTTCTATACTATGTAACAAACTAGTCCTTTAAGAATTATTATAATTTACATTTTTCAATTTTATACACAGATATTTTATGTACAACATATATTTGGTTAGCTATTGCTGTTTAATATTTAATTGTTATTAATTACGTTTTTTATTTACATTTTCTTTTCTCTTTATAAAATTAAAAATTGTTTGTTTTATACATATACTAAAACTTGTTTTAAATTTACTATACACGAGTTTATTATTTTGCATTTAACAAATTTATTCAATACAGATCTAGGAAATGCCACTATTAATGGCAGTGGTGGATTAGTATTGGGACGTGGACCTTCACCAGCCATTGTAGATACCCCAAATCTGGGTCCTTTGGCTGCCAATAATCTTTTAAATGGAGGATTTCAGCCACTGTCCTCTTCCACTTCACCAATACTTTCACAGGGTGCTGGTAAGATTATCCTAATTTCTAATTATATAATTAATATTGCTTTAACAAATTTTTTACTTATAAAAGTTATTAAAAATTTTTTTTAATTGCATTTATTTTTATTAATATCGACATTTTATTTTTAGATGACTTAATAGGTGATTCTATGCATAACATGCCTGTAGTAGTAGGAAATACCGTTGCCAATGTAACTGGATCAGGGACAGGAAATTACCCTGCTCACCCGAGATCTCAGAATACGAAATTGACGCCTATGCATATCCGGAGCAAATTTGGACAGTTAGGACCCAGTAAAGGGCAATTCAATTCTCCTCATGGATTTTGTCTGGGAACTGATGAAGATATTATCGTTGCAGATACAAATAATCATAGAATTCAGGTAATTATCTCAATATATAAACTTATTTCTTTATAGAAAAAAAAAATTAAAAATTGTATAAATCTTATAATAAATTATATAAATGTTTTATACACGTTAATTCCAGATTTTTGATAAGACTGGTACCTTCAAATTTCAATTTGGTGTTCCTGGTAAAGAGGAGGGACAATTGTGGTATCCCAGGAAAGTGGCCGTCATGAGAAATAATGGCAAATTTGTTGTATGTGATCGTGGAAATGAACGATCTCGAATGCAGATATTTACAAAGAACGGTCACTTTATTAAGAAGATCGCTATTCGTTACATCGATATCGTAGCTGGCCTAGCTGTTACCAGCCAAGGACATATTGTGGCTGTTGACAGTGTGTCGCCAACTGTGTTCGTAATCAGTGATACTGGAGATCTTTTGAGGTGGTTTGATTGCAGTGATTATATGAGAGAACCAAGTGATATCGCTATCAGTGGTAGGCATCATTTTTTCTTTTTTCTTTTTTTTTCTTTTTTTCTTTTTTTTTCCTCTTAATAATACAATTTTTGTAACAAGATTACTATTAATATTTGATAACTTTTAATAATTCTTACTAATTTGTTTATTGAAAAATTCTATTTAGTCTATAAAAGTTTAATGTAAAAAAAAGAAACGCGCGTGTATAGAGACATGGTATAATAATTTATAATTCTTTATGAAATTTTTAGGCAAAGAATATTTTGTTTGCGACTTCAAGGGACATTGTGTCGTCGTGTTTAACGAAGAGGGTAAATTCCTGCGTCGCATCGGCTGTGAGAATGTAACAAACTTCCCAAACGGGATTGATATTAGCGATGCAGGAGATGTATTAATTGGAGATTCACATGGTAATCGTTTTCATGTAGCTGTCTTCTCTAGAGCTGGCTCTTTAATTTCCGAATTTGAATGTCCATATGTAAAGGTAAGAACATACTACATATTTTATCAGAAATAAATAATCAGAAAAAATAAATGAAAACATATATATAGTACACATTTTTAAAAATCTATATTTACATGTGCCAGTAATAATAGTATTCTTGTACTGGTTAATCAAATGTAAAGAGAACTTGATAAATAATTTAATATTAATATCTTTTTATTTTATATTGCATTTTATTTTATCTAACATGTTGTTTTGTTTACTGTTGCTATTGATTGATATTTATAAATATAATAGATTTAAACAAATTGTATAATATAGTATATTGCAAAATATAAATATATATAAATATAAAATATTTTTATAAGCAAAAAATTTGTATAATATTTGTACATTGTGATAATGTAATAATGTTGTATCTTATAGGTGTCTCGATGTTGCGGCTTGAAAATAACTTCAGAGGGATATATTGTAACACTGGCCAAAAACAACCACCATGTCCTTGTATTAAACACTCTTTATATATTGTGAAGTGGCATCAGACGAGTAAGTATGTTGTAACTTTCTCCTTCGAATGAAAACTTCTTTGGAAACTGCTTTCAACGAAAGAGATGAGAAGGGCATGCCCAAGGCATTACGTTCCAATTTTGGGCCTATCGAAGCAATAGAAACAAGTGCAGCATGCAGCTTTAATAGTTGTAAAAATATAATGCGTCCCCGTTTTATGAAAGTAACAATATTGAAAACAAAAAAAAAGCAGAAAGATAATGTACGTCTCCGACCAAACAGTATAATAGTAACTTAGCAATTTGCATTTTGGTAAACTGCCAAAGTAAATTAAATTAACTGAGTGAAACCAGTTAATTGAGAGAAAGAAAGAGAAAGAGAAGCAGTTAAGCTATAATCGACCAACCAGCCAGTTGGGTGGGTCGTTTGTAGTAGCGAAAGCAATTTATAATGGCCTTCCGTCAAAATTGGTTGTTGTACATCATTTTTGACACACGTCAGTATTTTAAGTATGTTTATAAATCAAATTATTCTAGTCTCCGACGAGCACTTTTTGCGCGCTGGTTTCGATTCGTGCTCGAAACAAGACGTTCTCTCGTCTTGATTTTTTATTAATCAAGAATGTTTGTCTTCTTAGTCCTAACTGATGCTTCAAGATGCATATGAGTACAGAGATTATGTTTAAAAGGTTTTCCTTTAAGAGCTTCTATAAGTAAACTAATAAGCTCACAGCAGGATAAAAATTTCACGATAAAAGGATCAAAATTTTTCGCTTAACAGAAAAAATAAAAAACGAAAAAAAGAATGTTGCATGCTGCGAGGTAGTTGATAGTACTTCCTGCTCTTATCATATCGTATTTCTAAAGAAGAGAATGAAACAATACTCCTCATTGCAGCAGGCACAAAGCTTAATAAGAAGCCATGTTCCTGATTTCTTTCTGCGCGTTTGAAAATGATAGTTGAGAACATAATATAAAAACAACGTTAATGTGCAAGGAATAGATTATGGTATGTTGAAAATCAAACATTTAATATCTTATATAAGAAGTGTCGTACAGAGAGGATAACACTTTGAACATAAAAAAAAGTAAAATAATTATAATATTTACATTTACGAAAAATGAAAAAAACGAGTAGATCCCATTTGTGCATTGTTAAAATTAGACGAGACACATAATGGTTACAATATTTACTCAGGATGCTTTATTATGTGTGGTCCACCATATGAATATGAACATATATGCGTGTGTGAATTATATTGGTTTGTGGTGCTAGTGAATAATGTATCCATACCGTGTAAATGTATTTGTTATAAAATTACAGAAATCGTTCCCGCGCATTTTTTTACAAAATACAAGGCGACGATTTCACGTAATATATTATATAAGGTTCATAAGAGTACCACATACCACCGGTATCATAGGGACGATACTTTATCTATGTAAAGAAAAAAAAAGAACATACAGTTTGCTAAACAACCTCTATTTATGTATATAATTAACGTGAGATCCATTGAAAAAAAGAAAAGGGAAAAGTAAAATTACATAAAACACATACATATATAGAAATACACATATTTTTTAGGGTTGTTTACATGATCAGCCTTAAGATTTGATTGAACTAAAATGCAATGTGTATACAACATATGTAAATCGGATATTTGGCAGATTGCTACACACTGTGTTACCTTACATTATCTACAATAATGTTTAATTAACAAATACTATCTTGCCATACCAAATGCTAGGTAGCACACACATTCATATATACATATATAAATATATATATACGTAAATATATATATGTATATAATATATGTTTAATATATATATATATACAATATATAAAATATATGTTTATATTTATATGTGTTTATATTTATACTTGACTAGCTTTATCAGATTTGTTTGCATACACAGGAAATTTTCGATAATATCTGATTTCATTATTCATATATAAGACAGGTAAAGAAGGGGAAAAATCAGACGAATGAGAAACACAAAGAGAGCAGTACTAGGAGGCTATTTTAAAGCTCGCGCATATAACATCGGCATTTGTAGTAAAATTGCACGAAGCCTACGTATACATACACCTAAGCTAATCAGTCGTACTCATCTCTCGTGTAACGTTAGAAGTTTTAATTTTATATGTAAAAAGGAGAAAAAGAAAAGAAAAACTAATTCTGAAAAATATTTAATAGTCATGGTTAGCAGAGTTATATAAATAATGCCTGTGATAATAGTATCGTCAGGATAAGTTGTGTCCTTAAAGAGTCTCTGATGTTGTTGCTAGGTAAATATATTGATTAGAGAAGTGTATCAGTGTGAGAGATTATCATTGGTGCTGACTGGAAGGTGTGTTTCGCAAGCACAATAACACCTAAGATCCCAGAAGGCCATCAATCGTCTCTCCGATGATACACATTAAATATAAAAAGGAAAAAAAAGATATTCAAAATAAAAGAGAGAACACACGTTGCAAAAATTTTTGCCAGTCATATTAAAAACTCATAGCGTGTAACGAATGGATGACCATTAACGAGAGGGTCTTTTACCTCACAAAATTATTATATTACGCTCACACCTTATATATACTTGAATATTTTAGTATAGATTTACTCTATTTACATATTTTTATCTGTGGAAGACTACTTGGCTAATTTAGGCCACTGTTGAAATTCACCCCTTATTTGCCTTGATGTTTAAATTACAACAATAATATAAAGAAAAATGAATAATAAAGAACGAGAATTACTTGTTACGTAAATGGTAATTGTGATAGATTTTTTGATGATTTTTACAATCTCAAAAGTCTTATTATATCCTAATATGTATAGAATTATATAGTCACTCTGTACGTAATAGATAAACTTTGCTTACATTGTTAAACTAATATTTAAAAAAAGAAGCTCTCATATATAACTATATCCACACTAAACAGTTTTACAACTGACAGTGTATAATCGAAGAGAAGATCGTATTTTGGATATATGCAATAGGTTCCCGTGTATTACTTTAGCAGTACTATTTTTATTGCTATACAAAACTTCCAAGGCCTTTTAGGTGCCACAGAGATTCTCTCCGATATAATTTCGAACACAGAATTATTTCATTTTATACTATACGACCGGATTTTTCTTTTTTTTTTTTTTTTTTTTTTATGCGCTATATTTTCGTGCTGTGGAATTTCATTTACGGTATCGTTTCCTTTTATAATGTATATGTATGTACTTTTGTAGTCACCACTTGTTTTATTTAGAAATCAAAATTAGCGCAATTAATATATTGCATTTGTTCCCACAATTCAAAATTTTCTTTCAACATATATACATAATATATACCATTTAACACTATTTTAACACACGAGGAAGACAATTATACGGGCGCTTTTCGAGCTGCTCTATTCTAATCTAAAATTTGAAATTACGCAAGACAGAATATTTGTCAATCATAAAATATGTCGTGTATTCGAAGAGAAAAGTAAAATTGTTGCTATATATCATACATATATATACACACATACAACATACACAGATACACGAATATGTTCCTGATTTTGAAAAGAAAAAGAATCGCATACAATTATACAATAAGAATTACTGCTGTGCGAGGTTCATAACATCTATAATTATATAAATAATAGGACTAACATGACACGACATAAACTGAATTCTAGCCTACGGTTAATCATAGTCTTCCTAGAATCCTAAAAAAAAGAGTTATGACTTTGCTATATTGATTAGGGCATGGCCAATTAACACTATATAGCTGGTTATAAATGAGGAGAGAAGCGTAACAAAAGGAGGATGATCTTACACTAAATTAACAGCAAATGGTTACATTTTATTATACATGGCTTATACATTAAAGATCCGTGATCTTTTTTTTCTTTTTTTTTTTCATATCTTCAGCATAATTTAAGTTATATATTTATACATATTTATAAGTTATATATATTGGAAGGAAAGAAAAGTCTATGATCAAAAAGAGAAAAAAGGCAAAAAAAAAACGAAAAAGAAAAAGTTGTGTAGTTTATTATTATGTGGTAAGCGTTCTGCATTATTTTTGTAACAATATTTTTATTCCTTACTCGCGCGCTCATATACACCGTCTTATATATCATTAATTTTATCTTTATGCAAGCATTATGTGTTCGATTGGCTGTTTTCGACGCTTATTATAGCGTATTCTTATATATCTGGATACATATTAGAAATAATTCCCTCGGCAAGTATTATTTTGCCAGAGGTTTACGGTTGAGCTTTGCTCCATATTTTGATCTATCACATTTTTATTTATGCGATATTTAAAAAAAACACGGAACTGCTTCCATATAAATGTGTATTTATATTATTTATATATTGTTTTGTTTAATTGGTTTTTATTAATTTCTCGATAGTTGTATCTCTTTTATATGAGAGAAAGAACGTGTATATATACATATATATTTCTATTGCACAACAATATTCACTTGCATTTCAGTTGTGTTTTTTTTTCACGTTTATTTCGTTTTTTTTTTTTATTTTTAAAATTTTTAAAATTGTTGTCATATTTTCTTTTTCTTTGTTTGAAATACTCAATCTGAGGTGGGATGACAACGAAAAATTGTATTAACAGCTTGTCGTGCTACTTCATTTGAAAGGAGCAGAAGGGAGCGATTATATAGTTCATATAGATGTAACAAGTATTCATGTTAATTGTAACTTTACGATTTACTGCATTCCAAAAAAAATCAATCATTTTATCACACATTTTTATGGGATAGATAAATTAAATTCTTTAGTGCCAAAACACAGACTAATCAGAGTATTTATATAACATATGTGTATATTGCTTATGACTTGTTTTTATTTCTTACGAGTTTATTTTATTCGTCTCTTTTGAGTTTTTTTTTCCGCGTCGCGTCGGGATATCGAAGTTTTTAGAGTAAGAAGACAAAAAAATTTAAGATTATAAATCCTTGCTTAGTCAGTTAAAGTACAAATATTTAATATATATTCTATCTTTAGAAGATAAGTGTAACGCGAAAGGCGTGTTAAAAGGCGTATATACTGTTACTTGGTTTCATTCCTCAAAACAGCACTCTAGCTTTATTTATTTGCATTAGTTTACATGAATATATGGTAATACTTAACAGGCTGAGAAATGAGGGTAAAAGAGAAAATGCTTTCGCCATTGCCTGTATGTATATATATATATATATTATAAATATATAATATATATATACAATATACAGACACACCATTATTATATACGCGTGTAATATTTATTTGAAAAATATTACAACACACGTTCCTTTTGGAGGTACTTTGTTTACATATCAAATTGACCACTGAAACACGCGTTACATACAGTTGCATTCCAACTTGGTATGCTAAAAAAAGGTGTCGACGTTTCTTCTCAAGTAGCATACCCACGAAATATATCCCTGATCTCTCCCGCGTTTTTTTTTCATCTTACTTTTAAGTAGCAACCGCGAGGCTGAAAACGAGAGAGCGAGTCTTGTTACGGTAAAGCAATTACTTATCATCGGCATTATCGGTTTTTTATCCGTAAAAAAGCTTTTTTTGTTAGCAACGGATCTTTTTTTGTAAACGCGGAAAAAAGAATTAGCATCTGTTGTAACATCAAGAGCGATTGCTTTACCAAAGCTACTCAGCCTCTCTGGCTCCGGTACGTTTTTCTCTACGCAAAATTAGTTTAGTATTAGTTTATCTCTAACACACAACACACAAATTTATAATATGAATAACATGTATTCGGAATGAACTTTTCAATCGTTTAACTTGCGTTACGCAATATAAATATAAATATATATATATATATATCTGTAACAGCTGTATTGTGTGCGAGAACCGATTATGGATTACGCTGTGTGTAAACCATGTTTTCCTGAAACCTCCATTGGTATTTTGCATTAAGAAACGAACTTATATTTCTGAAAAAGAAAGGAAAAGATTTTAAATAATGTTCCGACATCACACTTCTACTTCAAAATATAAACTGTATGAGAATAGTACAATGATGATGAGAAAAAGGTAAATTGTAAATGCAATATGGAAAGCGTGTATACCGATATATTTTTTATATGCTAATGGGATGCCAAGGAGCATGGTCACCTTGTAATGTATTATTTAGAGCTATACACGTCCAAATCGCGTGACTGTGTAATACGCAAATCAGTTTCCTCAAAACCTATTATTCAGCCTTTGTATTAAGCACCTTCCTCCCTCCCGTTTCCCTCCCTTCTTCCCCATCTGTCGTCGGACTACTTGAATTTCAAAGTATTTCAATATGTATCTATCTCTCTCTTAGTTTACGAATTTTTAATCTTCCAAAGTTTGTCAAGGCTAGTCCCCGAGATATCTGTAGCACAGATCTACAATTCTTTTTTTTTCCTCCTTTTACCTTTTTATTTATCGCATATCAGCTTTTTTTCTATATATATCTTGTATCTATCTACAAAATTTTAAGTTTCATTTTTATATAATATATATTCAAATTTAATGGTATTATACGTATACACATCTATATACACTTTTACAAAAAAAAAAGGAAAAAAAAAATATTTTAATCTACATACCGTATTACATAATTAAAGATATGAAACATTTGCTACTTATATATATACATATATATATTTGTCAAATGTATTATATTGAAAATATTTTATTATAGGATGGACACAGAATTTAGCCTTAAAAAAATATATTAAAAAAAAGATAATGCTCTCCGTTGATCGTACATTGCTTCATCATATCAACTCAATTTGCCATTGCCTGTCAATTCATATGTACTATCCTATACTAAGATATTCTCAAATGATATATCACTATATGCAGTTATTTGAAACGTGTAGAGGTATACATTCTTGTCTGCGCATAGGCTGCAATGCAATAATAATATATTGTGATGCTCACAAAGCACATAACACATTTTACCAAAATTGTAATGTTTAAATATTTCATGTGATTTTGGAGAAACTGTTATATATTTTTTATTTCCTGCCAATTGTTTAATTTGTAATGTTGTTCTTTGTTCTTTTTCAATAAAGTAATCAACTGAATGTCCAATTCTTTTTATTATAGCATGTCCAATTCTTTTTATTACAGCATGTCCAATTCTTTTTATGTACAACATTTATCTCCTCGCGATTTAATTTATGGGAAACAACGACTTGCGGAATTTTCAACTCGATATTTTTATCATAGCAATTTTTTATGTTTACATGTATATTCTACGTAATTTAGACAATCGTTAGTGACATATTTATCCAACAAAAAGTAACGATTTCGTACATACCTACATACATACATACACACATATGACAGAGATAAATTATTCACTTTAGACATCTTTATTCGAAAGAATATCGATATATCTATACATGCAGATCATGTCCTGTATTTTGGAAATGTATTTATTCGGAGTCGGAGTCCTTCCTGCCGTACTGTTGTCTCGGTAATTCGCTCTGTAATTCGAGAACGTGTTCTATGGGTTGCGGTTTTCCATCGTCGCCGATGCGACAAGGGCGCACGACTCCCTCCCTAAACAACAACATTGTTTCGATATATTTTTTTATACATAGAAGGATGTACGACCACGCATTGTAGTTGTTTACAGCCAATAATATATATTACAGATTTACATATATATAATATTACAAATATGTAAAAATTACGGCTTTTGTTTAGGATTATATATATATAGACTATGATAAATAATTGTATATCTCGCGCATATCTTTTTGATCTGTGACGAATAAATAAAGTTTCAATATACACAACTCACCTCGTTAACTTATCAACAAGATTTACTAGCTGTAAGGCTTCATATTCCTTTTGCGCATCTGTCATACCTTCAAATGGATTTGATTTGGGACTCTCGAAACATCCGGTCACTGGGTTTATTCTTAACATGAAAAATACGTTTGTAAAATATATTTTAAAGCTCCTTGATATTTACCGCGGCAATATTAGATTGTGACGTCAGAGGTGAAAAAATACATACTGAAAATTTTTGCGTGCCAATTTTAGATAAAAAGATTTATTTTTAAATATTGTAAAAATATTAAAGCCATCTGAAATTGTGTTTCATCAAAATATCTTTATCTAAAAATGGCATGCAAAAATGTTCAGTGTATTTTCTCGGCTCTGACGTTACAATCTAATATGACCGCTGCGAGTACTAAGGAGAAAGATTTTCATTTTAAATATATCTCGTACTTACTGCTCTTTAAACTTTATGTATTCTTCCGTTTCGCTATCTTCCGATTCTGAAGAATAATTTGTTTCCACCTGATTACGACCCAACAGTCCTTTTTTGGCAAACATACCCGCCGCATTTCCATATCCTGTATACTTCACCATGCGATTAACTGTAGATAATATTTACTCTATTATAACGAAGTTATATTAATTCTAGATGAAATCGTAATATAAAAGTTGTGTACGAGATATTTTAATACAACAAATAAATACCATTCTCTTTACAAAGGATAAATAAAAGTTCTGCAACTAGGTCGTGCAATTCTGTGATAGGCGAAGTTAATAATTTGCATAATTTGGCCCTTAACGTTGTCCCTTCTTCAGGACGATTCATCACATCCTTTAATGGAGGTAGAATCTGAAACATTTGTATTTTATATTTGTTAATTATCTGTACATTTGAAATAGTTTTAAATTCATATTAATTCTATACTACAATTATTAATTATATTCGAGATAAAAATTTTTAGGAAAAACTAATTATTTCTAATGGTAATTTTCTTTTCTGAAAACAAAAAGCTTTTCCTAATTTTTTTAAAATATGAGTTTTTAATTATTCATGAAAACATTTAATTACTACAAAGATTATTTATATGCTAAATATGCAAAATTAATTTTACCTGGAATCTCACATATTTACGAATAATCCTCTCCGATTTGACGAGTCTAATCAATGCAGTAACTACTGGAGAAACATTTTCTATCAAATTTATCTTACAGTCTAATCTTTGATCTAAAAATCTAAGTAGAACATATATTGCGCTCATATCCATATTTTGATATACATTTTTGCAATCATCGCTCGCAACAGGTTGTACAATTGGTGCATAACAGCTAGATGGTATTACAGTCAATAAATTGATGACATTGCTAAAACAGAATAAAACAGAAAAATATAAGATTAGCATGTGATAACATATAGTAATTATTACACTGTATCATGAATATATACCTTTCTAAATCATCTTGTTGTAATGAGTATTTAAAAACTAACAGTTTATATAAAATTAACACCAAGTTCCTATATTTCTCTTGATCTTCGACAATATCATCAGAATGTATATACAAATTAAATAGAACCTTTAAAACTTCACAAACTATCGTTATTTCCTCAGTCTAAAAATAAAGAAGAGATTTAAAATCACATTTAGATACAAATACACACAACAATATATATGTGTGTAAACATTATTTACAATATGATAAAAACTCTTCACCTTAATTACTGTTGCTCTATTATTACAATTTTGTGTCACAAATTCCTCTATTATTTTAATAAGATATATATCACCGCATAAATCAGTTTTGACTATATCTCTTGTAGATATATTTAATGCAGTAAGAAGAAATAGTATTCTTATGTCAAATAATTTGACATGATATGGAACATTAATTGTGTAATTTTTTACTCGGTCAATAAGATAAGGCAAGGAAGATACTAATACTTTCGATTGTTGCACTTTTTTACTATTAAATAGTAAATTGCATAACAACTTTAATGATTCTATTGTAACTGCAATTTAAAATATATATATATAAATATATTTGTATATATATGTATAAATACATGCATTATCTAATAAATATGAAAGATACAAATATATATATTAGAAAATTTATTTTTACCAGCTGTATATGAAGTTTGTTCTTCTTCGCATATTTTTGTCAAATCTGCATTTTGCAATATAATTTTTATTGCCTCATCAGTAATTAGTTCATTTAAATTGGTTTTATCTCGGCTAAAATATGAAAAAATAAAATATATAAAAATTATAGCAAGTGTATAGAAATGTAATATATAAAACTTATTTCTGTATGACATTCATGTTTCTTATATCTACAAAATAGCAAATAAATTTTTGTTTTTACATTAAATAAATAAATATTAAAAAATATTATAATGTATTACCTGAGTATTCTTAAAGCAGCTAAACAATGATGATGATGGTCTAGATGAGTGTGATCTGTTAAATAATAAAATAATCTTTTCCATAGCTTCTCTCGTAAACAGTTATTATTCAATTCTCCAAAATTAGTCTTCTTATCATACTGAAACATAAATTGCAAAACAAATAATTTGTTATTTACTACAATATGTTCAACAAAATAAAAAGAAGTAAGAAATATCTTTCTGAATACTAATGTTAGTGCACAATAGAATAATTAAAATAAAGAAAAATTAATTTTTAAATAATTATATACTTTCTATGACATAAATTGTTTAAATTTTATTGCACAAGATTGCTATTGAAACCCCAATGAATTGAGGTAAAACAACTTGACAAATAAAGCATTTTTAATGTAAAAATTTATAAATAATATTGTTTTATATTACTCAATAATGTATCACGTAGAATACACTCACAATTTTTAGAAACACAACAATGCTGTCACAAAATTCTTCATAAGTGCCAGAGATTAATTTTGAGATCAGCTCATCCGCATTAACCATTTCCATATCCGTTTCCTTTTAATGATAGGCACTTTCAAATCGCATTATATATTTTATTTCATAATAAATAAGAGTAGGATAAAAGTTTTGACAGCTGAATTCTCTTGTGCAGAGGAAAATTCACGTTTAGCAAGAGCTGTGTTGCGCCAGTTCACATCATCGTATTCGCCATCTGTCAAACTCTATCTGTCAACTTTTACTTCAAAATTTTTAATACCGATTGATAATACATTCGACTTTCTACATTATCTTCCGCAGCTTATAATTCAAAAAAGTAGAGCTCGAATCTATAATTACGGTATACTTCAAGTCAAGCTCCAAATGACAGTTTGACAGTTCGTGTGTTTGTTTGTGAGTGTTAGATATTGTAATCTAACACTTCGGGAAAAGTGATGGCAGCAATCTTGCCTATTAATATTTTAGTTATCTGACAAGCGATAGATTACACTTAGAATAAGTGACTTTTTATTCCACTCGTGAAAGTTGAACAATATATATATTAATCGCACATATGTTAATCACATCGTTGTCGCCTAAATAAAATATAATTCTATTTGATAACGTACATGTAAAATACAACTTCTCTTCAAAGACTACAAAGATGGAGCAGATAAAGATTCCTAAGGTATTAAGCAATTTTCAACTTAATTTTCATTTTAATTCTGCCAGTAACAAATTAACGATACATATAGCTGAATATTAGGATCATATATGAGCTTATAGAAACATTTTTTATTATAATTAAACTCTGAATAAAATATAAAATGTGATAGTGATTATAAGAAGTCTTTATTTTTTATATTTGTATACATAGTATAAGTTTTCCAGGAAGCAATACGTTTGCAGGTAGAAAATGTGAGAATGCTGGATAAATATAGCAATAATCATTCCATTGGTACTCTCTACTTAACGGTGACACACCTCATCTTTGTCGAAAGAAGTGGCAAAAAGAAAATATGGGTAATTTATATCAGACTCGTTATATCTATTGATTGATTTGAGATGAAAGTAATGGTTCTCTTCACACATAATGTCATAATTGCAGGTATTGTACACACATATCTCTAACATAGAGAAACAGCCATTGACAACTACAGGATCACCGCTGTACATTAAATGCAAACACTTCTTTATCGTCACATTTGTTATTCCAAAGGAACGCGATTGTCATGAGATTTACCTCACATTATTAAAATTATCTTGCCCTGGTAAGTGTTTATATCTCATTAGTTTATATATCTCTGTTTATATCTCATTGGTATCTTCTAAGGATCTTTTAAAGAAAAACTATATTTAAAAAATTATTTATTATACAAAAAGACAATTTGGAAAGCAGTTTTTGACATAATAATTTATCTTTTTCTCTCCATATAGCTAGTTTAGAAGATTTGTACTGCTTTAATTATCAAGAGAGTGAAGATACTCTACCTCAGCACGCAGGATGGAATTTCTTCAATGTACAGAGTGAATTTCAACGGCAGGGTGTTCCAAATGAAGAGTGGTCACTTTCATATTTAAATACTAATTATGAGGTATGTATCCTTCTCTATTTTCATTCTCAATTTGCATTTTCTATTCTCAATAATGTAAATCATCAATTCTTTCAGCTTTGCGATACTTATCCAAGGTACTTATACGTTCCTAGTACATGTAGTAACAACATTTTATTGGGTAGTGCAAAGTTTAGAAGCAGAGGAAGACTGCCAGTTTTAACATATTTACATTCAAACAAGGTAAAAGAAAGAATTAATTAAATGTAGTATTTGAACAAAATCATTTTAAATAAAATAAAATAATATTTCAGGCTGCCATCTGTCGCTGCAGTCAACCACTCTCGGGATTCAGCGCAAGGTGTCCTGAAGATGAACAAATGATGTACAATATATTATGTACAAATCCCAATTCGAGATATATGTATGTTGTCGATACAAGACCGCGGGTGAGCATTCAATTAAAATATATATATAATTTTCTCTTATATATATAAAATTAGAGATATTAAATATTACATTTTACTTTTGTATATTCTGTATTATCTTTTTCTTTTTCTTTATAATTAAAAATAAAAAATCTTTCCAATTTTGGAAAGCCTAAAGTTATTCCCGATCAGAATTTGGATCAAATCGATATTTAATTTATTGATGAATGTATTATAAATATATGAAAAAAATAATGATTTTGTATCTCTATTTTTATAGAAGATATTTTTTAAAAACCAAAACTTAATTTGTTTTCTTGTAGATTAACGCTTTTGCTAATAGAGCCGCGGGGAAAGGATACGAGAATGAAAATTTCTACGACAATATAAAATTTCATTTCTTTGGAATAGAAAACATTCATGTGATGAGAACAAGTTTAAATAAACTTTTGGATTGTAAGTATAAAACGTTTTCTTAAAAGTCACCTGTATTAAATAAGTATTACAGTTAGTTTTACATTATTATCAAATCTATCTTTGTTTTATCCAACTTAGTGCAAAGATCGACCTCTATGAGCGCATTTTTGAGCGGCCTAGAAAGCAGTGGCTGGTTAAAACATATTCGTTCTATTCTGGAAACCGCTTGGTTTATCGCACGAGCTGTTGCGAATGGCGTAAGTGTAGTGGTGCATTGTAGTGATGGATGGGATCGCACTGCACAAGTATGTTCTTTAGCTGCATTATTGTTGGATCCATTTTACAGAACCATCCAAGGCTTTCAAGTAAGTAATCCTACCATTTATTTTTCAAAATCATTAGATACTAATGCATATTGTTACACATATATATATATATATATAACAACAAATACATAATATGTATTTTATTTAACAAAATTATCTTGTATACGCATGGATGTCCGCAAAGAGAGACAAGAGGAAGCATTTGCCCCCCTTGAAATCAATTAAAAAATTATGCATTCTCCTTTTGAATAAACACTGGAATTTATTCGTATATTTAATATTAAAAAAATAATAAAATTAAGAAAGAACAATTATAAAAATAAGAAAGAAAAATTTAATCATATCTTCTCCCTTGGAAAAAACCTTGTGGACGCCCATGCTTGTATATTTCACTCTTTGTATAAATATATAGAGTTATATATATATATATATATAGAGTTATATAGAGGTATATAGAGTTATATATATAGTTATATATAGAGTTATATATTTTATATATATAATTTTATTTAAAAAAAAAATTATTTTTTAAGGCTTTGATAGAAAAGGATTGGCTGTCGTTTGGTCATAAATTTAGCGACCGTTGTGGGTACATCAGCAGCGATGGTAAAGAACTCGCTCCGATATTTACACAGTTTATAGATGCGACGTATCAATTGCTGCAACAATATCCATACAAATTTCAATTCAATGAATATTTTCTTTTGACATTACACGATCATATACATAGCTGTCAACACGGTACATTTATCGGAAATTCGGAGAAGGAACGACAAATGTTGAGGTATTCTTTCATTCAATTCCTCTCTTTATATATGATATAAATGAAAAAAAATCCGATAAAAATTGTAAATTATTATTTTAGATTATGCGAGCGAACATATTCATTGTGGGGTTACTTGGCTAATAATACAAACGAGTATATAAATCCAATCTACATATGCAATCGTTACAATAATGAGGATTCTACTGATGTCCTTCATCCTAAATTGGCACCTCAATCTATCGTGTAAAAAATATGTTGTTCTTATACAACGAAACTTATTAGTCACTATATAATCGTGAATAACACAGAAATGTAATTCGAGTTATTTTTTCAGTCTTTGGAGAGGTTTATACTTTAGATTTGAGAACGGAATACATCCTAGAGAAACATGTGAAGATCTACTTTTGACAATATATGATCACACAAGCTCTTTAGAGGATCATGTGAAACTTCTGCTAAAAGTATGTATCACAATTTTGACAGAAATCTTAAATAGATAACGTTTTAATTGCTGTAGTTAAGAAAAAATAGATCGAGTGTTTTTAATTTATACTTCAATTTTCGACTTCCACAGCGAGTCAATTCTTTGGGACAACTTTTAACTACAAATAATTCTCAAAAGAAGGGAAAACATAAGTTTGATAATAAATTTATGAAGGAGACTCTATCGGAGACAATAATAGAAAATGCTACAAAT
This sequence comes from Nylanderia fulva, assembly GCF_048542155.1. Classification (NCBI taxonomy): domain Eukaryota; kingdom Metazoa; phylum Arthropoda; class Insecta; order Hymenoptera; family Formicidae; genus Nylanderia; species Nylanderia fulva. The sequence continues at coordinate 815,987 of NW_028190807.1, read as the reverse complement.
CATGAAGAAAAGATGAAAGCTAAATTAAAAGTAAGTCAATTGGAGAATGAATTGAAAACGGTTGCTCTGGAATGGAAATCATCGCGAAATATAGAAGAATGCGGATGTTCCACCACATTTGATGCGTTCAACAAAAAGGTATATATATATAAAAGTATTTTCTCGGTTTGTATACTTTGCCATTCGTTTTTGTATGATATAATAATTTTATTTCAGCATCATTGTTGGTCCTGCGGTGATGTGTTGTGCACAAGATGCATGGCGGTACACACGAAACTACCCGGACATCTATCACAGCGCGCCGTACCTACGTGTAAAACATGTTATCAAAGTTCCGGGGTATCCGCCACTAGTCCATAAACTTAATATTTTATTTAAGACTCCTTGATATACTTACTGTGACCATATTAAATTGTGACGTCAGAGAAAGGTGAGAAAACTATCTTTCCCTTTATAATCAATCAATACCTGTAAAATGAATATGATGCCTCATCCATATAGTCTTTCACATGCGCAGTCATTCCGCGTGACAAAGTTTGATGTCGCAATTATTTTACGCAATTATTGTTGTTGATTAACTGTCAAGGGAAAAATATTTTCGGACTATTTTAAAAGTGCACTAAAATCATCTGAAGTTGTTTCATAAAAATATCTTTTTATCTGAAAATGGTACGCAAAAATTTGCAGCATGTATTTTCTCGCTTCTGACGTCACAATCTAATGGACGAGACGAGTAGCAAGAAGCCTTAATACCGACATATACTTATATAATTCATATTTATATGTATATGTCCCAAGTGAAATAATGAAAAAGCCTAGCATATTTATCATCAAACAATATATTGTATTTCAATTTCATATATATTTGGCTTTTCTATCTCTTTGAATTTTATTTTCAATTCAATTTGGTCGATCAATACAAACAACGTAGTACCTGATTACACTAATACATACATAATTACCATACAGACTTATTCTTAACTTAAATAACTCAGTAACACATTAAAGTTCGTGAATATTACATTAAATAATCGTAATGATAACGGCAAATTATTGATGATTAACTATTATATAGTACAGTGACTGATAAATTCATTGCATTTTTCAAGTTACGTATTTTTGTAAATATTAGAAAAAATGATATATATATATATATATATAGAGTTATTAAAAGATAGAAATAAAAATTAATTTTTAATTGCTTAATCTGTTTGCAACTAGATTTGATTCGGCCATAGTAGTCGATAAATGATTATTGAATCGTGAAAAAATTGTTTTATGACATTTCAGGATATGTAAATTATTATAATTTTACATCTCTTGCATTCACATATTATATGTTCATAATTCAATTGATTTGTAACTCTTTTACTACAATTTATCCCATTTTGACATTTAAAATACAAACTAAATAAGACAAATTTGTTTTCAATCTTTAATTCTAAAACATTTTATAATATTATAAGCAAAAATACATAAATGCAACACGTTATTAAGGCAGTGTCCAGGTTAATGGACAGCACTCTTGCAAATTTATAAATACATATGCATCATATATCATTTATTACACGAAAGCATATGTAATATCAGAGAATTTTTTTGAATATATCAATGAAAATTTTTGCATATATATGTATATATATATATATACACACACACATACACACACGCGCGCGCACGCACGCGCAAAACACACACACACACATATATATATATATATATATATATCCACAAAGTAAAAAATCAATATCTTTAGAGAAGGAATTTAATACTTATCGATCACATCATTGCAATGACTGAACTTGCTAGAGTGACTGGTAACCATCTACTATCCACAGTAGCAAATGTGATGTGGAATGTGACAGTATTACATAAATATCAGCAAAAACCGCGCGCGCGATAATAATTTCTTTTTATAATTTTTCTTCCTATTCTTTATTTGGTTTTCTTCGTCGTGGTCCTTCACCACTAATTGGAGATGTATTCTGCAATTATGCGCATTTTCACGATTACAGATTGCAACAATAAAAAAAGAAAAAGAGGAATGCATTGTGTATATTCTATATAAAAATTTTAAACCATTATAACATCGCAATTCCTCGTGAAAAATAAAAAAAATATATATATATACTTTAAAATTTCATTAACTGACCTTATCACTTTCAATTACTTCCTCTGTTCCAGTCTCTTTTTCTGTATCTTCCGTTTCTTCTGTAGTAGATTTTTGCTCAGCTAGTTCAGAATTCAAAGATTGAAGATTTTCACTTTCTTCTGCATCTTCTGCGACATCATTGCTTATTTCTAAAGGTGCTTTTTCTTCTTCTTCTTCATCTTTGAAATCTGATTTATCCTGATATATTGGAGAAACAATATAAATTTTATTTTGACACTTGTAAAAATATATCATTTGTATGATAATATTAACAATATAAATAACTCTATAGATGACTTTTAATATACTCTACAAAGCAATCAACAGAAAAATAAGCAAGATAAAATTATTCGCTTTATGGTTTCCAAATATCTAAAAATATACTACTTTGTGCAAGAATACTTGTTATTCTTATTTTGTATTGACTACATTATACCTCTGAGAAGCAGCAACAGTATATTATCAGTACTACAGGTATTGCAGCTAGCAATACATATACTGCCCATATCCATGGATGCTCTGCAGTAAATGTCGCAATTCGGTTCCATATAGTCCACTGCATCAGACAATTGTAAAATGCTACACATTATATACATACAAAAGCTTGTGTATGCAGAAAGTATATATAAAATTCTAACAAAATTAGCAAAGCCATTGCTAATCTTTAAACGATAATAAGATTCCTTTATCGAGGTACATGAGGATTGTATATAGGGTATTAACAAATTAGATCGACAAATTTTGAAGGCTGAAAGAAGACTTCAAAATAAATATTTTTGTTAATATTAATTTTCTCTATGTTTAGTTTTAATAATACATGATATATCAGTTTATAACTTTTCAGTTTGTCTTTGTAATCAAATTATATGCCTGTTTAAGTCACAAACTCCTATTTCATATCATATAATGTACAACTAAAAATATAGAAAAAAGTAGTATTTAACAAAAAATGTTTATTTTGAAATCTATTTTCCTTCAAAATTTGTTGGTCTAATTTTTTAACACCCTGTATATATGTATATAATTTTCGTTAATATTACTCCACATAATTATACAACTTATTAAAAGGTATAATATAAAATAAATGCTATATAAGTATACAATTTATAAAATACGCATTATTGGAATTAGGTATGGGATTATTACGTTTTATCAAGCAAATACTTTTAACGTCTACACGCGAATGTTGTACCTCACGAGCTCGTTTGCATAGATACCAGATGTAAGCTACAACTGGTATTATACAATACAAGAAATACAGTGCCCACCAGCCTGGTTTATAATTCATCGCTTTCATCATTCGACCCCAAAAAGAATCCTGCATATTTAATCCATAATCCACTAATGTAAGAAATTTTATCAATCTTCAAATTCGTTAAATTCGGTAAGTGCTAATTATGACTGTTTTTACATACTTACAAAATATTATCTTTAAATACATACATTTTCAAGTGTACGCGTTTATATTGCAAAATTATATTGTTATAACGGCGAAATAGTGTTTAAAAAATATACATAAAAGGATACTTACACTTTCCTCAGCAATTTTAACACGTCGAATTTCGAAGCTATCATCCGCCCATTTCTTTGCAACTTCCTCATCATCCGTTATAATTAAATTGTCGAAATATATGTCGAGTGACATTGACCACAGTTCAAAACCAACAGCACTCTAAAACATTTTTATAATGTTAAACATTATAATTATTAATGTATTTCATAGAAAATTGTTGAAACTAATCAGCTGACATTTCTTAATGCATGCAGTTATTGAGAAAACAAAAACTGTGTTGAAAAGAGGAAAGTCTATAGTTTTTAATATACTTTTACTTTTTATCAATAAAATAAACTGATATACAAACATTTTATTTATATCCATTAAAAATTGCAGACTTTCCTCTTTCCTACACAATTTTTATTTTCTCAATAACTGCATGCATTAAAAAATAACAGCTGATTAGTTTCAGCAATTTCCTATGGAACACCCTGTACAATAATCATACAGTTGACACACATTCTATTGTTTACATACAATTGGTAACATCTTGAAAGGATATTCGTCGTTAAAATACTCAGGATTATGTATAAGTCTAGGCTTCCATTTTCCCTTATAATTGGGGTTGTTGACGAGCGGTGCCAGCCATTTTCCTTTATATCGCGGATTTTTCTTCATTCTTTGCTTATAAGGACCACAACCAGGTGCGTCCTCGCATTTTGGGTTCGGTATATCTGGCGCTTCCCATTCGCCATCCATCTCGACGTCCCAATCATCAGGTTTAACGGAATCCGGATTCGATATCATTGGTGGTTCATCCTCGAGCCATCCCTCGGGCATAACGTCTTCCTCATCGACTATCTGCGCTGGAGCGTCTTCATCCCAATCTTCAGGTTTCTCTGCCAATGGGTCGGCAATCTTTTCTCTATCGTCCCAATCTTCGGGCTGTTTATCATCGGGATCTTCTATCTCCAGAGGTGGATTCACGGGAGGCACAAAATCGTCCAATAACGAACCCGAATTTAAGATTTTATTATCCACTTTAATCTCGTAACTATTATCAGGCCGTATAATCAAAGTATACAGATGCGGCTGTTTATCTTTGAAATAATCCTCCAATCGATCCTTTGATTTCTTACAATGTTTCTCCGTGATTGTACCATTTAACGGATTCTTATGTCGAAATATAAAATGAAGCTGAAGAAACAAATATAAATTTTAAATAAAAAAACTCAGCACAAATTAAATTTTTATATATCTAATATTTTATATATTTTTATATAATATGTATGAAAACAGATCCACATGATATGTGCATTCTATGTGATGTAAAAATTGTAAGATAAGTGCTTGTATTAATACCTTGTGATCATTGCCACATTTATCAGGCCCAAACATTATAGTATACGGTGTTTTATCATGGAATTGTTTCAAGTCCTTATGCTTATCATCTAATGTGAGCAACTTAAGATAGGCGCCACCACATTCCTGTCCTTCTTGGAAATTAACTTCATATTGTACAATTAAAGGTTTGTCTTCAAAGTAAAATGGTTTAGTTAATAAAGTAGAAACGGCAGCATGTCTAGCTTTGCTCTTAAGCACTAATCCTAGATCTCCCTCCTCGGCATGTTTCTTCAGTTCTTCAATGGACCAAATTCCTAATATGAATAACAAAGAATAGATAAATAAATAAATCAAAAATTGTAAGAGCATTAATTAATTTCATACTCTGAATAAAATCTACCAAATAAATAATAAAGAAAATATTAACATTGCATTCTGTTTTTACCATCATATTTGGCGATATCCTCGTCGGTATCGTCTTTCTTCGCTTCCGATAACAGCCAGGAATTTCGAAATCTCTCTTCACTATCAAAGTTCTCTGCTAAGTAAGCAAAACCGAAGGGTTCTGGACTTTGATAAGACGGTTTCTGTATTTCATCGTTGACACTGCCATCATGGTTCTCATTCGCACTTAATATATTACAACATGCACTAAGATAAACTAATACGATGCAAGCTACGATTCTTGCCATTTCATATTCCTAAAATTAAAAAAATATATATATATATTATATATATATATTATATATATACATATATATATATATATATACATATATATATTATATATATATATATTATATATATATTATATTATTATATATATATTATATTATTATATATATATATATATATATTAATATATATATATATATATATATATATATATATATATATATAAAAACCTCTTTGTGAAAAATTCTAATTACGTTCAATCGTGCCTTCAAAGTCTTTACGAAATATATATTCTAATTACCGTGGAAAAGTTTCATCAAAGATAAAAAAAAGACATTTCATTCATCATAAAGTATTTAATTAAGTTAAATCTTTTAAGTCGAATCAGAGGAAACTTAACCTCAAAATTACACAGATGATGAAATGATTATTTACACTTTCGCAAGAAACATCGTGCACGATAGAAACGTGAGTTCTACGTGTTACGGTCAAATTACATCGCTGTAACACGTAGCTCGACGTTCCGCAAAGAGAAACGTCATCTTACCGGTACGAGGAAAATATGAAGTTCGCAGATCCCTCGGATATATATTTATATATAAGTAATACTATCTAAAGGTGCGAAAAACGTAATACGTATTATTCAATTATTTAATAACGATAATTTCGATCTATTTACACACGTAAGACACTCGCGTCCGCGATGCGTTCCGAAAAGGAGCGGCACTTCCGGAAATTACCGGCGAGATTGCATTAATCGAGCTGCAGTATCCCTCCTTCCTTCTCTCTCCCTTTAATTAAATTTATTATTCCACTCGATCGCTTAAATTGGTGTCACGTCTACACAACGATTCGACCACACAATAAACGCGACGTCGAACAAACGTGTGACGTGTAGAACAGCGATACGTCAGGTCGATGGTCGATGACATGTCAGACTCGAACGACATAAATCTGTTTCTTCTCTCTCGCTCCCTTCGAAGCTCCAATATATATATCTGTTTCATTTTGAAGCTATATATCTACTTACATTTGTGTTCGAAAAATCTATTCGTCGAGTTATTTGTCGACCAATCGGAATGGACGGAGGAAATGTTTCTCTGTTCCGATTGGTCGATCAGACCAGTCTATCGACCTATGAAGTGTCATCGCGAGAAATTGGATACAATTGATTCAGGCGTCGAGTCGAATGTCTAGATATTCGTGCATCGCGACATATCAAGTTAGCGACTGAATTTTACGCGGTTTTTATTCTCGCCTGTAGAGATAAAAAATATATAATTATTAAATTAATATTCTATTGTCAACGTCATCGTTCCAACAGCTGTCGAGTGTAAGATATATATAATTTAATAATTTATGATGAATATTGATTTTCTACAAAAAATTGTATATTTTACACTGAATTATACATTGCAGTTTAGATATATATAGCAGAGATAATGAAATATATTTTAATTCAATTGAAAACAGATTTATTTTAATAGAAATTTAAGAATTTCATTTGATACACTTAATTGAAAAGTTATTAATTGATATACATAATTTTTACAAAATCTTGGCATTATATACAGAAACTCAAAATTAATTCGACCATATACAATTATTTATAATTACATTTATTGTTCATTAATTCTTATAAATCAAAGTTATCGTTTCACAACTGTCAAGTGTAAGGTATATAATTTAATGATTTATGATTAATATTTATTTTCTACAAAAAATTGTATATTTTATACTGAATTACATAGTTTACATATAACAGAAATAATGAAATATATTTTAATTCAATTTAAAATGATTGATTTCAATAGAAATTTAAGAAATTTTATTTTATACACTTAATTGAAAAATTACTAGTTATATACAGAAACTCAGAATTAATTTAACCATATTATTTATATAATTATATTTGCTCATCAATTCTTATAAATCCACAAAGTCGTTCCACACAACTGTCAAGTACAAGATATACAATTTAATAATTTATGATAAATATTTTTCTACAATAAATTGTATATTTTTACACTGAATTCCATAGTTTAGATATAATAGAGATAATGAAATATATTTTAATTAAATTTAAATCAGATTTATTTTAATAGAAACTTAAGAAATTTAATTTGATACATTTAATTGAGAAGCTACTAATTGATATACATACTTGATTTTTACAAAATCTCTTGGCATTATATACAGAAACTCAAAATTAATTCAACCATATTATTTATAATTACATTTACTCATCAATCCTTAAAAATCTATCAAGGTACTTCCTTATACCCTTTTACCAAATAGTAAATTAGATTAATATAAATGCAATAATTGCAAAGTTAATATTCACTGAGTTTTCAGCGGTGGTGAGAAATATCTTGTAACTGTCCTTACAATCATCACAGCACTGAAAATGATTCCAACATTAACACATTTGCATATATAACACACAAATCATTATGTAAACTGCATTAGAATACCTCAATATAGCAATTACTCCAGCTGGCATTATTTTCCCACTATTGTAAAATCGATATCCCATTAAGCCTCCAAGAGCTGTACTTGTTCCTAGAAAAACTGCTACGTTGGTCGGGTCTTGAGAAGTCTGATAAGCTCCGTAGCCCAAAACAGATCCGAATAAGAGACCAGCTGCCAACGATGGAATAGAACCTTTCAAGAAAAAATCAGAATCATATTATCATTTTGAAACTTTGAGTGCATAAGAAAAATATTAAATATATACATATATAAATATTTAGAAAAAATTAATAAGGTATAAAAAGATAAAAATATAAAAGAATCATGGAATATGATAATCATATTTGGGAACCTTGAAGGCTATTGAACGTCGAATAAACGTAAACACTTATATGGCTGATAAAGAACTTGAATGACAATTCAATTGAACTCACTTGATTTCACGTAACCTAATATTCCGCCGCCAGCCACCGCAGCAGCGTATGCAAATGCAGGGATGTCAATGGGCATTTTTGTAAAATAATTCACCCTTTCGAATCACAATTGTATCGTACGATGGCCCGTGCGTTATCACTTCGTATCGAGTGATAAGCGAGGTATCAGATTTTCTTCCGGTCACTGTTGTGATGCAAAGAATGCGAACATCGGTGTAGCAAACTCCTGGGAGAAGCTTTTCCCTATTCGTCCGTATCTTGTCCTTTTGACAACTTGTTATTTTAACGAATAGGTCTGTAACAAGCAACCAGATTCATATATTCATGTACACGGCGTAATTTATGATACATTGTATATGGATGTATAATGAATATAACGACTTATGTAATATATAATGTATGCACGATTTTTTACAGTAATTTTAGAGCTGCCATGTATAGTTTGTCGACCAATCGTTGTGTCGATATTTCTATTAAATCGAATAAATAAAAAAATTGAGTAAATAAATAAAATAAATATCGAAAAAAACATCTATATACACAAATGTATCTATATAAACTAAGCATCTATATAAACTAAACAGTAGCATAAATATTTATGTTGTCACAGACTTATTCTATATATTATATATTGTTCTAGAAATTATATATATATATATATTAATATATATATATATATATATATATATATATATATATATATATATCAATAATATGAACATCCAGAACGCGAATAATAATAAATAATACAAATAATAATAAATTTTCTTTTATACTTCAGATTCCTTCAATTCTGGAAACTTATATTCATGGAGTTGTGATGCGTCTCTGGCTAAACTTTTATTAATAAAATAAGATATTTGTTGCATAATTATATATATCTTTTTCTCGTATTATTTTAAAAAATATATATCATATGCAACGATATATAAGCTAAACATTAAATAAAAAATAACTATTTATAATTTATATTTAAAAATAAAATATATATAATATATGCTTTGCAAAGTCCACTTTAATAATAATTTTTCGCGTAAAATTTCAATTAAAAAGAGCAAATACAAACTTTATCATATAAATAATATTGTTTAATTAAAAAAATATCGATTTAAATATCGTCGAACCGCCATTTAAACAAGCATAAAATTTGAAATGTTTGAGCGCCTATGGCGAAGATTCTTTTTATAATTTACAATTAACGCGTAGAAAAATATCACGTTTTAAATATTAAACATTATAAAATTAATTACTTTAAAATGCTCCAAGAGAGATAAGCTATTTTGCGATAACAAAGATGTTTACGTAAAATAAAAAAAACTCTTTCCTCATATTGTTCTTCTTTCTCGTATGAAGATAGGAACGCGTCGTCATATATATATAACACATGAATTTACGCACATATCGAAGCATATATTTTCCATATATATCCTCTCTGACATGCGCTTAATTCATATATTATGTGTTCAAAGGCAAATGTGTGCGCGTATAAACTTCCTTTATTTCCGTGATAGGAGAAAATTATATACATATATATATATATATACACATTCTCAACAGGTGCGTAAAACCGACAGCTCCGACTTGTTCAAGGATCTCGAGGAGTGATGTAATTTGACGTAATCTCGTAGGATTTTAATTTTTTTAGTCATAAATTGAAAAGTCACGGTAGCGATGACATCACTTTTCACCGCAAGTGTATAAATGTGCGGATAACTGTCAAACGGGACGGACTTGCCGCGTGAAATTCATATCGGTCGTGAAAAATATGCTATCGCATAACTTACTCGTCAACACCGGGAATATACTTTCCCTGAGCGAGGCGAGGCAGAAGGCGAGTCAAAATTCCACGGACGAGGTCAGTTGACAGGCGTTGCGTAATATTATGCGTGCTCTTCCTAGCGTCGTGTGTAACTTAATGATATCTCTCGTCGCCTCGGTGATTTACGCTGAGGAATCGAGGTTATATCTCGTATTACATTCTTCGAAATTGTTCTCGAAAAAAAAAATTTGATATTCTTCGTTGACTTTTTTCAGCTGATCGAGACGTTAAAAATTATTCTGAATGATAAGCAAAGCAAAGGAGATGGAACAACAGTTGTACGTATACACAGTTTATTAATAATTATTAATTGGAAATGTACGTGTCTGAATATTTGACAAGTTTTGTTAATTATAATTGTAGATTAATGGAAAGGAGGATACAAGCTTGCAGGATGTCGATAGAAAAGATTTGAAGATTACTGTAAAAGTATTTATCTCTTCACCCGATGTTAACTCATTGAAGGAGGCATTAGATCAAGGTATGTTAGTCAAAAATGTAATAACATATTTGTGTGATAGATTTCTAATCTATTATATTTTATTGTAGCATTTAAAGCACTAGGTACAAATATCATAGAATCTTTAGTGATAGCTTACAAAAGTGCTGAAGATCCAGAGATTATATTGTCATCATTAAAAAGAATATGGTCTGTAGTGGGAGAATACGTAAAAGTTGGTAAATTATCCAGTGTTGGTTTGAGTGACATTAACACAAACACATTCATCGAACTATTTCAGTGGGCTGATGTAAGTATAACTTGCTATTTAAAATATTTTTTCTTTATTTGTATATTATAATATTTATAATATTATAAACATTTTCTCTTACCTTTATTCTTAATATTTCTTCATTACAGATAAAGCCAAATATTGTACAAATTAATTTAGCCACGTGTTGCGTAGTACCACCAGCCTTGCAAGAATTTACTAAGGAAAATGACATTCAGTTGTTGACACACAGTGATCCATGTGGTGAGTATCTTAATAAACTAAAACTATTAATAACTAAGCAACAACAATTGCTTTATCTCTCTGTATCTCTATAGAAATACTTCCTCAAGAGGTATTAGAGGGTATATTTGGCAGTGCTGCTCACTTGCGCTGGTTGATAAGATATCAAATTCATGTTAAATGCCGTGGAATTTTATCATCGAAAGGGTACTTGCTGTATATCAATAAGTCAAACTCTAAAACTTAATGTTTGTAGTACTGCTAAAGATTATTATTTCCATTTTTCATAGTACACAGGTTAATATAGTGTCCATATTACATGTTAATATGGTACACTATACATACAACCACACATAGTTTCATATTAATTTATATGTTAAATGTCGTGGAATTTTATCATCGAAAAGGTACTTACTGTATATCAATAAGTCAAACTCTAAAACTTAATGTTTGTAGTACTGTTAAAGATTATTTTCATTTTTCATAGTACACAGGTTAATATAGTATACATATTACATGTTAATATGGTACTATACACATATAACCACACATATAGTTTCATATTTTAATTTATATGAATGTGATTTTTACAAAAAACTTAATATTGTTAAATTTTATGATTATTAGCATGTTGAATATTTTATTGTGTATATACTATAAACATTTTTTAGAGTAACGGAAAGTAAATTGTTAATTTGATTAACCTTTCAACTAAATAATAGTTTATTAATTAAACACAGAAATATTTTAATTAAATATAGCATAAACCTAAAACCCATGTATTTGATTGAAATACTAATATATTCAGTTCAATTAATAAATTAACAAAATAGTTAATTTAGTTGAAAGAGTTTAGTTACAAGTTAACAATTTTTTTCAGTGTCTATATAGAGCACTGCATATGTGTTTTATATCTTTATCTCTTATTAATTAGATCTTATACATTTTTGTAAAATTTTATAGAAATTTTTATAGAAAGAAAATGCGCCTTTTTTTAATATATATTGTTTCGTTCATAAATTATCAATAAATTATTTGAGAATAATAAATCGTGTATATATATATATATATATATATATCTATATATATATATATAATGAAGGAATATATTATATAAGAACCTTGACTTTATTCAAAGAAAATTGAATTTCTTAAAAAAGTTAAAAATGATCATTCAATATCCAAAAATTTTTTCTCCACACATAACAAGCTTTTATTTAAAATATCTCCCAAAAATTAATATTTAATTTCCAAGGAAATGTTTTTCAATCTATCATGCTTTTGTATGTGTTTTATCCTTTCTAATTTATTTTATTCTGTGTGCAGACTGTATGTATAATAGTTTTGATCGTCCTTCGAGCGGCTCGCAGCCCTTGCTAGCGGTAGCCGATCGGGAGCCCGGTGGACAGCGGTGACACCGGAGGAGAGTCCTTCCTTTTGTGTGTGTGTGTGTGTTCCCGGCGTCTCCGTCGTCGTAGACCGGCCTCGATATATGCGCTTCGTTTTTTCCCTTTACCATCACCGCCTTGTGCTGCTGCTACCTTCTCGGATCTTTTCCTTTCCCGCCCGTTCTACGTTCTCTACTCTCCACCGCTCCCAAGGATCCTTTTACGTTAAGCCGCACCGCGTGGCACACACGTTTACTGCGAGGACAACGAAGCGATGGAACCGTATCTTTGGAGGACTGGTAAATAGCATAAATTCACTGTACCTTCTTTCTTCTCTCTGGTGGCGGATTTCACGAATATTAGATTGCAAATGCGAAAAACCAACAGATTTATAGAATTATTTGCCCCCTTTTACCAGTAAAAAAAAATTAAGCATTTGCTCTCCTTGTGAATAAACACTGGAATTTATATATTTTTAATATAAAAATATCAAAATAATAAAATAATAAAAAAGCTCAATTTAAAAAATTAAGAAAGAATAAGAACAAAAAAATTGTAATTATGTCCCTCCCTGGAAAATATCCTGTGGACGCTCATGCAGATTGATGTAATTATTGTAAAATAATTAACGGCTTTGCGTGATTAAATGCGAGGATCTAGACATGTGTATGCGTCTAGAAATCCGCCACTGAGAGAATCCCTTTTTCTTGCCTTTTCCTCTTTAGTTCTTGTCGCGCGAGCCCTTCGCCGACACACGCACACTTTCCACCCTCTTCCTTCTGTTCTACACACATTCAATGGCGATTCCTCTTCCTTTCTTTCATCTTTCTCTTTCTCGGACACGCACATGCGTGCGAGTAATATATTCGTTTTCTCTCTCTTTCCACATCCACACATACAGATAGATACACACACACAGACGATGCGTCGAGAAGTAGAATATGCGAATGCCGCGATACTATGTTATGCCTACGGATTGCGGGTCTGACATACTTTGTATGTTAATGCAACATAATGTCGGTTTTGTTCCTCTTTTCAGCATTTATTTGTTCGGCTCTCCCTCGCACGGTCGCTTTTGTCGCGAGCGTGGACACATGATGTTCCTACCAGGTCTCCCAATCAGTCTCCTCATCTAATTCGCGGAAGAGATCGCTCAGATATTTAAAGAGGGAAGATTTTCGCAGTCGAATGGATGAAATTTATACTCTGGGAATAATCGCACCTCTCAGGTCGTTCACAAGGTTTTACCTCAACTCTTTTTTATTTAACTATTAAATATGTATCTCCTTTCTCGTTCTCTTTCATTCTTTTATTTAAACGCGTAAAGTGGTAAGTTAAAATAAGTTCAAGCGACTCGTCACTCGGGGTTCATTGTTCCTGGACGACAAATCAGCGGCAGAATTCCCACCAGTCGGCCGAGTAAGGCACGATATAGACCTGCGATTTTACGTTGACAGGTGATGCGGTCTCGCGCGGAATTGCCCTTCGCAATACGCGACCGCATCACGGCGGTGTCGCGCGAGCAAAGTGATACACCTCATCGCTATCATATACGGTCGGAAGAAAATGAGAAGGAGATGGTGTCGCGCGACCGAAGGTGTGCACGAGACAAAGAGGAACGAGGAAAGGAGAGAGAAGGAGGAATCGCCTTTATTGCCTGGCATAAGGGCTCCCTGTCTTTTCAAGTCGAGGAACATAATTACACGGAATCCCATTAAAACAAAAATTAAATAGCTAACTGAAGAAAATAAAAAGTATCATCGTTAGAAGGTATGGTAAAAACACTTATAAAGTATTGAATATTAAAAATAATCATTTTACAATGCAAGAAATAAATGGCTAATTATAATGAAGCTGTTAGAAGACGTCGAATAGGTAGAGGATGATTAATGAGGCGATGCGAGAGTGACATAATCCAAGTTACGTATGCATTGTAAAACTAAAATTGAGAGGAAGGAAAGAGCCGGGAATCGAAGGAGAATAGACGGTAACAGCAACGACAACACAACGACGACACTCTGCAGTAGCCGAGTAAACGCAAAAGCACCCTCGCTCGGTCCCCGGCGCGATGCAAAGACGGGGTATAAATAAGCGGCTGTCGTTTGCGGAAGCAGAAAACGGACAAAAGGACAGAAATAAAGAAGAAGTCGAGAAAGAAAGGGAGCCACAGCGACGGAGAAAGGAATAAATAAGTCGGGGGAAGGCGAGCGCGCGGAACGAAAAAAGAGTGAGAAGGAGAGAAAGAAGGAAAGATAGAGACAGAGAGAAGAGACTCGGCAGCATCGGTAGTTGGTCCAGCTCTCAAGTCCCTTGTCGCTTTGCTCGACCAACGTCCCGATCTACTACTTTCGCGGTATACGACCGTCCTTTCGCATTGAAAGCTTTTATTTCCACCGTGTACAAAAGTCCAACCAGCAGCCTGGCAGGTGTATTCGCGTCTCGTTATCCCTAGGACCACTTCTTTCGAATAGCAAGGATACGTCGAAATGAAATAAATCGCGAAAGAAAGAGAGCGAGAGGGAGAGAAAGATAATATAATTTAGTCAAACAATTTTATACATTTTTTATGTCGGCATCAAAGAGATTGAGGAAAACTGTAGGGTAAATATATGCAAATTTCAAACTATTTTTTTCAATTGTCGAAATATGCTTCCGATGTAAGATATTAAAGCGACAATTTTTTTAGAAAGAAAAGGCTGCGAATTCGAATATCGTTAGAACCTAACATCGAGAACGCCGAAGGGAACATACCCTGCGTACGTGTGCAGACGCGAGTGTCTTGGTGACTGCGAACAGAACTCGAGAGCGGAACCGAATGAGAAACGGAACAGCGGCGAACGCAACGGAGAGAAGCGCGAGCTGACTGCGGCAGGGGCGCAGCATGTTTATTGGCGCATCTCCCAGTCTTAAATCTTTATGTTGTCTCCGCGACGGGGTCTGGCCATCCTCCCTTTCTCCCCCTGTACCTTTGGTCGGCGAGGACCGTCCTCGCGCGCGGGAGAAGAGAGACGGAGAAGTCCCGTCCTGCATCGGCTGTAAGGAAAGAGGGCGAGAAGGAACGCGGAGCGGAATCAGCGAGAGGGAGACAGAGAGGCTCGCAGGGCGCGCACAGGGGAGAGATATATCTTCCCGGCGGAGTTTTGCGGTCGCGAAATCGAGTCAAGAGAGTCGGACAAACCGAGGAGAGGCGCGCAGCATCCACCGCATTACGCACACAGAAGCCGCGATTTTAACGTGCCTCTAGAAATGGCCGCGTGTCGCGCCGAGCTACCTCCCCGAGGGGGACGGATGCTAAGAGCGCATCGAGAGAGACTGGAATTATTAATGACCCGAGCTGTTGGGATACGCGCGGGAAGAGCGACGTGCGTACGAGAGTCGGTCTCCGCTCGAGATTACGTCATCGGCGGGGTTGATGGGAAACGAATACGTAATCACTGCGCGTTCACCACCTTGTCATTTACGATTTTAAACATCGTTCTCGACGCATCATAATTATTTTTGTATAATTATGTTCGTATAATATAGTTTCATATTTTACATATATAATATACATACACACACATACACACACACAACGTTTATATAAATTAGTTTTAATAATATATTTAAGTATTATATATGTGTATATATATGTATATACACTAAAAAACTTGTTAACTTGACTAAACCTTTCAACTAAATTACTATTTTGTTAATTCAACATATATTACTATTTAATTGTAAGTCAAAAATGTACATTTTGTTAAATTTAATATATTATATTTAATTTAAATATTTTTATATGTTTAATTAACGAAATAATATTTAGTTGAAATGTTTAGTCAGTTAACAAATTTTTTTCAGTGTACATATAATTATTTGAATATGTACAAATTATTTTATCATGTAAATACACTAATTTGTGGTTTTTTGAGGGCGATATAAATTTTGAATCGATTCGAGAACGCCGCGCGAAATCGAGATATGATCGATTAACTTCGATCTGTAGCATACGTCAGTCAGGTTGGACGAACGCGCGCTTCACTCGACTCGCTGCTCGCTGTCAAAAAATGACAGCTCTTTACGGGAGACAGCTCATCGTGCCGGTGATGTTCTAACGCCTCGATATTATCATTATTATCGTTATTGTTATCGCGCATAAAATATGTGCCGATCGAGTGTCTTTGACAGGAATAAATGGAAAAAACAAAGTTAGTGGTTATGGCGACACCCGGGGTAAGTTTATAGCCGACATGTATCGTTTATTGGATTGAGCATTTATTAATTAAATTGTGGTAGTCGAAATAAGCAGCTTCGTTGCTCTCTTGAGGTTTTTAAGCGAGAAAATTAACCAGCTGATTAATAATAGAAAGATAATTTAGAAATTGTCATCTTATATCGCTCGAATTATTTTCTTTCTTTCAAATTAGCAATGGCGCGCGCTCGCTCATTAATCTGCTTAATTTACGATAGGTGGCGCCACTGAAACGTGCGTATAGGCGCCTAGAATAGGTATCGTTATATTTAAAAGTCGAACTTGCGGCCGAACGACTACAACTTTACGCACAGTTTCGCTCAACGATTTACTGAGGTTTTTATCATTTGTATTATATATTTAACTGAACATATGACAACCGTAATAGTCGATATAGAATGAGATCTGAGAAGTTAAATGATTTGTATATAAACCATTGTGTTAAAGAAATCAATTTTTATAACCTAATATACTTGCATATTTCGCGCCGAGAAAGATAATATTCGCACGCAGTTTGTGCGTTTACTTAATTAGACGATTGCTTTTACAAATAATTGGTAATTTATTCACAAATATACATAAACATACATTATATATATATATATATATATATATATATAGATATATATATAAAATATATATATATATATATATATATATATATATATAAAATATATATATATATACATAAACATTTTATATACATATTAATTTATTCACACACACATTATTATATATTTTGTTCTACATATATATATATATATATATATAGATATATATATAAAATATATACATAAACATTTTATATACATATTAATTTATTCACACACACAGACATGTATTATATATTTTGTTCTACATATATATATTTCTTTTTTCTAGATTACATCACCACCAAAATAAGCAATTAACTTGGAATAATGTTGTGCGTGTTTGGACTGTTCGAGATTATCGTTCGAGTTGGAGTGAGGCTACATCATACAAACATCATCATCATCGTGAAAGGTACGTCTTCGATATGCATTCATGTCAATTCGAAGAAAGGAGACGCGGCATTTCGCATCGCGGATTCCTCCGCTCGCACAAAGGATTTTGACGATCCCTGAGTAAGTGAAATATCATCGGCAATCATTCACGCGAGATCTTTATCGTGACCCCTGACCCTCGCCGAACTCGGGAGCAGTTTTACGCCGATCACCAGAAGGAGATGAGAGGGAGGTATATATATCTATCTATCGATCCGCGGAGATCGCGACGCAGGAATGTGAAACGCTTCCTCTCAAGGAGTCGCGGATCCACGCAAGGATCGCGCCCGAGAGTGCGGAAAAATATTTGCTTGCGACGTTATTCGCTGCATGCAGGCGATAATAAATAAACTTCGGCATTTCGCGTATTTCTTCCCGCATATACAGACACGACTTCCGATATTCGAGTATCTTATCTCTGCTGGTCGTTCAGCCATTGCGGAATGCGATCGTTGGACAATAGTAACGCTAATTTATCACTTATTTCGAGTACTTAAATTACTGTATATTAGTATTGTAAGTATTCGAAATAAGTGATTAATTAGCGTTACTAGTGATAAATTTCTATAAGGTATTAACAATAAGATATGTTTTAAGCGACTATATCGAGATTTTTTTTCATTTTAATAAAGTATTTCTAAAATTAGTATGCGCAACTTTTACTCTATTATACTATAAATGCACAGAGAGAATTTTCTCTTAGAATTTATTCTGAAATGCATGGTAATCGTGGGACAATATAGTATTGGAAGAATTTTATAAGAATTTCTCTGATTAATATATTTACCAAAATAAAAAATATTAATAATCTAGCACGATAAAATATGTTATAATATATTATTTATTGAATTTAATACATTTATTAAATTTATGATATATATATTAATTAATTTTACTATATATTGATTAATTATACTATATATCAATATATAAAATTAATATAAGTAAAATTTCACAATAATTTAAAAAATATTAAAAACTATATTAAAAACTTATACTTCTTTAAATGTTTTAAATAGAATAGATGCCAAAAAATAAACATAAAATATTTTATATAATTTTGCAATGCAGCAAAATATTTTTAAGCTTAATTATTCATTATAATTTTAACGTATGCAGCATGATAATTTTTGACTTATTATCAAAATGATATTTGTAATAAATTTTGCGGTAAAATATGACAAACAATTTTCTCTGTATAGTTATAAATATTATCTCGAGGTATTTGCATATAATTAAATTAAATTATATATAATATAATAAATTAAAATATATAGAGTCTTTCATGGATCAATTTCGGTTAGTCGAAATATTGATGCACATTTTATATATATAATATAATAAAATAAATAGATATCGAGTACAAAAAAAAAATACAAAGTTATACTTGCGAAATGTGAATATAATACAAAGTTATCATATATTTACGAAATGTGTCCCCCTTAACGGGGCACATTTGTCGATAATCAGTGCTCCGATATCGATCGAATCTCACGTGGGAGGTAAATAGAGAAGCCGTTTTTGTGTTATCTCGATGTTTATGCGTTTCGAGCCGCCCCTCGTTGCTCGAATGAATAGACGGCGAAGGAATAGGTGCCGTCGCGGTTTCGCAAAATGATAATTAGGCTTTTTACGGTACACGGCCAATTCCAATCTACATTGTGTGTTTGAGGTGAATTCTTGCGCGGTAAGGAAATCGCGCAATACTTTTCGGGGGCCCCCCCGGACGAACTCGCGTTGCGAAAAAGTGAAATGTGTTGTGTACCATTGCGTTTCCATTGTTGTGTCACGGGGAGGCGTAAAACGGGGCAAGGTTGCCACTCGCGATTGTTCGGGAAAAAGTCCCATACAAGTTCGATTCCCTCTTGAATCCTTTGTATATTTTGCGCTAGATATATCTATCTCCCTTATTATAGTATATTTATATATATGGAGATCTAAATAAGTGCAAAAAATTTTAGGAGATTATTCTGTGTCGAAAATTAAGGGGGTTTCTTATATATAAATAAAGGATATTTATTAATATTTTTAAAAAATAATTTAATTTTTACCTCCTTCTTTAGAAAAGTATATAACTCCTCAGGGAGAGATATAAGAGTTTATGTTTATATAAGAAACTTCTATTAATTTTCGACAAAGAATCTCCTAAAATTTTTCGCACTTATTTATAGATACACTTTGTATATATAATGTAGACTGGCATATCGACTAACCCTGAAATCGATCCACGAGAGTCTATATATAGATATATTTTAATTTAATTATACGCGATGAATATAGAATTGAGATAATATTTATAAAAAATTATTGTAGAGTACAAAACTGCGCGTATAAATTTTAGAAACACTTTGCGCGACATTAAATCGGTCAGGACATAAACTTTCTACGACTATCAGGAGACTCACGCTGTTCTTGACGAAAAATTATCCTGAAATACGCAATCTCTGTGGCGTAAATGAAGAGGTTTGAGAGAGGAGAGATGATGAGAGAGGGAGAGAGAGAGAGGTTCTAAGTGCGCGTTTCCCATTGTGAAAATCTCGGGGATCCCTGACCTCCGGTGGCTGCTCGCTTTAATTACGTTTGTCATTTCATAGCCCGGTGTCTCATTATAAAGAAAGTTCGAGGCATAACTCAGCACACTTGTTGCGAACCTAGGTGGCCTCTTTCTGGTAACGGCACTAACCAGCCCAACCAGACGACCAGCAGCAACCAACCAACCAACCAACCGACCAGTCATGAGCCCCCTTTTACCTTACGTAGCCCTCCGCGTGCCTCTCTTCGCATCGCCGCTCCAGATCTTCGGATAAGAGCGAACACCATTTTAGCGGTTCCTTACACACCAGACATCCGCTCTTTTCCTATATGTATATATATATTTACAGCGGCACTTCAGAGAATCTAGCTGCATTTTTTCCGCGCGAATGTCAAGCGAAGAAAGAAAGAAGGGATGGATGGACGGGAAGGTAAAAGGAGAAGAAAGAGTGAAGGAAAGGGATGCCGAAAGAGAGGAAGGAATTGAAAAAGAATAGGGACACACGTGTCAGAACCGAAACCTTCTAATCCTTCGTACATGGGTTCTTAAGTACGCGTGAGACCGGAGGTAGAGAACGGGATTCGTACCGTTTTGTGTATATGCGCGATAAGGGATTTTGCTCCTCCGTAATATTCCCTGCAATCAGATCTAGCGTTTGTTTGACGTTTAACTGGACCGAGAATTTCGCTACCGTTTGGATGGATCATCGTCATCTTAGCGTTTATTAGAGAAATTCGATTAAAATACGCGTGGAGCAATTTTGTGTATACATATAAGAGATGTATATGATTAACGAATGTCGTTTGGTTAATTATTGATACAGCAATCTCTTCATTTTTTTTTTCAAGTTAATTATTCATTTGTAAATCGATCGTAGATATTTGAGAAACTGATTAAAATGAAACAACGTCTCAGATCTAGCATTTGTTTGACGTTTAACTGGACCGAGAATTTTGCTACCGTTTGGATGGATCATCGTCATCTTAACGTTTATTAGAGAAATTCGATTAAAATACGCGTGGAGCAATTTTGTGTATACATATAAGAGATGTATATGATTAGCGAATGTCGTTTGGTTAATTATTGATACAGCAATCTCTTCATTTTTTTTTCAAGTTAATTATTCATTTGTAAATCGATCGTAGATATTTGAGAAACTGATTAAAATGAAACAACGTCTCAGATCTAGCATTTGTTTGACGTTTAACTGGACCGAGAATTTCGCTACCGTTTGGATGGATCATCGTCATCTTAGCGTTTATTAGAGAAATTCGATTAAAATACGCGTGGAGCAATTTTGTGTATACATATAAGAGATGTATATGATTAGCGAATGTCGTTTGGTTAATTATTGATACAGCAATCTCTTCATTTTTTTTCAAGTTAATTATTCATTTGTAAATCGATCGTAGATATTTGAGAAACTGATTAAAATGAAACAACGTCTTGTGTGCACATTCTCTGGATTTTCTCTGGATTTCACAAGCGGATGTCGCTTATCTAGCGAGGTCTTCTTCGCTGTTATCCCGTAACGTTACTTCGTCCGCGAGATGCCTAATCGCGCATGCTTCATATTCAGGTTAATTTCGCATTTAATTGCAGATTTATCTGTTTACGAGACCTATCCGCTATACAGTTAGAGCGATAATCAATCTCACCGGGAACGGTGAGAAGATCCACTTTAGGAGAACCGTCACTTTATAAAATTATGTGCTGCCACATTGTGGAGTCGTATTTATAATTGTAGCAACGCGAGGAATAATTAATCCTATGGTATAGAGCTGGGCAATTATAATTAATGGCACAGGAAATTGTGCGCATTTATTACAATCGAATATAATATATTCAAATGCGATTAGAGAGTAAACAATTAATTAGCACAGTATTCGGATAATCAAATCTTCGATCGAGGGGCTATTATAATCGAAATAATTGACAGATTCTTTTCTCGATAATAAGTATATTATTATATAAAAAATATAGACATTCTTTCCACGCTTTTTCTATTATAAATACGTAATACCTTATATACACATAGGATACCTATGGTGACCATTCGTCCTTTATTTCAAGTAGCTGTCCTTTAGAGATTTATTCATTTTTCCAAAATTCAATTTTATTCTTTATTTAAAAAATGTTATTCTTTATATTACAATTTTGTCTTTTATTTTTTTATTTAGCGTTTCATTGTCTAATGAAGTATTAACGTGAGAATTTATATGAAAAAAACGGTACCTCTTATTCGGAATCTATTTAAGAAACCAAGAGTTTGTTTCAACATAGTCGAATTAGTTTTAAACTATAAGCATAAGCATTTTTTGCTCGTCGAACTCCACTTTGATCGTAAACTCTCTAAATTTCTTGAAGTGAGATTCCATTCTTTTTGAGTGAGATTTCACTCCAAGTTTAGAGAGTGATTTGGTAACATGTTGAAACAAAGCCCAAAATTTTCAAATTTGTCATTTATTTTCTCTTGGGAAATATAGTATACATATATATATATATACAGGGTGTTTTTAAAACTGTCATAGATTTTAAGAGCTTATTCTGGGAAAGTCAAAATGAGAAAAAAATGCGTCCAAAAATAAAAGCACTCATAATTTCAATGATTTTTTCTCGCAACTTTAGGGGCAGGGTGTCTAGCGATCAGAGAAATCCAGAAAACCGGGCATTGTGAGGGAATTTTATAAATCTGGAAATGTCAGGGAAAATAAGTCAGAAAATTTTACTATTTATCTGGATTTTTCACATTATTCTACATTTGTCTCAATAATTTGAATTTTTTATTAAATATATAAATATAAACTTTTCCTTGACACTCAGCACGCTATTTTTTTGCGTTGTTAAAAATTGATTCATCTACAGCGTGTTCATTAATTTATATTTTCATCGTGTTTGATAGAGACAAAACTAAAAAATTTGATACAATATAAATAAGAAAGGTGATTATTTAGTTTATAGTGACATGTTTGTTTCAATTATCGCGTACATAATGCAGATTGTGTATAATTGATTTAAATTTTTGTTTTAATAACTTCCGACCTTCCTTTTCATTGTTGACAAAAATATTTCAAGAATTTCATGATTTAATTGATCAACATTTAATTGATTTATATATGCAAATTATGTATAATATAATTAAATACTACTAAAAAGGAAAAGATAATACTAAAAAATCAGGGAAAAAATTAATTTCTGGTCTTGGAAAATCTGAAAAAGTCAGGGAATTTTTTTCATTGAGTTTGCTGGATCCTCTCAGAGTTGAGGGGGCTGTAACGAAGGAAAAATATTTTTGGAACCATATATATGTTTGTAGGAACTTTTTTTTCTTATTTTGACCACTAGAATATCCCCTTAAAATCTCTGACATAGTTTTAGAAGCATTCTGTATAGTTTTTCGCTGCGAAATATCGCCGCGGCGGCAATTTTCCCGCGATTGACTCGGCGTTGCATGTATGTAACTCGATTGCGATTTGCGTATACGAATCCTGACGGCACGGCTGATTCGATCGCACATAAAATCTAGCTTTGCATGCTGATAAGAGGGTCCCCGGCGCACCTGTGTGCCGTACATCACACCACGCCGCACTGCGTGTACATGCAATAACGCACACGCGTAAAAAGACCTCGCCGCGCTATATTACACCTCTCTCCCTCCCCTTGTTTCCGACCCTCTCCTTCGTCACCTTCTCCCTCTCGCGCCTTCTTTTTTCCTCTTTCCTCTCTAAGCGTGTACGCGCGCACGCAGATCCCGCGTGTCGATGTGGGTACGGTTATTAGCCCAGAAAGCAAGGCCCCTGCTTCCGGTGTAGGCACTTCAGTTCGAGAGTTTCTTAACCCCTCCTTATACACGACTCGGCCTGGCCTGGCCTAAGACTCTGCCCCGGCTTGGCCTGCTGTCGGTTGCGGGTGGTAGGTAGCTAGAGTACCGTAGAGGTACGCGAGCAAAGCTATAGCTTATACAGGGTGTTCCGCGACGAACCTTCAGACTCCTCCCGGTGCCATGGAGTCGATTTTTTTTCTCGAGAAAGATGGAGAAATTATCTCGAGGTTACTGTAAAAGCGATCGAGTTGATCGAGAATAATAGATGTGAATTAATCTGTCTGAAAAAACTGGTAACTTGACTAACTCTTTCAATTAAATCTTATTTTGTTAATTGAACGTATAAAAATATATTTAACTTAAATACTAATATATATTTCATTAATAAAATAGTAATTTAGTTGAAAGGTTTAATGATAATGAAAGAGAAAATAAAGATATCAATTAAAATTTCTATTCGCTCGTGTATTGTATAAAACAACAAATGTATTCAAAAAAGGCCAACTTATCGAGCCATATTTAAGATGTATCTAATTAAAATTTATTCCATATTGATATATTGTTTATTGTCTGAGATATATATGGAATAAATTTTAATTGGATACATCTTAAATATTGCTCGATAAGTTGGCCTTTTTTGAATACATTTGTTGTTTTGTGATATATAGAGACGTGCAATCGAGTTTTCGGGGATATCTCAAGGTTCGTCACGAGAAAAAATCATAGATATTTCTCGAGTATACATTACAAACACCCTGTAGGTAGAGATATACAGAGATAAATATATATCCGGTATGCACACACCGGGGTGGATTATTTATCAAACGGCGATTTTTTCCCGCGACGCGGTGGACCCGCGACCTGTCTCACCAGGAGATCTCGTAGATTTCGAGAGACACCGAGAACGATGCGCACGATTTCGATGCACGCGATCTCGATTATCCCTACAGTAGCGATTCGCGATTGCATTAATTTATAGACTATATATAGAGAGACAGCTTTATATCGCTGGATAATTGATAAAAAATTTAGAGAAGAAATATTTTTATTTTAAAAATTAGTATGCTTTAACAAGACCAGCCGAACAGCTGTCATCTGTCATCACCTGTCAGATTTAAAACTTTTGAAATAAAAATTAGGATCAAATTCAATTGGATATATATATATATATATATATATATATATATATATATATATATAATATACTGAAATTAATTTTCTTTTTATTAATTTAAAAAAATAGTATGCCTTAACAAGATCGGCCGAACAGCTGACAGCTGTCATCTGTCATCATCTGTCAGATTTAAAACTTTCGAAATAAAAATTAATTTATTAAATTCGATTCGATATATATAATATACTGAAATTAATGATTGAGAAAAAGAGAGAGAAAGGGACGAACGTAATTTGTAGACAGAACGAATTTTGCGGTATTCCTCAGAGTCGCGAAGTCGTTCGTACAAAGTCTCGAGACGTTCGCGGTCTTTCGAAAGTGATGACCCCGCGAGCGGTAAAGGTGCGTGCAGCTGCTTCCTCCTCGGAAAGCATTTTATATACGTATGGAACAACACTAATGCGATGGAGATTAGCTTACCTGCTAGTTCCCATGAACTATTTTTGAGCTTAATCGTTGCGCTGATCTGCTGTTATACGCCGTACGGAGGCGCTGCGTTGTAACAGATAATTACTTGCGTGCTGGCGGGGGATAGACGTTCCTGGATCGCTGCTAATGAGCCTCTCTGGAATATTATCGATGCGCGCGTACGGTAGCGTGCTTATAACCGCTCTTCTTTTCCCGGGGACGAGGAATTTTTTTACAACGCGCTCTCGTCGGAAAATCCTTTGTTCCTCTAGGCTGCAACTAATAAATATACACGCATGTTACGTCCATTTCATGTTTCGCCTCCAGCTATACCTCTTCTCCGTGAAAAGAGAGAAATTTTTCTCTATTTTAAGGCTCCCGGATCCTCTTGCTGCAACACATGCTGAAAATTTTTAGATGCCATTTTTCAAATGAAAAGATATTTCGATGAGACACTATTTCAAATGACTTTGGCACACTCTTAAAATATGTCAAAAATTATCCTTTTCCCTTTATAATGAATTTATATTCATTAAAATTTATTATTATTATTAATTATATTCATTTAAAAATGGCATCTATAAGAATTGTTAGCATGTGTTTTTTCTTTTCTAACGTCACAATTCCAATTTGGTCGGCGAGGAGTCAGGAGCCTTAAATAATAGTAAAAACAATTGTACGTTTGAAAAAAATACAATTTCGTCGAAAGATCGCTCTCTCCCGTCAAACCGTTCGTCTTTCGCTGGCGCGTATCGCGTCTGGGTCACAGGTGAGAGATTAAAGAATCCGCACTCGACTTCTCTCTCTCCAGTTGAGAGCTCACGTGGAAATGGGATCGTATGCTTGCACGCAACCGTTGTAATGATCGTCATCGATTCAAGATGCGTCGATGTAACTCGCGAGTCGACCGATGGCGAGTTTATTTTATTCTTTCCCACGTGACACGAAGGATTTACGCGTTGACGGATGGAATTATTTTAATTATATATCTATATATTAGAATTCAAAAAAATAGACTCACATTAAATTTAAATATACAATGCGACACGAGTAATATATCTCTTGGCATGAAATTCGCGCGATTCGAATCGCGGTCTCGCTAAAATCGCATATACATATAGCAAAAACTATTGCAACGTCGGAAGTGGCAATGCCCGGCAAGAGAGCGTACGGTTCTCAAAGGGTTAATTGGGCATAGTAACTCTTCAGGTGACCAAGCTCCATGGGAGTGTGACGAAAAGAACCCGGTTTCGTGCGCGGAATTAAGTATACAGTACCCACGTCTCTATTTATAACACCTTATAGACGAAACGCGTCTTCTCGCTCATCTTGTCGAAGGGAAATAGGGAATGTCCTTGCGGCATCGACGTTCGTTACACCCTGCTAAATATGTTGTTATCGCACGTCCGTTCCCATATCTTTCTCTCTCTCTACATATTACATATTATACATATTATATCGTCTCATTAACGCGATAACATTCCTGAGAAAATTAAAAGGAATCTTATTTAATATTTATATATTAAGGTAAGATATATAGATTATTTAGAAAGGGCACAGTTGAAAAATTTGCGTTAAATTTAACAGATATCTCTCACAAGTCCCAAACGGTCCACAGAAATTGTTGTGTTAATTTAACATAGATATGTTAAATGGAGACACAAATATTGTGTTAATATTTTAACACAAAATAAATGCAAAACTTCAAGTAATTTAAAATATTTGTGTAAAATTAATATAGTTTTAATGTAAAAATATGTTAATTTTAGATTTTATCATCCCTACTTATAAAATTAAAAATTAACATTTTTTCTGTAAATTTAAACAGATAAATCTTGTCATTAATAAAACAGAACACATTTATTGTGTAAAATTCAAAATAGATGCACATTGTGTTATGTCTACATCTTTTTTTTAGTTATTTTAATAATTTAACATTTAAGTTTAATTAACACAACAGCAATATGTTAAATTAACATATGAATGTGTTAAATATTTAACACAAAAATTTTAACGGGGACTTTTTTTAACAAGAAAACAAATTTTCCTACTGTGTACATATTTTTATTTAAAGATATATAAGGTACTTTTTGAAATCATATTAAATGCAGATTTCGATTCGTATATAATATATTGTGCGTGCGATCTCATATGTATATACGGTCGTTTAAAATCGATGACGTTATACTGGGAACTCGAACGTTCATTATGCTCTGTCTCCAATCACGTGTGACAAATTATTCGCGCGTCACTTCCTTTGGTGCACTGACGAGATTTCCACGGGGTATGACCTGAGAGACAGACAGTCTGACAGCCATGCCCAATTTTCTATAATACATGCATAATGTATGCACATTGCAAATCGAAAGAGTACCGAAAGAGTAACGAAATAAAATTAATTTTTTTTAATTAATTCAAATTATTTTGTCGAAGCGAAGAGATTTCGAGAATTTTAAATAAATAAAACAATTAAGAGTTTTTTTGTAGTATAAAAATTGATTTTTTAATTAAATTTTATCTTGCACTAAAAATGCAATACTGCCTTATAATTTATTTATTTAAAATAAATAAATATTTATCTGTTTTGAAAAGGATTTTCTTAATATATTAAATAAATATGTTTTATACTAAGTTAATATTATTAGTTTCAAATATAGTCCTCAGTTATCGGAAAATTAAAAGATTGCGAATAAATTACACGGTCTCTTGCAGACTTTTCGTACAAGAGAAGCGTTCTCACGATATCGACTGACAGAACGTGACGTAACAAATTTTAATGAGATACTTATTTAGATCGCATGCATATTTTATCAAATTTTCGATATTCCATCCAAAACTCCCGATTCATGACATGTTTCGAAACGTCATAAAACCATATCTCTGCCTAAATTTCATTAAACAAGAAAGAGGAAAAGCGCTGCGAATGAGCCTGAAAAGAATCTCTCAGCGAAAGATGGAGCAAATACGGATAAAAATCAGTCTCGATATTAAAAAATGGCGAACAACGTCGCGCGACGTTCTCTGACAGTAACATCGTGCGGTTCAGGTCAAGTCTCTCTTTTTCTCTCTCTCTCTCACTCGGAATAGGATATATTAAAAGAAAAAAAAGTATCATCCTTGCGTGTCGGAGCCGCGGCTGAGGTCGAGGAGCCACACGACGCCACAGCACACACGAGGCGGTCGTGCATAAGTCAGCACTCGCAGGATATTTCGTCATTTCCTGCTTCTCACGCGATACAATCTAAATTAACTATGTTCGCTTGGCTAGGCCTCCTCCCTCGCACGGAGAAGTCTCTCTCGCATCTCTCAAGAAAATTTCTTATTTCCTAGCGAGGAGGGCCGCGTCGCCGCCGTCGCTGACGTGCACGAGGTGTACACCAAGGGGGACGACGAGAAGGCTGAAGACCCGGGGAAGACTTTCGCAACGTTCCCGTTTTGCGCCGTCAGGTGAGTGAGTTGCCGCTAATTCTCGCATTTTCTCCGCGGCTCGGGAAATCGGCCCTTTTTTCATGTCCTCCCCAAACCGGAAGAGAGATTGCGCGTTCACCTGTTCGCGGAAAGAATTATTTCGATCTAAATTCTAGGCTGAACAAAAATTTATTAACTTGACTAAATTTTTCAATTATAAATTTTATATATATATATATATATATATATTTAATTATATAAAAATATTTAAAAATGAAAAATAATATATTATTGAACCTTACAAAACGTATATACATATTTGACTTAAATACTATTATAATATACGTTCAATTATAAGAAAATAATATTTAGTCAAACGATATATGAAAAAGAGAAGAAGCGAGGAACGAGTCTAGAAATGATCTCTATATGCGAAAGATGGAGAAAATACCGCTAAAAATCTCTCTCGATGTTGGAAAAAAGAAAAATTAGGGCGTTTCGCTGCAACGTAAACAGTCAGTCTCGTGAAAGAAAAGTCGAAGCTAGGCGATTTACGTTTCACACACCGGCCAACTCGACTGTGACTTTTGCGAATTCCCGGAGGATTCTAATTTGTACGCCTATCCTCGGGAGGAGAGGCCGTTTTACGGCTCGAACGAAGCAGCCGTGCGGAGGAAGTAGGGCGTAAAGTGCCTTGAACTTTGAACCGCACGTTTTTTTTTCTTTTTAAATGACGCGAATAGGGAACTCTCTGCGAATGGGAAACGCGATAATCTTCGTGTCAGCACCTTATAATTAGTATTAATATTCTTTTAGATCGTCATCAACATTAATCTTAAACATCAAAGTAAAAATGAAAAAAGATATCCTTGGGTCGCATCGGCAACATTTATCTTCAAAGTTAGAGAGAAAGAGAGAGAGAGCAAATATAGCATTTTTAGAATTATTTTTATTTATAATTTATTTTATTTTTTTTTATTTATAATTATTTTCTTATTGCTACTTTCGATGTCGTGATCAAAATTTTCCCACGCTATAATTGGTCATAAATTATTGTGTAGAGATTTCAGTCTTATTCTAATTTTATGTGTTTCGGAAATTAGGGGTACCGAATTTCTTAACCTTTCAAAAAAAAACTTATTATCCCAGAAATATTCATTAAAGTAAAATAAGTTCGTCGTTTAAAGGTTTTTAATTAATTCGAGATTACGATGAGAGGTCACGCGCGCGCGTCCGACACGTGGCTTAAAATTTGGACGAACGTCTGACCAGTGATGGAGCGCATCACTTGCCGCGGATGGTTCCTCGATATTCTCCTCTCTTCCTTTCCTCGCATAAATTCCGTAGGTATATGCGCGGGAAAGGCTCGCATTAAACGACACGCGCGATGATTACGATCGGACGGTATGCTTTTTCAGCAATTTTGTAATTACGTTCGAGCGATTAAGTCGCATTTTTTTCTCCTCGGAATCCTCGAGGTGGTAGCAACTTCAAAGAACGCGCGAAGGGAACGAGCGAAAGAAAGGAGATGATATCGGCCACATGGGTGTGTGAAGCGCGGAAATGTTGTGCGGGGAACACGCGTTCCTAATGCGAAAAAGAGAGGGAAAGACATAGATAGAGAGAGAGAGAGAAAGAGATACAACTGACCATGGTGCGAATACACGCGTTCGTAGAAAAAGGGGGATATACGGGTGTTTTGCATAGGACGAGCGTGACGATGAACCTTTTGTCTCTTGCTCTCGAGTAACGCGACAACTGATCAACGATTAGCACATCGATGATTGACTCTAATCACGGGAGTCTGCAGGATTTTTTCCAGGAGGGGGCATTATTTTATTTCTTTAATTCAATTTTATTTTTTTTTCGTTATTTTTATTTTATTTATATTAAATATGCAAAGTGTTTATTCAAAAGGAGAGCAAATTCTTAATTTTATACTGATTTTTAAGGGGGGGAGTGCCCTCTTTTGCCCCCTGTTCCCTGCAGATACCCATGACTCTAATATAATTGACTTTTTTATTTTTTTCATATTAAATAGGTATGCAAAAAAAAATTCCGGTGTTT
Source organism: Nylanderia fulva (assembly GCF_048542155.1). NCBI lineage: Eukaryota > Metazoa > Arthropoda > Insecta > Hymenoptera > Formicidae > Nylanderia > Nylanderia fulva. The sequence goes on along the minus strand of NW_028190807.1, from coordinate 784,583 downwards.
ATTCAAAAGGAAAGCAAATTAATATTTTTACTGATTTCAAGGGGGGCAAATGCCCCTTCCCGCCCCCTACTTTTTTATAAACGCCCATGACTCTAACATAATTGACTTTTTCATTTTTTTGATATTAAATATGCAAATAAATTGTAGTGTTTACTCAAAAGGAGAGCAAATCCTGAACATTTTGACTGATTCCAAGGGGGCAAATGTTGCCCCCCGCCCTCCTAGACTCCCATGACTGCAATATAATTTCTTTGTATTACACGTGCAGACAAAGTGGCACTTTGTGTGCGTGTTTTCTGTGCGGAAAGCGGCCGATTTCCCACGCCGTCATCTAGCGGCGACGCGGTGAGTGAATAAGCCGCATTCAAAGCCATTGCCTACGGCTGAGCCGCGTTCAAAGTCATTGCCCACGGCTTCAGCCGTGGGCAATGACTTTGAACACGGCTATTCCCGCACCGTGCCGCCGCAAGATGGCGGCGTGCGATCAGCCACCTCGCGCACAAAAAACGCGCACAAAGCCACTTTGCCTGCACTTGTAATACAAAATATCGTGTGTATCAAGTGCGGATTGACAATTGTTCACTCGTGTGGGGTGGTTCATCCCCCGCACTCGTGACCAATTGTCAACTTTCCGCACTTGATACACAATATACCATTCTTTTTCCCGCAAATCTTCGCCAACGTTATCCAATCGACAGGTACACCTATCTTTCTCCCATCGTTTTCCCACATCTCGCGAGTCTCGAAGTTAGCGCGAAACGGGGCCGACCAACGTCGCGTGACGTGTCACACGATATATGCACGCGTGCACACGCGCGTATCTATATATGTATACACGCGCGATCGGGTCTCCCCGCGGTGGTGTTTCTAACAAATTAACGGGCGATATCTCTCGTCGTTTCACCCTTCTTCCTTTGCCTTCTGGCTCCACCTCCGGCCCGGCTCGTGAGAGGAACATCCAGCGAGAGAACGCGCTCGCGTCGGGAGAGAGAGAGATCATTTTTGCCACGTATTTGCAAACTGAATAATAAATAGCACGGATGTATGTACGCGAAAGAGCGACGCGTTCCGCCTTCACGCAACTCGCGCTTCGCGCGGATTGGTCGCACCGGCTGCGAGGGACGGCACGATATTCATTCCGTCGTCTCTCCTCCGCTCCGTGGACCTACTTTGTACACGCACACGCGCGTACTCTCCCCGGGTTGCACGTGCAAGATCAATTCCCGTGGAGGGGAATGCACGTATGCACGCGCGTTCCGTTGTGTGCGCCCGTGCATCTTTCTCTTTCTCTCTCTCTCTCTCTCTCTTTCTTCATCTCTCGCGAAGCGAAGAGAAGCGGCGAGAACGGGTCCGTCTTCCCTTGCTTTGGTCCGCTTCTCTATGTGTCTCTCTTTCTCTCATTTTTCGATTTCCTCTTGAAAAATGAAGAATTTCTTCTCCCTTACTATCGTGGGCATCGCAACATTTTTTCCAGGAGGGGGCATAATTAAATTTTTTTGTTCTTTCTTAGTTTTTTTGTTATTTGAATTTTTTTATATTAAATATGCAAATAAATTGCAGGGTTTATTCCACGGGAGAAGAAATTCTTCATTTTTTGCTGATTCCAAAAAGGGGGCAAATGCACCCCTGCAGACGTCTATGACTCTAATATAATTGATTGTTTTATTTTTTTTTTTTTATATTAATTATGCAAATCAATTCCAGTGTTTATTCAAAGGGAGAGCAAATTTTTTTTTTTTTACTGATTTCAAGGGGCAAATGCTCACTCTCTTCTGCGGACGCTCATGCTTTTATAGATTGCATAGATGCATTTTTTGGTGAATCTTTGCCTCTCTTTTTTTTTTTACATAATTATGTATTACGTGACTTTATATAATTTATTTTTATTAGAACACATTACAGTTTTATTTTATAAGTAATTTTTGCATCCGACAAAAATTTCTCGTTTTCTTTTCCCACCACTTTTATGTCACTTTGATATTTAGCCCTATATAATAGTTTTATATCGAATACTTTATTTTTCTTCATACGTTGCATCTTGTTTTACTTAAAAAGTTCTTTTAAAAAATATCTCTTCTTTCCTTTACGTCCATTTCTTCCTTCGATTCTTGACGGACCAAAAGTATATAACTATATATACCTACCCGCATAACCACAAACGAATACACATTCATTCTCCAACAAATGCTTTGCTCAATGGGTTATTCTGTCCTCGTTGCATTTTCGGCTTCCTTAAATTTAAACCTGTCATTTAGCAAGAAACGAGAAAGATGCATGGCTGGCGAAAAATGCTTCGGGAAAATTTAGAGATTTTCAAAACCGAGATTATCAATAATAGATTATCAATAATCAATGATCGATCAGTAATAATACACAATAATAATAGAAACAATATATTTTGCGATAATATGAAAACATATGTTATTATTTATAGAAATTTTTCGAGAGATCCACAACTCGAGATAAAAATATATGAAATATCAGATTGAGAGAAGGAAGGAGATTAATTGCGAGAATATCAAATTTAAAGGATATTAAATTTGACTTGCGGCAGAATAAATTAAATAATTCTTTTATGGACACGCGTGCGAAGAAAACACTTGGCGTTGAAAAGGTAATATCACCATTGAGGGGATTAATAATAATAAGAAGCAAGAGACGGAATATCAATGATAATATACGTTCCCGTCACGGCTGTAAAGAGAAAAAGAGAGAGAGACTTCATTTCGTTTTAGGGATTGTTCGAATAGCATAAATATTTATGCGCGTACGCAAGCATTACGCGCTTGCCAGCGCATTAACGAGCACAATGCACCTATATCGTTTCATATACATACCAACTGCTCAGGTGAGTGACGACCGCCCGAGCGTGTGATGTTTTTCTCAGTTTACTTTACGGTTCTTTCCCGGGGGATGTCGCTCTCTTCCGTACGTCATCAACTTCTCCGTGTTGCGTTTCTATTTTTCTAGACATCTTTTTTAAGGAGTAATAAATATACGGTAAATCATAATACAACGCGACGACTCTCTTCTAGGGAAAAAATAACTTTTTTTAATTATACAAAATTTAAGTGTAATACAAAATATAGTATGTGTATTTATTCGAGAAAAATCTTCTTTCTCCGTCGTTCGTCGCAATTTGCGCAGGTTGCAAGATGCATTTCCTAATAGATCGAAATGGACCGATAATAGTCTGTTAAATTATACGCATGGAGAGATTAATAGCGAAGATTTTTTTTCGAATGTTTTCGTCCGCATTCGCGCCGCGCGGTTATACGCGAGACGGCTACGTCATCGAGATCGGTATCGATCGTATTATCGAAAGGGCAGCATGCCGGTATGCAAGTCGAGCAAGTTAGCACGACTTACAACTAACAGCCCCCCGTATTCTCTCTCTCTCTCTCTCTCTTTCTCGCGCGCGACTTGGCTCATAATCTTTTAAATATTCAATTTTGTACGGTCGGTTTTACATTCACTATAGCGTATCGCATAGCCGCCACGCTAGATGAACTCGCATACGCGTGTACACACATTCAACTTATGCAAAAAAAATAATAATAATAATTACACATTTTCAGATCGATCATTTTTCTCGAAACGTCATTAATTAAATTATCAACTATAAAGAGTGATTCTCTAGAATATTTTTTTCTGAATTAACTAAGATATTAAAACTTAATTGAAATTAATTAATCGACGGCGATGCACTGTATCCTCGACGAAAAAATCACCGGATATTCGAGGAAAGTCCTCCCGGACGTGTAAAAGGAAACGCGCTCGAATAAGAGACTGACGAATATTTTTTTTCGCGTTAATTTGCGATGCATGATTTTGCGCGAGCTCGGAATAATTAACGCATTTTACACGGGATAAAGTTTGACGCGTAACGAAGCGTCCGACATTAACGAAGCGTTAAAGCGAGGCAGGTGTGTTATGCATTAATGTAGTAAGACCGGGAGGAATAATAAAAATCGCATAATCGCACCTCGCGGAGAGGTCGTATTAGTAATAATAATGGGATAAAGATGCGCGCGCGATTTTTATACCGGGAGGAGATAACCGCGCAGTTTATATTTAGACTCTCGCGCTTAGAGTGAATTTATAGTCATTGCTATCGAGGGGGAGGGGGATCCTTTATGCACACCGTCCCTTGGCGATATTGCGGTTGTGCCTACACTCCTCTCTGTACGCGCACTCCTCCTCTAGGTTCTCAAACCTTTTTTTTACGCTCGCGGCGGCGCACTTATCCCGTCGCGAGTTCCTCGTCGGGACTCTTCGTCGAGAACAGTCGATTATATTTATTATATATATAATATAATATATATATATCCTAATTTATCATTTTTTTTGTCTCTAAAAACGAGGCAAAATTGGTGCGAAAAAGGTGCATATATAGATATTTTTTTTCAAAATGTTTAAAGTCTTTTAAACGACGATTCCTTTGAGAATCACTGCTTTAGACGTTAAAGAGAGAGAGAGTACAGCGTGTATGCGTCTATATAATCTCTCTCGGCTTTTTTTTCACGCGCGTGTGATGACACCCACGTGGTCTCGCCGCGATTCGCATAGAGCCACCAGAGAGCCAATATTCTATATGGCCGCAACCTTTCTCCTTCTTGGTGTGCTAATCAATCTGCGTGCTTCCTACGCTCTTTTACGCGATTACGCAACACACATCGCGGCATTGTGAGGCGAGAGTGCGCGATGAAAAATTAAAAAAAAAAAAAAAAGAGAGAAAAAACGCGAAATCGAGAATCCCGCGCACGCCTCGCATTCCGAAGAACCGCGAAACAACTCGGGGATCTCTCGTCGCGTGCGAACTCGCGCGGTGTTCTTTAATATACAATGTCTCTCATTTTCCAATGACATTTGAGGGGATACTTTCAAGTATCCGAGAGAGGATCGGACTGTCGAAGTAGTTAGCTGCGCACTTTACACGCGCGCGAAATTATTGGCGCGTTCGACCGCCGGAGGCGCGATTCGAATCGCCCATTCCGCGCCAAGCGATTAAATTCACTCCAATCTAATTTCCATAACATATAATTAGTGTATTCGGATTGTGCGTCGAATAAAAAGCGATCGTTAAATATTTCCATTGTTTTACATATCTGTCAATTATCGTCAAATCGATATTTCGCAAGAGCGCACCTCTCTTTTTTCCCCAATATTCTTCGCGTTCGAAGGATTTATTGAAAAAAATCCTTGCATTTTTTCTCTTCTTTCGCTCTTTTTTCCGCGAGAAACGCGCGCTCCGGGGAAACTTTCGCGGCGATGGCGAACGTATATGGAAGGAATTCTTTAATAAGAAACTGGCCATAACAGGGCCATGTTTGATTGGTCCAGCGTTTTTCAATTCTTGCTGATACTTGAATCATGATATATTGAATAATTTTAGCAATATAATTAAAAAATAAATATCTTATAGTAAAAACATATTTTTTTAATTAAGAATTGCACATCAACAATAGTTTGAATGCTGAAGTAACTTCATGGAAGGTTATATTTATAGAAGATTTATATTTGTCATTTAAATGACAGCTACAAAGATATATATATATATATATATATATTGTATTGCTTTCTCTCTTTAGGATTTTAACGAAACATCATGGCGGACACTTGACCAGATTCTTATTTGAGAGTCTCTAGTATATAGAAAGCTATGTCCTCACTGGAGCAACAACGAGCAACTTTTTGTTGCTAAATGTTTCAAAACGATTCGACATGTATCAACTTGCGACAACATTTTGTCTATACTGAAGCAACATAATTACAAGAATTTTGGGTTTTATTTCTGTTTTTATTTTAATCGCAACTGTGTCACTGGAAATTGAAGGTCCACCCTGAAGGAACATTTATTCCTTTGCGACTTCTTGATGCGTGTTGCTAATTTTTCTTTCACCTTCACCGCTTTGAATGGAAACACACAACAACGGCAATTTTTGTCGCTGTCAACAGAAACTACTTTAAGAAACTTTCGGCAACAACTAGCAACTTTTTTAAGAAGCATGGAACATCGACAAAAGTTGTTCGTTGCTCCAGTAAAGACATAGCTTAAGGAACTTTAAGAAACTTTCGGGAACAACTAGCAACTTTTTTAAGAAACGTCGAATATCAACAAAAAGTTGTTCCAGCGAAGACATAGCTTAAGGAACTTTAAGAAACTTTCGGCAACAACTAGCAACTTTTTTAAGAAACATGGAACATTAACAAAGATTGTTCGTTGCTCCAGTAAAGACATAGCTTAAGGAACTTTAAGAAACTTTCGGGAACAACTAGCAACTTTTTTAAGAAACGTCGAATATCAACAAAAAGTTGTTCCAGCGAAGACATAGCTTAAGGAACTTTAAGAAACTTTCGGCAACAACTAGCAACTTTTAAGAAACATGGAGCGTCAACAAAGATTGTTCGTTGCTCCAGTAAAGACATAGCTTAAGGAACTTTAAGAAACTTTCGGGAACAACTAGCAACTTTTTTAAGAAACGTCGAATATCAACAAAAAGTTGTTCCAGCGAAGACATAGCTTAAGGAACTTTAAGAAACTTTCGGCAACAACTAGCAACTTTTTTAAGAAACATGGAACATTAACAAAGATTGTTCGTTGCTCCAGTAAAGACATAGCTTAAGGAGCTTTAAGAATAAACTTTCAGCAACAGCCGACAACTTTTTTAAGAAACATGAAATATCAACAAAAATTACTTGCTGCTCCAGCGAGGACACAGCTGAAGAGATGCATGCCGCCTATGCACGGGCGGATCCGCGAGGCTGCGCGCTGCCTCGAGGGGGGCACTCGCTTAGCTCGCGCGGGGCACCTTCTCCCGCCAGGTACACCCGTGTTCACCAACACATACACATATACGCAATACACACACACACACACACTCATGTTCGCGTACAGAGAGAGTGTGTGTTTCCTCCTCGTACGCTCGACCGGTCGCAACATCGCCGCCGCCGCCGTCGCGATGTGCTCGTGGTGGTTCGCCGCGCCGGGCCCGGCCCGAGTAAGCAAGTCACCTCCGCTCACCTCGGCCCGACTTCAGTTCGCCGCTCGGCTCGAACCGTCGTGCAACACGGAACGGAACGCGCAAGGCAAGCGGGCCGGCTCGGGCCCCGACGTGCCGTATTACAGTACACGCGTTGCTCCGATAAGGACGGTTTGGTCCGCTCCCGCTATTTTTACGAGCGAGACACTCGTGATGTGATACATATACATATATATGTAATACGGAATTTTCGCGCGCGGAATATATAGTTTTGCGGAAAATAAATCGAGAGAGAGAGAGAGAGAGAGAGAGAGAGAGAGAGAGAGAGAGAGAGAGAGACAGAAAGGATTGGGAAGCGGTGGGCAGAGATTCCGCGTTCTGCGCAGGCATAAACGGAAGAACGGAGGTATTATGTCACACTCCCACGCGAGCGACGGCCGTCGCTGCCGTCGCCGCTCCTGTTGCTGCTGCTGCGAGGCCCGACATCCTCGTCGTTTGACATTTCCGCGGGCGCGCAGCGCCTGACAGATCACGCGCGCCGCTACACTGTGTGCTCCTCGTTACGCTCCGGTGCATCTCGATACCGATCATCCTCCCGTAAGAGATTCCCGCGAGAAAAAGACATCTTCATCCCGTGTGTTTTTTCCAAGTGACACGCGATAAAAGAGAGTGGCTTCTTCTTAATCATCGTTAAAAAGACTCGCGTCAAAGATCGAATCGTCGGCTCCAGGGAGATCGGCATCGTGAGATCGGCGGACAACACATCGTTTAAAGGCCCTCTCGTGACAGGAAGAAGGCGAAAAAGGTAAAGATAGAACGAAAGTAGAGAGGAGGAAAAAAATCGGCGCGATTTCCACGATCGAAATTCGATCTGCACGCGCACAAGCGGTGTCGCGTATCGGTATGGCGCACGCGATACCGTCGTCGACGACGTATGGATGTGTCGACGACTCGTCTCGGCGCGGCGGATCGATCGCGACGCCGTGGTATGAAATCGGTAATGAGCTGTAAATCTCCGGCGTGTACGTCGAACCGCGTATATATGCGGGTGAGTCACACGTCACAGATACACGTGCGCGCACACGCACACATATATGTATACACACATACGTATGTATATATAACGCACATAATGTACGTGGACGTACACCTTCTCCTCGGTATTCTTTTCCCTTCGGTAGAGAAAATCGAAGGAAAGGATAATAAGCGAGAAATATACTCTCTCTTACCCGCCGGCCGGTTCCGTGGTTGGCCGCGCGCGCGTGGGCGTAAACAAGAGAGAGAAAGAGAGAGAGAGAGAGAGAGATCGGTAAGGACGGAGAAAAGAGGCAGAGGCGATTTTCTGAAAAATCCACGGTGAAACGTTCGTTAACGTTCGGTTTAGACGGCACATAACTATCCGCGTGCCGTCCATTGCCCGCGGCAGATAATCCTGTTTCCGATCGAGTAATCGATTCGACTCGACGAAAATCGATCGTCGTTTGAATACGATCGGGAAGCGTATTAAAATTCGTTTCCATCGAGAATACGCGTGATTTCATTCGCGTTTTGTTTTTCAACCAAGATATCGAGATATTTATAATATTATGCGGCGATTTATATTACATTTTCCAATAACTTAACGAGCATATTAAAGAGCGGTTAATTTTCGCGATCGCGCGTGCGATATTCGACGTTTGAATCAGCTGACGAAGCGGAAACGGTCTCTCTCTCTCTCTCTCTCTTTCTCTCGCGTCACGATTACGAATGACTTCTGAAAATTCGCGATAGAATATCTTATGCACGCGATCGATGCGCGGTATCGTTTTACAACGCGACTTAAGATCGAGAGACGGCATCACGCTATTCTCAATTATGCTAATAATAATAGTTTCTTCTAATGCTAATGCATGCAGGAATTCGACAATTATTGCTGCAAACTTCGTTTTGAAATCACACGAGAGATAATGCTCCGAAAAATTAACTTGAAAAAAAGATCTAACGTACGTCTATGTTTTTTTCTCTTTGTTTAAATGGAATTTATTTTTACGCATCAGTGCATTCTCGTTTTCAACATAAACTAAAGATAATTTCTCAGTAAATAATCCGATATTCATTATAATAATATAATTTTATAGATCTGTTTTGATCGAACTTTCAGTTCATAATTCGATATTAATTATAATAATACCTACACTAAAAACAAATTTTCAACTCAATATTAATTTGTTATTGAACACATATAGAAATATTTAAATTAATTCTAACAAAACGTATATATATATATATATATATATTTGACTTAAATATTAATATATCTTCAGTTAACAAAATAATAATTTAGTTGAAAGGTTTAGTCAAATGAACAATATTTTTTCCTCAATGTAGATAATAATTTGGACCATTAATTCTCGCAAGAATTCTCCTTCGTAACTTTATAAATTAGAATTGACAAGTGTGGGGGACAGCGAGAAGCCGACGATTTTCGAATTTTTCGCGCAGAAACGTCGAGATCGTTCATTATGGCGGCATTAGAAAGTAACGGGGCGCGTATATAGCAATATTGATTTATACCTCGTCGATTTATCGAAAGATATACTTATAATGCGTGTCTCATCGGGGGACGAGCGCGCTCATTAAAAGAACGAACCCTGTCACGATATTACTCGCGATCGAAATATACATACGCACGCCGATACTCGGAGTATTACGTAGAGAAGAATGATGGAGGCGCAACACAGAGGTCTCGCGCGCGCGCGAACGAAAACAAACTCTTAGGTGGTGGAGGCAGGGCGCACAGAATCGTGCAGTAATAATAAAGTTTTCGATTGAAAAGGCGCGACGCGCATTCCTCCGTCTACCTTCGTGACATCGGCATCCTCGGCATACGCGACGGTCGTATCGATCTGCCATTGTGATTATTATCGCGTTATATGCGTACGTCTCGCCGCGTGCGTATATGTATATAAATGTGTGTGTGTATACGTGTTTGTATCTGTGAACGCGAGGATTGAGACCTCTCCGAAGAGAGACGTGTTATGCCTTTCCTCGTGATTTTCATCGCTTTGTATGTAGAATATACTCCTTTTTCTTTTTTTCATTATTTTCCTTCGTGCGATTTAGTTTTTTCCGTTTTTAATTATGAGCGTCCGCAGAGTTTTTTCCTGAGGAGGGGCATGATAAAAATATTTTTGGTTTCTTCCTTAATTTTTAAAATTCTTATTTCGATATTGTTATATTAAGTGAAATTGCAAATAAATTCCAGTATTTATTCACAAGGAGAGCAAATGTTTAATTTTTTATTACTTTGTTATTTTGATATTTTTGTATTAAATAAAATTGCAAATAAATTCCAGCGTTTATTCACAAGGGGAGCAAATGCTTAATTTTTTTTACCGATTCTAAATTTCAATGGGAGGGAGGCGATGCCATGAGTCTAATTAAACGCCGCATCGAAGTGCGCTCTACGAATCTCTCCCTCTTCGGGAGATATTCCGGGAAAGTCTCCGATTACGTTTTGTGTGCGTCGAGGAGAGATTCCGCGTAAACTTACGTGCACGTAATCGCGTACTACGTAATCGGATAATCGCGAACGAGTCGCACGCAAGGATCGGGTTTCGTAGGTTTCGGCTTTTCTATCCTACATCGCGGGCCTCGTCGTTATGCATTCGTAACATTCCGCGCTTAATTGCCATTCGATTCGCGTACACCGGCGAAACGTCGCGGGTGTTTTACCAGCCCAGTTATTTACTGGCGATTAATCCGATCTATATTATATACGATATCGCGGCGCGATTAAACGCTCCGATCGCTTTAACCAGCTGGGATATAACGCGGTGTCCTAACTCGCGCGGTGGTCGAGACGATCAATTTCGTCGGGAAAATTATAAACAGCGAAATTGTTTCTTCTCCCTCTTTTTTATTTTGTTTTTTTTTTTCTTTTCTTTTTTTACGTTGCGAGTCGAATTTAAATTTAAATTTAAATTAAATAGATATCGCGCCGTTTCGCATCGTAGTTTTAATTAGGAAAATTGAGCATTCGATGCTTATTTTCGGGATTCTTTTAAACTTTTTTTTATCGTGATTCTGTCAACATAAAATATATTAATTGATATATTTTCTGAATTTTAATGGGGCTGATAAAGAACTGATAAATAATGCTGGTTGACATAATGGAAAAGTTTCGCTCGAGCGGAAAATCAAAGTATTAGTTGTTCAATCAGTATAATTTTAATTATATATTAAAGGTTTTAATTATATTTTATATACTATATTTGTGATATATGATGTATTGAATTTGCACTGTTTATAATATATTTTTTTAATAATTAAATATCTCGGATAATTCTCAACACGACATCGACGTCCCTTCGATCCGCATTTTATAAATTCCTGCCTTTCAATCTTTTTCTCAATCACGGGCGAGAAAAAACGCGATTCGACGATATTAATTTTTGCGCGATGGAAACTCGCGAATGATTATAGTCATTTTCGTAAGATATCCTTACGACGGCTATTAACCGACGGAATCGAGTAGAAGTCGATCGAGATATCCAGATGCCGATCGCTATCCGACGTGACTTTTCGAGCCCTTCGATTATGTGAGCTCCTTCCCCCTCTTTAATCTGTTTACGGTCGGAAATTAAATTAAAACACTTTTATTAAAACCACAATATTATCCTGCATGTAGATCGAGAAGGGTAAAAGGGAAAATTATATAATCGCGGAATTTAATCGCTCAAAGCGCGAGATTTGACAGCTGTTGCAAAACCTGCATCTAAAAACAAATTAAAATTTAATTAAATATATATATATATATATTATATATCAAGTAAATAAATATATATATATTTAATTAAATATTTAATATATATATTTAATAAAAAATATATATATTTATGAAGTAAATATATTTCGAATCAAATTACATATTCATAAAAATTGTAAAAAAAAATCCTCTCGGCGATAATAATTATTTCTCGTCTCATTATCGTCGGGAAAAATTGTCACGTGTCTCGTTTCGTTCACCCGACGGCGAAAATAATTCTCGTTATTTAAATTCATCGACGGTCATCGACATGCGAGTCGCGCGTCTCTCCTTTTAACAACCCGCCTTCATCGATCATCCGTCTAAATACGTATGTACACGTCATTAATACTCAAGTAAATGAATCTATTTTCCATGATTAACAGGCGACTCGCGTGCGGATGGAGGATCGCGCTGGGAGCTAAACGGACGATTTCGCGCTGCCAGCCGGACAGGACAGGACGATGTCATTGTCATTGAGTGTCGCGTTTCCTTATACGTTGATACGAGAGTGCGAGTGAATTACGAAGACAGAAGGGGGTGGAAGGGGCGAGAAGAGTGGCAGAAAACCGAGGGACCAAGAGAGGGAGAAAAGAGTGCATCAAATGCGTGTGAGATGGATGATACGCCAAAGAAAAGCGAAGCAGTGCTAATATATGGATGCCCATGGGTGGAACTTGGCCGAAATGTGCCAGCGTTACCATCACGCTATTCCGGCAGCGGCGGCGGCGCAGAATTCCTCGCCAGCTAGGGATCCTGCCATCGTCCAAGGCCTGTCAACAGCCCCCCATATCGATCAAGCCAGTCCGTCTTACTCTCACTACACGTAAGTCAAAATCTCTTCCTTCTTTTCTTTTCTTTTTTTTCTTTTTTTAACCCCTTTTTTAAAACCACAATATTATCCTGCATGTAGATCGAGAAGGGTAAAAGGGAAAATTATATAATCGTGGAATTTAATCGTTCAAAGCGCGAGATTTGGCAGCTGTTGCAAAACCTGCATCTAAAAACAAATTAAAATTTAATTAAATATATATATATATATATATATTATATATTAAGTAAATATATATATCAGCATGGATGTCCGCAGGAGGGAACAAAAGGGGCATTTGGCCTCCTTCGAATTATTAAGAATTTGCTCTCTTTTTGATTAAATACTAGAATTTATTTGCATATTTAATATGAGAAAAATGATAAGAAAATTATATTAGAGTCATGGGGAGTCTGTAGGAGGGTGGGGGCATTTGCCCCCCTTAGAATCAATTAAAAAATTAAGTATCTGTACTCCTTTTGAATGAACATGGACATTTTTTTGCATATTTAATATAAAAAATTGAATTTATAAAAATTAAGAAAGAACAAAAAATAAGAAACAAATAAAATTTAATCATGGCCCCCTCTTATCTCTGGAAAGAATCTGCAGACGCTCACGTTTGTCAGCAATCTGGGTCTTTTAAGGCACAAGCAAATTTCCATTCTTTCCCAAATTACTGTTTAAATTTCACCTTGTATAAACAATCGGGTATAATATTTATTAGATATTGAAATAGAGATATTAACAAATAATCGAGAATTTTTCTGGATTTGTTGAAAGTCTAGAACTTAAAAACAAAGAATCCAGTTTGCTGACGGAGAGTTAATCTCATATTTATATTTTATGAAGCGCCAAGATCTCTCTACACGGAGAGAATTTTCTCTTAGATTTTTCAGAACCCTGAAAATTATGGTAATCGTGAGACAATATATTGGAAGAATTTTTTATAAGAGTTTTTCTGATCAATATTTATCCCAATAAAAAAATTAATATGTACACAGTAAAATTAATCAAACATAATTTTTGCATATTTAATTTTTGCATCTTATTATGGCATATATATATTAATATTTTCTATTGTGTGCAAAAATATTAATCATGATTTTCAGGGTAAAAATTTTGAAAGAAAATTCTCTATACTTTTCGCGCGAGCGAAAATTCGAATCGGAAGAAGGCCGAGACTCTTTCACCCGAAAAAATTGTATTCTAAGCGCCACGAGGATCCTCTTAATTTAAGATGATATTCTTAATTTATTCTTATATTTTCAGAAAAAAATATACTGAAATTTAGAGAAATCTCTTAAATTAAGGATCCTCTTGGTGCTTAGAATACAAAACTTTTTCGGTGTTAACGACGTGCCCGAATTTCGGCGCGCGTGGCCCAAACCCCGACGATGATATCGCGAGCGTTATCACGGGTCCTTCCTCTCTCTCAATTGTATCGCGTATATATTAATAACGATACGGCGAATTAGGGATAAGTATACGACCGCGCGGTCAGGCCTCCCCGGTAATCCTGTTATTAGCGCGGCGATTAGGGGAAGATGATCCCCGGGCAAATTGTAGGGGCGTGTACCGCGCGTGTTTGGTTAACATAATCGCCGATCCGCGAGAGTCTCTCGAGAAGATATACACATATATATATATATATATGTATACCATATATATACATATATGTATAAGGACGTTTCTCTCACCCCCGAGAAGCCCCATCTCGCTCGCGCGTCTCGTTTCCCTCCTTTTTAAATTTTCTTCAGTCTTCTCCTCTCACCCCACCCCTTCTTCTCCACCCCCGCGCACCCCCACATGTGTCTTGGTGTGTTGAAAATCCATTAAATTGCAGTTTACGCTCGAGATTCAATGTTTCACTATTATTATGTCGTACGAGGGCAAAGAGGATAAAAGTGGTGTTCTCCCTTACTTTCTCTCTCTCTCTCTCTCTCTCTCTCTCTCTCCCTCGATCCTTTGGGAGGACTGTTAAGGAGGAGGTTGAGAAAATAGCATGCGCACTGCTGGCATGCGTTTCTAACGTATCGTATAATTTCAGCTATTTCTTATCTCGTTTGCTCGCAGTCTTATTTGCTTGTGTCTTCTTAAGCCACACGTATTTGCGAGATGCTGCGAAGATTTTATATTCAATGTGTTCTTCATTTTTTACGCTCGCGCGTCTGTAAAAAAAAATCACCGAGATATTTGACAAAAGGAGCGCAACAGAAAAAAAGTTAAAAATATCGCATTAATTTGATATGCAATTCGGACCTCTGTTTATGCGTCGCGCGTGGCTAGAAAGGATAATAGATAATTCTTTTTTTCGTCCGCGGTGTTTCCTGACGACGAAAATCAGCTTCATTAAAATTGTTCCGCCCATTTATTCCCATTTTGTCGCTGCCAGCCGTCGCACGGATCGCGTACCACGTCACGTTATTTCATACGCACGCACGCACGCACGTTGGACATAATTCCGGCAGATTTTATTCGAAACTCTGGCAAAAAGGTTGCAGAAATTTTTAACGTGTAATTTACTTCTAAATTCACGAAAAAAATATTAATCGCCTGGCTGTTCCTATATATTATACTTGAAATTTAATTACCGTGCCTAAAATTTAGCTATGCACAGAGAGAATTTTCTCTTAGTACTTATCCCGAAAATTGTGATAATCAATAGGAGAGTATTGGAAGAATTTTATATTTCTCTGATTAATATATTTTTATCACGATAAAAAAAAATATTAATATCTAAGTACCACAAGAAGATATAAAATATGTTCGATTAATTTTACTATGTACATATTAATAATCTTTATTGTGATATGAAATATTAATCAGAGAAACTCTTATAAAATTCTTCTAATACTATATTGTCCTACGATTATTATAATTTTCAGGATAAATTCTAAAAGAAAATTCTCTCTGTGTGATGACTAATATTTCGTTTCCGTGAGCATTAATTTTTTTATCGAAATCTTCATAAGATATATAATATAAAGTTTGAATGAATTTTTAATTAGAAACATTTTTAAATGTGTCTTTTTCCTTTTATAATGTATCTTTGGGTGGTCGGTGAATTTACGATGACACGAAGATAATAACGCTGTAATAATTCCAATACGTACTCGATCGATTCTCGTATTAATTGAGATAGAATAAAAATCTTCACTCGAATATATCGAGAGACGAGGATCTCTTTTTCATCCGATATTAATCGTTTTCATCTGCGGCTCTCGGAAACAATTAATTTCCATCGCATCTGCGGGGATTTCCTTTCTCATTTTAACCAAGAAAAAAAAATATATATATATATATAAATATCGGTCGTCGATTAAAAATATTAGTTACACGTATTCACACACTTGTTTGAAGTATCTTGACGCTACGTGCCGCGGCATTTTAATTTGACGTTTCGCGCAAAGGCAAATTATCGCACGCGAGCATAACTTTTGTTCTCTCGCGTGATAAGAATTAATATCTCGACGCGGTTGTCGCGCTTACTCGAGGCGCTCGGAGGCTCAATTTGCAAACATCGATTACATATATATATCGATAGGAACGTCAATAATTCCGCGAACGACATGTTACACCGTCCCCGGGGGTCTCCGGTTTTTCTCGGTACTCGGCGACTCGAGCTGGAAAAATAATAAGTCCTCCTCGAAAAACGCGTCGTCGTATCTCATCATGCTCTTACGGACGGCTTGATGGATCGATATTTCGGTGCGGGATTTTTCAACTTTTTGCTACGCCGTTACGTCGGAATACGAAATCGAAGAAGAAGCCGCTTGTTATGGAGCGATGACGTCGCGCTTGACCCCTGGCATGATGCGTGTCGTCGACGACCTTGTAATTTCTACGATCGCGGTGACTCAGATCGGTGACTTGACGATTAAGCAATGACTGGCAGTTAATTACGGATTAACTGTCGGTTATAGTTATTTCGACGATTTAAATATAGGCACTCGGCAACAATTTCGCGGGATACATTTATCGGTGTTTGCTGCGAAAGACGTTTTGCGTGCATGTGTGATTTCACGATTTTTCATCTATATTAATGAAGATTTTCTTTCGATTCAGATATCTGTTTTTCTTCGAAATGATATCGTTATCCTTTTTGTGTCCAATACGTAGAAGAAAATTGCGAGATAATGAACTTATTATTTGCATTGTAAACGTGGATTGCTGCAATTAATGTAAAGCTATGTCCTCACTGGACCGACAACGAGCAACTTTTTCTTGCTAAACGTTTCAAAATAATTCGACATGTGTCAACTTGCGACAACATTTTGTCCATACCAGGAATATTTGAGTTTTGTTTCTATTTCCGTTTTAACCGCGACTGTGTCATTGAAAATTGAAGATCCTCCCTGAAGGAACATTTCTTCCTTTATTGACGCGTGTTTAATTTTTCTTTTATGTTTACCGCTTCAAATGGAAACACGCAACAAGTGACAACTTTTATTGCTGGCAACAGAAACAGTAAGGAACTTTAAGAAACTTTCAGCAACAGCTAGCAACTTTTTAAAGAAACATCAACAAAAAGTTGCTCGTTGTTGCTTTAGTGAGGACGCAGCTTATTAAGAAAGTTTCAGCAACAGCTAGCAACTTTTTTAAGAAACATGGAACATTAACAAAAAATTGCTTGTTGATGCTCCAGTGAAGATGCAGCTTAAGAAACATTCAGCAACAGCTAGCATTTTTTTTTTTTTAAACATGGAACATCAACAAAAAGTTGCTCGTTGTTGCTGCAGTGAAGACAATTTAAGAAACTTTTAGCAACAGCTAGCAACTTTTTAAAGAAACATCAACAAAAAGTTGCTGGTTGTTGTTCTAGTGAGGACGCAGCTTATTAAGAAAGTTTCAGCAACAGCTAGCAACTTTTTTAAGAAACATGGAACATTAACAAAAAATTACTCGTTGATGCTCCAGTGAAGATGCAGCTTAAGAAACTTTCAGCAACAATTAGCAACTTTTTTAAAAAATATGAAACATTAACAAAAAGTTGCTCGTTGTTGCTGCAGTGAAGACAATTTAAGAAACTTCAGCAACAGCTAACAACTTGTTTAAAAAATATGAAACATTAACAAAAAGTTGCTCGTTGTTGCTGCAGTGAAGACACAATTTAAGAAACTTTCAGCAACAGCTAGCAAGTTTTTTTAAAAACCATGAAACATCAACAACGGTGAGGACGCAGCTTGATGAAATGTGTACACCTGACGAACGATCGATCGCTGCATATCGAACGATCGGTTTTCGATACATGGGTACATGAAAGAGTTAGATGTGCGCGTCGCGCGCGATTTTAGGACGATCGTAAATCTGCAGTGCATTTAAACGTAATGGCGAGATAGCGACTTATCGACGGATCGAAACTCATTTGCAACTACGTAAATTTGCATCGTTGAAAACAATGGCCGCGCGGGATTAATGAATTGAGATAATTAAATGTGTCCTCCTCGCCGATATGCACGTAAATATACCGGATATTATTCGATCGACCACGCTTCGTTGAAAAGAAAACAAAGCAGTTTTCAGAGATAATCACAGATGACAATTTTAATATATACACTGAGAATTTTCTCTTGAAATTTACCCTCAAAATCATGATAATCATGGGACAATATTGAAAGAATTTTATAAGAGTTTCTCTTATAAAATTAATATTTGCACCACAATAAAAAATATTAATATCCACAATGAGATATAAATAAAATTAACCAGAGAAACTTCTATATAAAATTTTTTTCAGCACTATTTTATTATTCCAACACAATTACCAAGATTTCAGGATAAATTCTAAGAGAAAATCCTCGATGAAAAATTCCATCGTTTCTTTAAACTCGGAAAATATTCGCGTAGAATTTTTTCAGCGGACCGTTATGTCGACTTTGCGTCTCGACACAGTTCCGCAATTAACGCAACCGTATTCCAGGGAGGGAGGGGATTAAACGGCCGCTATATCCTCCCAAGAAGCTAGGCCTGGGAATTTTCGTCGCTCGACGGTATCTCCGGTCGTATCGCGCGCGGACACCTCTCCTTCCCGAGGTGTGCTGTGTAGAAATCTTCGATTCTTCCTTACTCGGTCGCAGGAAGTCGTACGTAATGGCTCCGCTGTTGGCTCTGAGGTCAGAGAAGGTGTATTATACGAAAGAGAAAGAGTGAGACGGGGATAAATACATAAATGAGAGAAAGAGAGACGTATAAACGGACGGACTTTTGCGCGGCAGTTCCGTTCCGCGGTCTTAAACAACCCGAGTAAAGGTTTCGGGGATGCGCTTTCTTTCTCGTTCTCAAATCTGAAACGCGCCGGAGCGTTAGTAGTGCAGAGGTGAGCGGCTGGGGTCGTCACTTCCGCTTACCAACCGAACCCAACGTTGGCCATTCGATTTGAAAGTTTAATCGGGGGCTTATAAAATTACGGTCTCTCTCTCTCTCTGTGCATCTTTTCAGGCTTCGATCGCGAGCGAATTTTTTCTTACCAGGATCAGGGTGTCTAGCGGTCAGGGAAATCTGGGAAACCGAGTATTGTCAGGGAAAAGTCAAGAAATTTTACTATTTATCTGGATTTTTTTACATTATTCTATACGTTTCAATAATTGAAATTTTTTATTAAATAAATATAAACTTTTCCGTGACTGCCAGCACGCTACTTTTCTGTGTTGTTAAAAATCGATTCATCTACAGCGTGTTCGTTAATTTATATTCTCATCGTCGTGTTATTTTATTTCAATGTGTTTGATAGAGACAAAACTAAAAAACTTGATATAATGTAAATAAAAAAGATGATTATTTAAATAGTTTCTAGCGACAAGTTTGTTTCGATTATCGTACATAATACAGATTGTATAATTGATTAAAAATTTTGTTTCTTTAATTTCTGAATCATTTCACTGTTGACAAAAATATCTCAAGGATTTCATGATTTAATATTTAATTGATTTATCATATAGATATATGCAAATTATATATTTGGAAAAAATGAATTTCTGGTCTTGGAAAATGTGAAAAAGTCAGGGTATTTTTTTCATCGAGTCTGCTGGACACCCTGAGGATAATTATACAATATATCGGATATCGGATTTCTTGAATTTCGAGAATAATATCGCTCGTTAATATGCGCGATGCGCGTTAATAAACACGCGCCTTGGTCGTGTAACGGTACAGTGTCTCCCCGTCCGTCGTGATTTATTTATGATTGGCGCGATCGGCTCCGCATCGGCGCATTTCGCGCATATCGGCGCGAATACAGATCGATTCTCCACCCACACACGTGGGATATACGCGTGTTGCACGTAATGGTTCTCTTGCACGCGCTCGCGCGCGTGCACAATATAATGTATACGCGTGTATGCACGCGCGAGTATGTTTCGCCACTTTTATGCGAATGCGCCGCGTCTCGCCTCTCGTCGAGCAATGCGAAGGGTGTGTTCGATCCGGCGCGATTATTTGAATAAAATGCGCCACGACGTCACGGAGACGCGCGTTTCGAAAGCTTTCTCCGTACTTGTCTTCGACGATTCAATCCCTCTCCTACCCCAGGATTTTTTCCACGAGCATAATTCAATTTTTTTTGTTTTTTATTTTTATATTAAATATGCAAATAAATCTCAGTGTTTATTATGCGAAAGGAGAGTGAACCTTTTTTACCGATTCCAAAAGGGAAGCAAATACTCCCTCTTGCTCCATGATTTTTTAAGAAATTCAGGTCCATGTTCTCCCCCTTTTCTCGATCTGAAGGAACGAAGAGGGAAGAAATAATTTATCCAAGGAGGGAAACGAATTATTTATCCAAGAAATAATTTATTTAACCCTCCGTCAACAATCTGGGTCTTTTAAGACACAAGCTTTTTTCCATTTTTCCCAAATTGCTGTTTAAATGTCGCTTTGTATTAACAATTGGATTTAATTTTGGCTTTCAAGTCTATTGGAAATTGTAATAGAGATATTGACAAATGGTGCAGAATTTTGTTGGACTTTTTGAAAGTCTAGAACATAAAAATAATATAGGGTGAACTTATAAGACTCACATTTGCTGACGAAGGGTGGTTAAAGATCTAAAAATTGCATAATAATTTATCCAAGTATGTAAGCGATTTGTTAAACCATTTCTTTGATCGAAAACTAAAACGAATTCAGAATTGTTTAATTTTTTAAAAGTCTAGAACATAAAAATAATATAGCGTGAACTTAAAAGACTCACGTTTGCTGATGAAGGATTAAGCATCTAAAAATCCAAGTATGTGAGTGATTTTTGGAATCATGTCTTTGATCAAAAAAGGAGAGATACGCTAATTCTCGGTCTAAAAATCAACTAAAAAAAAAAAAACGTTGACGAGAGAGTGCCTGCTCCGGTTGCCTGGTCCGGCCTGCGTGCCGACGAACCGTGCAGGACGAACGTACGGCGGTTTTCCTTCGTTCCTCTCGAAGGAGAGCGTCTCCGACGGCGAAGATTCATGAGGCTCGACGGACAAACGGACGGACGGACGGACGTGCCGATTTAGAGGATCGCCGCTCCGTTGTTGTTCTTTGTCTCCTCGCTCGGCCGACTCTGACGTGTACATAGCCGCGTGTATATAGCGTGTCTGTGCTCCGGTAGGTCGTGGCCTGTGGCAGCTCCTCCGCGGAGAGGAGCTTATTTGTAACGTGCCAGGCGACGCGTTTCGGTGTGTGGAAGGATAACTGTCCGCTTTTCCTTGACACGCTTTGCGCCGACGTCTCGTCACCGTCGCGGCATCTTGGCATCGATTTTTTTTCTCCTTTTTTTACGATGTAGACTGACATTTTTCGGCGGAGAAGCGTGTCTTCTTCAAAGACATAATGGTTTCATATTTTTCTTCTACTCAATAGCCATGAGACTTCAGATCTTTTTTTTTAAATTTTTAAAAAATGATTACATATTTTTAAAAATTTATTTTATCTATAATTGTCTTTGAGAGTTTCGTTTCATCTAAACGGAATCAATCTTCAATAGACGACGTTAAATCATGAAATCAGCATCACTTTGTTTAACACCCTAAAACCTCTCTTCCTAAAAAATTCGGCAATGATCATGGACATATTTTTTTTAATTTTCTTTTATTTTTAAAATTAAAAAAAATTGTTTATATACTTAAAAAAATTGATTTTAATTATAATTGTCTTCGATAATTCCATTTAATCTTCAATAGACGGCGTTAAATCATGAAATCAGGCATAACTGATTTTTTTTAATACGAAAGAGGGGTTTTTACCCCAAAACCCCTCTTCCTAAAAAATTCGCCAATCATCCAGGAGATGATTAATTTCATGCGAATCCGCAGATTTGTCATCGGGAAAATTTGCTTGCGTTCTTACGTATGCTTATGAACGCGATGCATCAATGCCCGACGATGACTCCTGGCGAATTAATATTTTCGAAACGACGCGTGCTCATTGCATTCGCGATCGGAGACCCGCGTGTGTGCTTCCTTCAACTCTCGCGGTGCAATCACCCCACATGAATCATTAAAGAAACAATGCTGAAGGCAGTGGCGTATCTATCGTATGCGTGGGTGGTGCAGCTGCGCCGACGCGGGCGAAACCCGGGGAATCTTGGCCGCGGGTTTAACGGCTTTTAATTTTGTATCGTATCTGGTATCCGCCTCGAGAGGTTCCGCCAATTTTTTTCTTTTTTTTTTAAATCAGCGATGAAGAGTACCGTCTTCGCGAGGAGCACCGAGAGTTTCAAGAGCATATTTCGCTTACGTTATCATCATCATTTTTATTTATCATTATTATTGCTATTGTTCTTTCTTTACCCGAAACAGATTTTATATTTTCAGCCAATAATAGTGGAATTTGCAACTTATTGTTATTAAAGTCACTAGATAAAAGTTACATGAACACAAAATTCAGTTAAAGTTAAGTAAAGATTAAATTAACTGAAGTTAAACCAAAAGTTAATTTTTAAAAACATTATTTATATTAAATTAGAATTTCGTTGGTAATTCTTTTAAAATTTATAATAACAAATAACAAAGAAATTTTCATTTTTATTTAGAATTATATTTTTTGATAATTACACTTGATGACAAATGAACATAAAAATTAAGAGAATACTTTAATTTAAAAATAATACGTTTATAACTTATAAAAAGACAATGGTATTCAGAGATAAAAAGATTGTAAAAAAAGTCTATTCTTTACATTATCCGACGTCATTTTGGCTCTAATGGATTGCGGTACTTTGAGTATCTAGCAACTTTAATCGATATAAATTGACATTTCCCAAATTCTAGCGAATTTTGAAAATACTTTGACAAAAATGTGTCCTCTATTGTGCAATCTGACTCCATTTAAGATCGCGATAAAACCGCGTTCTCGCCTCGGTCGAGTCGTGCGTGCGATTCGTATCGGGCATCACATATCGATATATCGAAACAGGAGCGCGCGAGGTTTTATCAGCGCGAGACGGAGCTAATTTCTCGCTACGTAAGTAGTATAAAGGGTGGCAAAAACGCGACGCGGCAAAGTTTATTGAATGAAAATGCCGCCGGTACGTTTTTGTCCCCGAACCGAACGAAACAATGGCCATTATATGGAACACTCGCGCGCGCGCATATATATACATATACATGTTTCGTCACGGCTTGCCTAGGACCAAATAGACGTGTCTGTCTGTATGTGCGAGCACACGAACCCATCTCGCGCGCGCGCGCACGCGCGACAGACAGCTGTTCGTAGCATTATACTCGGCGCACGGTCGCATAATGCCTTAAGGACAATCGTGGGAATTCCATTAAGTGGCCTTGAATGGTTCATTCATGTCGATCAACTCTTTTTCCTAACGGAGCGGTTGACAGATCAATCGGCCGAGAGCGACCCACGGGATTTCACTCCGATTCGTTTGCTTCTTCCTCGAGAAAAGAGAGAGAGAGAGAAATCATGCACAGCCAAAGTCAATTACTATCGCGCAATCCGCGATACGAAATCGATCTCTCGCGTCACTCGCCCGAGATCATCTGTGCCTATCGGGCCTCAATAAGAAATCGAGCGCCGTTTATTTCTCGGAAGAATCAAGCACGTGATGCTAACATTTACGTCGTACTTTCCATGATTGGTTAATAAAATCGATAAGCATTTCATATATATGTATATTATATTAAGTTTTATATATATATATATATATATATGCTTATAATACAAAGTACATATGTATGTATATATTACATATATATATAAATATCTCGAATATTATCTTATATAAGATAATAAATAAGAAATCTGGAGATTTATATTTTAATAAACTCCTTATTATAATGTTAATAATAAATTTAAAATAAATAAAACAAATTTAATAAATCTGTAGGCGAAAAAAATATCAAGGCGAAGTCATTATCGCGATATTTTTTCGTTTACGCTTCTTTAGTTTTATTAAAAATAAAAATATTAAAAATTGAGAGTTCGAGTGTTATTAATTTTTCTGTCGCAGGATGCTGGACAATTATGACAGGAGTGAGGTGACACCGCCACCCCCGGTGAGCGGTTACGGCGGCTCGCCCGGACTCTTGGCACTCCATTCCTCGCTTTACGCGACTCCCACGTCGAGGACCTACGACATCGACTCCGGCATCGACGGCAATGACAGTTCGATGCCCATCGATACCCAAATCATCTCGGTATGGTATTTCCGCCAATTGCGAATATCGCTTGTACGAGAGAGGCGAATCATCTCACACACGTGACACACAGTGTCACGCCAAAAATATACAAGTAGATCTTGTTATTTGGAGACGATTTTTCCATTAAAAAAATGTCGAGGGGGACTATCATTTTTTGCATATTCTTAATTTTCCCATCATGTATCTATAACTAAACCTTAAATTAAAATTTTATTAAAGTAAACTTTACTTGAAATTAATTGGAGAATGTGGTTTTGTTATGATTTTATTTCTACAAGGCTTAGTTTGCGAAAAATTCTTTATTTTCAATCGCTTGTAACTCGAAAATTATGTCTCAATATTTTTGCCGAGGAAAAATTGTCTCCAACTAACAAGATTTACTTGTATATTTTCGGTGTGACACCTTATGTCAAACACTCTGTGTATATATATATTATATACATTTTTACGCGCACTCCGGCGTTGTAAATATACACCTACGTTCCTCACCTTATTCACGATTCGATTCGTTCGCGTTACGAACTCTTTATTCCCGGACGAACGCGGGAGAATAAAGTCAAAATTCCCTTCTGCGAGAGAAACAATGGCGGAGGTACGATAGTAACATTGCCACGCGCCGATCGACTCATTAATCTCTCATGCTTGTACTTCAACGACACGTTATCGGAGTACAGCTAAATAAATATCTATTGTTCGCATTCCTCTTTCTCGCGAGAGAAAGAGAGAGACGGTAAAGTATTTTCCTCGTACTCGCGTATCTTCAGTCAGTACTCGCGTATCTTCAGTCACCTATCGTAAAAAAAAAAATAAGAAAAATATCATCTCACCAGGTTACAATAAACGTTCCGCGGAAAATATGCTTACAACAAGATTGTACACAACATACATCGTTTCTCATGAATACCCTTTTCCAGATCCCGAACATGCTGAGCGGTCCGGCGCAACAGCGGCTGGAGGACATGCCGTGGCTGGCTTCCGGTTCGTCGTTGGAATACCAGCCCGGCATCTCGCCGATCCCTGCGGGAGTGAAGATGTGCCATCCTGGCGGCACTGCCCAGAGGAGTCTCAAGGAGCAACGGATACGTCGTCCGATGAACGCGTTCATGGTCTGGGCAAAGGTCGAGCGCAAGAAGCTGGCCGACGAGAATCCGGATCTCCACAACGCCGATCTCAGCAAGATGCTCGGTAAGTAACTGTGTTGGTTCATGCCAATGGAAAATAATATTTTTTCCCTTCTCGCGCCGAGACTCTCTCGTTTATATATGTATATATTATATACAGTCGGTTTAGATTGTTTTTCAAATATTATCTCTGAATGTATATTATATTAATAAGTTGTGGAGAGAAGAAACGTTATTTTTTTCTTCTCTTGGCGAGAAGAGGTATAAAAATTCTCACGGATTTGCGGAACTAGAAATCCACTATGCCGCTTTTAATAGAATCACTGAATATTCAATCTTACGTGTAAGACGCAAAACGTGAACGATGTGTAGGTATATGATTAAATAAATATTATTAACTTAAAACGTATCGGGGTTAGAGAGCCGTTAATATGGAAATTTTTTTTTTTTTTTTTTTATTCCCGGATACGAGGACGAAGCTGAAGATGCGCGCAAGATTAGAAAAGGTCTCGGCCTTTTTAAAAATATATGTAACGCGGAAACAATGCCGCGGTGGTTTCTCGCGCGGGAAAAAGACTTTTCCGCCCGGGGGGGAAACTGACTCTGGGAATAAGAAAGCGGGAAAAATCTCGCGCGGCCCGTCATTATAAAGAATTAATTGCAACGTCGGGCGCGGAATGGAATTAATCTAATTGCACGTCGGAGCGCGAAGGGAAGAAAGAGAGAAAGAGAGGTGAGAGACCCCGGTCTCTTGGATGAGAAAGAAGAAAAAAAATAGCATTACGTTATACCCCGACTCGTTAACACCGATGTTTATTCTGTCGCGAATGCGCGTAACCGATATAACTCTCACCGTAGCTCGTATCACCAGCGCCACCTGCGCGATCGAGATAGGGAAATCGTTCTCTTATCGGCGTCGCGCCGTATATTCCAGATTCCTTTGTCAAATCTCGCCTCGTCGCTGCCCTATCGTTCGGCGATAGTTTCCCAAGAGTCAAGAGTAACATCTCTCTTTCTCCCTTTAAGATTCTTGGATCCTCACCGCGGTCATGTTGGATTGTGACGTGAGAGGCAAGAAAGCACTGAAAATTCTTAAAAAGAGGTTTCGATGAAAGCACTTCAGCACTTTAAATGCCTTTAGCACTTTCTTAAAATACCTAAAAAATTATCCTTTTCCCTTTTTTAATCAATCAACAGTTGTGAAATGATTGTAATATGAGGCTCACGTCTGCTCTTTGCACATGCGCATGACAAAATGTGGTGTCACGATTATGTTGATTGATTGTCAAAGGAAAAGTATAGTTTTCGAGGTATTTTAAAAGTGTACTAAAGCTCTTTTTCATTAAAAAAAATGGTATCTAAAAATTTCAAGCGTGTTGTGCTTCCCACCTCTGACATCACAATCCCAACTTGACTAGCGAGGAACCAGCAGTTTGAAGGCAATACGGTTCAGACATTCTGAGGATAGCTTTGCTATATCTCGTGCTGGTACACATTCGTCGATTTCGCGTAAAGCGAAACGCTTTCAGCGGCAGACGGTGGTTTTGCGGTTGTTCCTCTTTGTTTCCCTTTTTCTTCCTTCTCTCTCGCTCTTTCTTATATATGTCTCGTGTCTCCCTAGCGTTAAAACCCAGAGAACCCATCATCCGGTACCATCCTAACGATCTGTCAGCGACGGGTCTCGCGCTTGCGTTATCGTTGGGGCAGGTACACCTTGAATTATCGGCAATTGGCATCCGCAACATTATTGGCATTTGAACGATCGAGCGGCCGTCGTGCAGAAAATTGTAAACTTCTTCTCTCCTCGCGCGTGTAACCACCTATCTCTACCCACCACCCTACACCCGTACACTCATTTCAACGCTCGGTGTGTCGTGTTTTGTGTTTATACTCGCGCGTGCCCTCTCGTCCCTCCTAGAACGCACATCTTCCCTTCTTCGTCTTCATCTTCAGGGTACTCTCTCTCTCTTTCTTCGTCCGTTTTCTCGACTCCTTCGTCGAACAAACCTGTAAATCACCGATCCCTCTCCACTCTTCCTTTCCTCTTGGCGCCGCTATGGAAAACTCGTCGTCACGGGTTTCTCGATCGAACATTAGGCGATGTTATATTGGCATGACGCGGCTCTCCGATTGCTATGCGCGCCGAGTTGCCGCCCCCACTGCGTCTTTTCTTTCTTTCTTTTTTTTTTCTTTCTCTCTTTCCAGACATCCTACATATTCATGCGCGTGCTGTGTGTCGATCCGTCCGTCCATCCGTTAGCCCGTCCGTCCAACCGCGCGTGCTGCGGCTTGCATGTGTGACGTCACACACGCGCATATGTATATATATATATATATATATATATATATATATATATATATATACCAGCACCAGAACGCGATGATGGGGGCGGTGTGGGCACCTTATATCCGGTGACACGCGTGCCCGTGCATCTTTATTAATCGTTCTCTCCCCGCGTGTCAACCCGTCCTCGAGATCTGTCAACATCTGGAGAAAATCGAATATCGTTTCCGGCTGTCACTTTGATTATCCTCGTCTCTCGTGTTCCATATCCCGGTCGTTAATTTCGTTGTTAATTAGCGGAGCGGCGACGACGGCGGTAATTCGCACGCCTACTGGGTATATCGCCAGGACGGATCGGTCCTGGCTGGCGGAAGGAGAGAAACCGCACGTAGTTATCGTCCTTTATACAGTGCGACGACGACGCGACGCCACTGCGTGTCACGGGAACAGAGGGGGACCACCTACGACATATGTGGCAGCCCGCAAATAATACACACCGGGACGTGCGCGTGTGTTGTTGTATATATATGCATGTATCGGCGACACGGAGGAGATATAGGGCTGCCAACGCGGTATCGCGTAGTTTAGTGCCTCTGATTACCCTCCCTTACTTCTCCTTTATGAAAGACATGTATTTATACACGGGATGTTGTTCCCCTTCGATCGCGGATGTTGAACAAGAATGCGTGAGAAAAGTCTTAATTGTGTTTATTAGATGCTAAATATTTCACTTCTTATTGGTTATACAGAATGAAAAATCTCTTATTAGAATTAAAATATTTACAATAATAAATCTGGGGTACTTACGTATATACATATAAAAAAGAACAAGATTGGGTCAACCTATAGCTTAAAATATAAGAAAAATGTAATTATTTAACTTTCTTGGTTTCTTCTTATATACACGTATAATAGCCCAGATTTGTTATGAATACTTTAATTCTGGTAAAGGATTTTTATTCTGTATAGAATATATGATAAAGGGTTAAATATTTGGCATCCCCTTAATAAAGAAATTTAGCTTGTCTGACCTAAATAAGCTTTAATCGGTGAACGATTTTGGACACCCTGTACATTCTCCAGGGAAGAGAGAAAGATCGTTCCTTCTCTCTCGTAAAGTACCAAACTGCCTTCCGAACCAGCTCCGGATTCGCGGCCCTTAAACGACGCGTACGTACGGTATCTCTCGCTATAATGGTGCTCGGTGCAGAAGGGCCGATAACAACGTCCCGATCTCCGGTTGGTCGATTTAAGGGACGGTGCGCCGATTGAAAGTTATTGGCCGTGTTGTGTATAGGTACCAGCCACCTCGCGCGCTATTTATCTTGCGCGGAGCGATATTTTCTCGATAGCGATCTTCCGATCTTCTCTCCCAAAGAGAGATGGGGTTCGGAAATAATTCCATAATTAGGCATTTCGCAAAAATTTTCGAAGAAAATTGCAAAACATCACCAGTGCTCCAAAATTCTTCCAAGCTTCGAGAGATCCGGGATGACGATCTTCCGATCTTCTCTCTCAAAGAGAGAAATGAGGTTCGGAAATAATTCCATAATTAGGCATTTCGCAAAAATTTCGACAAAAATTGCGAAACATCTCTGGTGCTCCGAAATTCTTCTGAGCCTCGAGAGATCCAGAATGATGAATAACAAATGCGATATTTTCTCGATACCGATCTTCTCTCCCAAAGAGATGAGATGGGGTTCGGAAATAATTCCATAATTAGGCATTTCGCAAAAATTTTCGAAGAAAATTGCAAAACATCACCAGTGCTCCAAAATTCTTCCAAGCTTCGAGAGATCCGGGATGACGATCTTTCGATATTCTCTCTCAAAGAGAGAAATGAGATTCGGAAATAATTCCATAATTAGGCATTTCGCAAAAATTTCGACAAAAATTGCGAAACATCTTTGGTGCTCCGAAATTCTTCTGAGCCTCGAGAGATCCAGAATGATGAATAACAAATGCGATATTTTCTCGATACCGATCTTCTCTCCCAAAGAGATGAGATGGGGTTCGGAAATAATTCCATAATTAGACATTTCGCAAAAATTTTCGAAGAAAATTGCAAAACATCACCAGTGCTCCAAAATTCTTCCAAGCTTCGAGAGATCCGGGATGACGATCTTTCGATCTTCTCTCTCAAAGAGAGAAATGAGATTCGGAAATAATTTCATAATTAGGCATTTCGCAAAAATTTCGACAAAAATTGCGAAACATCTCTAGTGCTCCGAAATTCTTCTGAGCCTCGAGAGATCCAGAATGATGATTAACAAATGCGATATTTTCTCGATACCGATCTTCTCTCCCAAAGAGATGAGATGGGGTTCGGAAATAATTCCATAATGAGGCATTTCACAAAAATTTCGAAAAAAATTCCGAAACATCTCTAGTGCTCCGAAATTCTTCTGAGCTTCGAGAGATCCAGAATGATGAATGACGAGAAACTTGAATAACAAATGCGATATTTTCTCGATACCGATCTTCTCTCCCAAAGAGATGAGATGGGGTTCGGAAATAATTCCATAATTAGACATTTCACAAAAATTTCGGAAGAAAAATTGCAAAACCTCTTTGGTGCTCCGAAATTCTTGCAAGCTTTAAGAAATCCAGAATAACGAAACTTGGATAACAAATGCGTAATAAGCCGTGTATATGCGCCGTATAGATACGGGGTGACCTTTTGCGATAGCCGCGGGATAAGAGATCGGGAAAAGATTGGCAACCGATTGAAATTAATACGCGATAGAGAGAAGTGCGTAAGAAACTCTCCGAAGGGAAAGGCCCGACTTTTCTCCGCCGCGGTGCTGCATTATATATGTATATACGTATACATATACATATCACACCTTCCCGATACCATCCTCCCGCTCCTAACTCTCTCCTTCTCTCTCTCTCTTCCTCGCGTTCCGCTTCTCTCCTCGTCTCTCTCGGAACAATAGCAGCACCTCGACTGCACGGTGGATGAACTTCTGAGACTGGAATCGGGCTCTGCCCACTCTGTAAATTGCGTTTTCGTAAAAAAGTATTCGTACGGGGAAAAGAGGTCGGTGCCGATCTTAAACGGCAACCTACATCCTGCTACACGCGGCTAAATGCAACGTGAATATATACATATATAGGTCTCGATCGCTGATTCGCCGTTGAAGAAAGACGTAATTTCG
Source organism: Nylanderia fulva (assembly GCF_048542155.1). Taxonomy (NCBI): domain Eukaryota; kingdom Metazoa; phylum Arthropoda; class Insecta; order Hymenoptera; family Formicidae; genus Nylanderia; species Nylanderia fulva. The sequence goes on along the minus strand of NW_028190807.1, from coordinate 753,807 downwards.
TAATACGAATTGCTACGAATGATGTAGAGAAAAATTGTTATATATAGTACACCTGTTGGATATTTTCTATAAATAAAAAAAATATTCGATAATAATGTCGTACGGAATTTACGCGCGTATTTCCAAGTTTGTCAGTCGCGCTCGTAAATAAAATCGGCGTAATCGGCGATTCGACGGAGCGAAAATCATAAACGCGCTTGTCGTAATAAATATTGAACATATATAAACCATAAACATCGGTATCTAGAGTAATATAATACGTTAACAAGCCACTGCAGTTCGCAGCGATTTATGATGCGTTTAATAATCGGTAACGTGTCGCCGATATATTTTTCTTCTTTGTTTCCCCTCTCTTTTCCCAACGTGTGCTCTAGTTTCTGTGCATTTTAAATTATTATCGCCGCCAAACTGCAATCTTATCATTCTAAGATTATAATAAATTTGGTGTCTCAAATTCTTTTTTTTTTTTTTTTTTTCATTAATTATGATAACGAAATCGGCGTTTGCGTGTCTCTCTTCAATTAGACTCGTTTACTCAATTCTTTTTCTTCTTCTCTATCTCTATCTCTATCTCTCTTAGGCTTTATCGGGATTCGACGTACGGAGAAACTTGTTCGCCAGCGTTGCTCGATTAATCCGAGACAAGATCGGCCTCTCGTACGATCACGAAACTCATTTGTTCCTTTATACCATCGCATCCGCGCGGATCCACTATGCATTAGTAAACTCGTTTCGATCTAGCGCACTTAATCCTTTTGCTATAACAAAGTTCACTGAAAAGCGATTGTATATCAATATACAGATGTTTCGTCTCCAGTCGCAAACAAAGTTGTTTATGTCATGAAAATCGTCTAAAATCGTTTTTTTTTTTTTTTTTTTATTTTTTTTATTTTATAATATTACGGAGAGAATTTTCTCTTAGAATTTATCCTGAAAATCTTAGTAATTGTGGGATAATATGGAATTGGAAGAATTTTATAAAAACATTTAAAAAATTAATTAATTAATTAACTAATATTTTTATTGTAGTAAAAGTATCAATCAGAGAAACTAATGAAATTCTTCCAGTACAATATTATCCCACGATTACTATGATTTTCAGGGTAAATTCTAAGAGAAAATTCTCTCTGTGTACTTATCCTATACACAACAAAATCAACTTGCTTTAAAAATTTATTTTCATGAAATATAATATAATAATATAATTTAAAACAAGAATACATTTGATAGTAACAAAAGTGAAATATCTATTTGCTTATTTTATTTTATTTTTTTTTCGTAATAAACAAGTTGAAACAATATTTTTTACTTGTACGATGGCTCTTTTATTAATCGCCTTTAACAGCTAAAGGATCAATCTGGTGATCATGGATTAATAAAGTCGTCCGACACGATTCTTAATTCTCGTAAATCGAACATTTAACGTTAAAGTTTCGCGTAATCGTAGGTACTTTTTTCTTTTATCTGCGAAACCGCTGATCAGTTGGTGGTGGTTGCACCTGGTTAAATCTCTCAGAGCTGCCTCTTTATGCACGCTTTTCTCCCTCCGACCATCCGTATACCGACAAAGTATCTCGACGAGTCCGATTACGCGCGGACAGGCAAAAGAGACTCTAAGAGAGAGAAGCCTCCTTTAGCTGTAGCAGTTAGTAGGCAATGTGCGGCATAACGAACCGCGAGACAAGAATCGGGACCAATAATTGCGCATACATATAAAATGAGTCCGGACAAGGGAAGGATCGTCCAGGGAAAGGATGAACTGCAAATCGATAAATATAGGAGTAGAAGCGAGAACAAATTTCTCTCTTGGAATTCTTTAAGTTTTGTCCTCTGTCAAAAAATAAAATTAATATTTATTTAATGAATTAATTAATAAAAAAATAAAATAATACCATATTTTTGTAAAATGTGAAATTGTCACGTTTCACTTGTGTCACTTTATATGTTACACAGTAGGAAAATTTGTGTTCTTGTTAAAAACGGTCCCCGTTAAAATTTTTGTAATAAATATTTAACATATTCATGTGTTAATTTGACATATTAGTGTTGCGTTAGTTGAACTTAAATGTTAAATTATTAAAACAATTGTAAAAGGTGTTCAAATAACACAATATGCATGTATTTTTAATTTCACACAATAAATATGTTCTGTTTTGTTAGTGACAAGATTTATATGTTAAAATTTACAGAAAAAAGGTTGATTTTTTATTTTGTAATATAAGTGGGGATGATAAAATCTAAAAATAACATATTTTTAGTTAATTTTTAAATGAAAACTGTGTTAATGTTACACAAAATTTATTTTAAAAATTACTTGAAGTTTTGCATTTATTTTGTATTAAAATAAATATTAACACAAAAAAAATTTCTCTGTGGACGGTTTGGGACATGTGAGATATCTGTTAAATTTAACACAAATTTTTCAACTGTGCACTCATGCATCGTATCGTACACATTGTACATATACACGGTCGCGTTGTGTTACATATGTATCCGTCTGTATAAGAAGGACGAAGGAACCAACCGACGGGTTGGCTAAGCTAAGGCAATAATAAGCCATAAGCGCGGTCTCTGCATAGAATGCCGGGTAATGAGGTGGAGTCGAGAGCGGAGTCTGGCCGCACCCTTACCTTACCTTACCTTCCGACGACGCTTATACGATCGACCCACCTATCCTCGACGACGACGATGACGATGACGATGACGACGAAGACGAATCGTGATTGCAACATGTGTATGTATCCTCGCTCGGTTGCGAAGAGATAGAAATAAATTATTATATTTATGAAAATACACGTGGCACACGAGAGAGGGAGCGGCTAAAAAGGGGGATGAGAAGAGGGAGAAAGGGCCCTCGAGCGTCGACGTAACGTTGTAGGCGATTTATCGACGACTTCGAACTTTTGTCCTCCACCACGCCTATATATCCCCGGTCGGATCACAAAAAATGACAGATGGAGTGATATGATAATTTGTACATCTTGCGCCGCGTCGATATACCTATATGCATTGCGAGGGCGATTTCAAGTTCGATGAACGTCGGCGAAATCATTTTCATCTTAGAAAGATGGACATTTTTTCGCTGCAACGAGAATTGCGACGGAAAACATTAAATATTGGATACATATTTAAATTTCAGTAACCAGAGTAAAAACGGAATGTTAAATTGGTGCGTTTTATTAATTTTATAAAAAGGATTAATCTTTATTTGAACTGGATTTTGCACATATTTTTCTTGGTGTGATATCAAGAATTTAAATAAATCTTAATTATTAATTAAATTATAAAATAATTTTTAAAGTTTTTAATGTGAAGAGAGAGAGAGAGAGAGAGAGATTAATTCTTTTTTGAAACCGATGTATACCAACATCCTCTTACTCGTTTGGAATTCAAATAAAATTTACGTATTTCATATCGTGAGCCTAAAGGCTTATATTATAAATGCTAAATTAAATCTAATTAAATATAAAAATTAAGTCTTATTATTAAATATAAAATTTGGATTTATATACGAAAAAATAATAATTATGAAATAATTTTCTTATTAATTATTATTAAAGTTTCCAGAGTGAAGATGATAATTAATTCTCTCTTGAAATCGATGTACCAACATCCGGCTCTTACTCGTTTGGAATTCAAATGAAATTTACGTATTTCATATCGAGAGCCTAAAGGCTTATTAAATGCTAAATTAATCTGATTAAATATAGAAATTAAGTCTTATTAAATGTAAAATTCGGATTTATGTACGAAATGCTCTCTTTGTATACGCAAGATCGCGCGATTTATCCGGCGAGAGAGATTTCTCACGCCGATTGTCAGTCATCCTATCCCGCGAACTTTCGCAAAGTTCGGCCGAAGTTTACGGCACGATTATGACGCAGTCTACGTCCTGTCCACGTAACGCGTACATATATATACATATATACACTTTCGACTCGGGAACGTGTCACTGTCTTCTCTCCTGGCAGCGCGGAAATGTTTCTCGGTTTCCACTTCGGCAAAGTGACGAAGAGACGCGTCGTTCTGGAAGAACAAGCCGCGACTAACTCGCGGCCTTTTTCCGCAGTTTCTTCATCGAGAAGACGAACGTTAAACGGTCTCCCTCTTTCCGAATCGTTTCCTCTCATTCTCGGCCGAGAAAACGCGTGGGAGAAACCGCGAGCGGTTTTAATCTCCTTTTCCTCCACGTCGTCAAGTATATCTCGAAACTGCTCGCGTCGCATTTCACGCGCCTCCTTCCGAGTTTCGAGATACTTCATTAAGATCGCACGCCGCGCACGCCGATTATCCCTGACAGATAGGTCTTTCTTTGCGCCGAGGCGCGGAAGTCGTCTCGTTGTCGACGAGGATTGTCCGCCTCGACTGTCCACGTGCCATCATCTGTGCTCGAATCGGTCGCTTGACACTCGACGTGTCTGAATGGCCTGTACATTGTATGCACGAACCTGTCCCGATGTCTTTGTCCTCCGGAAAGTAACTGTCAGAGTGAACGTCGTCGAAGAGAATCTTTCGAAAGTACTCTACTATTGGGTTTTGGTTTTTGGTAGAATTGGCTGTTTTTTTTTATACATGTTGTAGATTATGTCTTGCTAAACGAAAGATATAATGGCCTCGAAGCTAAATATTTGATAATTACTCAATTACAGTCAGTCAAGCAGCTCCTAGAGCTCTATTACACTTTTTGTTCAGCAGATCTTAAGCTGCAACATATGAGAAAACCAGCTGATCTTACCAAGATTCAATTTTATATAATTAGCACGGGATTTTTGAATATAAAATCCTAGATGCAATTGAATTCCTTGAAATCAGCTGGTTTTCTCACATGTTGTAACTTATAACTTGCTGAACAAAGAATGCAATAGGCTCAAAACTAAATAATAGATGGTTACTGATTTGCAGGCAGTCAAGCACTAAAAATTAGCGCACTCTGCAAGTTGTTCAACTGGCTGTAATTCACTGAAGCTATTACATATTTTGTTCAGCAAAAGTCATAAGCTTACAACATATGAAAGAAACGAAAGACAAATATTCTATGTATGGGTCCTCTCTTTTATAGATTTAGGATCTAATTTTCCTTCAACAAGTCGATAAAAACAGCGTCTCTCTTCCTCTTCTTATTGTCTCTCTGGTCGAATTTAAGAAAACGTTTCGGAAATGACATTTCTTGGTCGCGCCACGCAGCTGCATCATCATTGATGCTGCGCATCTGTGAAATATGCATTGGTGTGCGTGCGCACAACGCCGTCGGGAGATGAGATACATCACCGGGACCGGAGACGTATTATTAATGGTGACAGTGGGCGACCCAGGTTGGGCGGGGTGCGCGCGATGTGGGCCCTCTCGACTCCGGGCCCTCTTCTTCCTCTCTCTCTCTCTCTCTCTTCTTCTTCTTCTTCGTCTCTTCTCGGTCTCTCTTTTCCGTCGCGTAGGTACAACGTTGCGTTGGATTTATCCTGCGTGAATTTGGATGCCGCATCGACGACACCGTTTTGCCGCTCCAAAGAGGAAAAGGAGCTTTTCCTAAGCGATCGTCAATCTCGAGAGAACCGGACCCCGAGATAGATTTACGAGCGTGTTCGACGCTTGTACATACTTTACGACGGCTAGCTCGCGCGAAGGAATATTCTAATCCGGTTGTAAGAGAGAAGATTTATCGGGTATCGCGCGTAATTAAAGTCGTGTGACGGGAGGATTACGAGCGCCAACTCCGTCTGTGAAGTATATATATATTCTAATACCGCACGTGTGCGTTTCCTCGCTCGAAAATGTCACAACACGTGCCAGTATCTGCGTCCGCGGCCACAACGAAATTCCCATAGACCGAGATGGAAGGAGAGAAGAAAACGACGAGGTTCGATCAAAGCCGGCCGGAGTGAATTAGCGACGGCCACGTATGCGTAAATCACCGCGGAATCGTTAATTAGGCGGTAGAACGAACGAGGCTTTCTGTAAAATGTCAACGACTGGGGAAATCGCGGCGAAGAGACTCGATCGGGACCTTTTGACACGCGTGATTTCGCGTTCGCGAGAAATCTCGCAATTTGTCGCAACTGCTAATTTCACATTCTCCGTAAAGCTATATCCTCACTGGAGCAACAACGAGTAACTTTTTTATAAGAAACATGGAATTACGACAAAAAGTTGCTTGTTGTTGCTTCAGTGAAAACGCAGCTTATGAAACTTTCAACATCTAGCAATTTTTTTAAGAAAATATGGAACATGAAGAAAATTTGCTCGTTGTTGTTCCAGAGAGGACATAGCTTAAAGAACTTTAAGAAACTTTCAGCAACAACTAGCAACTTTTTTAAGAAAATATGGAACATGAAGAAAATGTGCTCGTTGTTGTTCCAGTAAGGATATAGCTTAAAGAACTTTAAGAAACTTTCAGCAACAACTAGCAACTTTTTTAAGAAACAAGGAACATCGATAAAAAATTCCTTGTTGCTTCAGTGAGGACGCAGCTTGTGAAACTTTCAGCAACAACTAGCAACTTTTTTTAAAGGAATATGGAAAATCAAGAAAAAGTTGCTCGTTGTTGCTGCAATGAGAATATAGCTTTAGATTCGCACTCTCGATAGACGGCTCCGCGAGAATCAATCGCGATTCTTGCCAGACATCCACGAGGGAGAAAGAAAGAGAAATTGAGAAAGCTTTCCGAATTAATTATCCAATTACTCACGAGGACCAAAACAAACAAACGAGCTGCCCGCGACGCTCCTATTATAATCCCCCGCTTTTCGCTCGAAATTAATGAAGTCGTCCGACGAAACCTTGGCCTAAGCGCGGTAAATTAGAGGTACACGCCAACCATTAGAATACTTAACGAGGACATCACGGTGGGATGCAGGCGTGCGCGGGTGTGATGATGAATCATCGGCGAGTAACTCACCGCGCACGCCCAGGAATATTAAATTAACTTTACTTATTGTTAGCCGAAAATCTCATTTGTGTCCCTTTTGTCGTGTGTGCGGGATCTTCTGGATCCTTTTTTTATTCTCGTATAAAGAAGAGTCGGCTGGTCTGGAACCATGGGCGTCTGCAGGAGAGAGGGCAAGAGGCCTTTGAAATCAGTAAAAAATTAAGTATCTGCTCTCCTTTTGAATAAACGCTGGAATTTATTTGCATTTGTTTAATATAAAAAAAAATTAAGAAGAACAAAATATATAGAGGAAACAAAAAAAATTTTAATCATGCTCCTCTTGGAAAAAATCTTGCATCCATGTTTGGAACGGGGGAAAGAAACGAAAAGTCGGTTCTTGACGGGAAAAAGAGATTCTTAGGTGACAAAAGCGATATCCTTTAGCGAACAAGTCATTCTCTGTCTTTCTGTCTTCGCTTTCCTTTGTCTCATAATAACGTTTCGAGAATATATTAAAAAAAAAGGTTCTTACAATTGTGTTCATGAGACATTCATTAAAGAATAAGGGTGGATGCGGCTCTCTGACGTGCCAAAGTGCGATTTCTCTCTTATTTTCCCGCCCCTCTTCCGGAGTCCTCCGGGTTAGCATATCTCTCTCTCTCTCTCTCTCCTCCGGAGAGTTGAAATATACAAAATGAAATATGAAATAATGGTTCGTGCCTTGTGGCTGGCTGAAGGCACGGGCGCACCCATATCTACGCCCCCATGCACCTATGTACCTATACAAGACACACACATACATGTACATATATATATATATATATATATATATATATATATATTTACCGACATATAATTTTAATATATATATTATATACACATATAAATGTATATATATGTAATGTACGCTATATACATCCGCCTGAATTTTTTCGTTCTTGTCGCAAACATCTTACGTTCGTATTAACCCTATGCCTCGCTTAATGATATTCCGGCCTACCATGTTGGCATATTGAACGCAACTGAGGCAGATTCCAGGCTTGGTCGTCAGACCAAGACCCGCCGCCGCCGACCAAGCCCACCTGTAATACAGATACGGATGTATCTGTACGTACGTATTATACATACGTTGTATATATACACGAGGGACCATTTCTGTGCTCGTTTTGCGCCACGTATATATCGGGGCGACGACAGAAAGAAAGGGAGCGAGAGAGAGAAAGAGGTAGAAGTTGCTCTCTCGCGGGCCGAATTAAACGCGTCGTTAGCTAAAGGGATCGACGATTTTATCGAGATTCGGGATATCGAGACGTATACCTATACACCGGGGGCTCGCCCCATTATTGTCGATACCTGGGTAATTTATCGGAGTATTTACAGACGCGAGGATCGATATGTTACATTAAAGCACGCCATAACTTTGCGCGCGTCGGCGAACATCTTCGCGGACATTCTTGACTGATGAATTCATCTTTGGAGAACGGACGTGAGATGACAAAACTTCGCTCTTGTCTGTGTGTCTCTCTTTTTTTCATTTCAATTTGTTTAATCTTTGATTGAATAGAATTTTTAGAATATTTATGACGAACTTTCATCATTATTACAAATACGAATACGATGATGAATTCATCTTTGGAGAACGGACGTGAGATGACAAAACTTCATGCACTCTTGTCTCTTTTTTTTATTTTAATTCGTTTAAAATTTTTGAGACTTGATCTTTGATTGAACAGAATTTTTAGAATATTTATTATATTTATTTTAATATATTATTATATATATATTTACAAACTTATAATTATTATTATAACTTATCAATTTACAAATACGGTAATAAATCTTCAAGTATAGCGAGGAAATGAGATAAATATATTATCTCGATTTAATTTTTTTAAAAATAAAACGTGATTAAAAAAATAATTAAGTTATTATTTTTCTTGATTTTTATTGATTTATTTATATTGATTTATAAATGTTTATTTCATTAATTGTTAATTTGTACAGTTATCTAAAAATATCTTAAAATCTCATTATTTAAATATATACAGAGTGTTCTGTACTCAATGAATCACTGATTTACAGTAGATATCATTTGAAGATGATTTTTCCTGAGCGAAAATGTCGAAGCACCAATAATTTTCAAATTATAAGCGATTGAAAATAAAAGGTTTTTCTCAAACTGAGTCTTGTAGGAACAACCATATTCACAAAATCACATTTTTTAATTAATTTGAGATAGAGATCAGTGCAACTTTAATTTAAAGTTTAATTACAAAGATACATGATGGCAAAAATTCAGGAACATGTAAAAAATGATGACCTCCCTCGACATTTTCGCCAAGGAAAAATCGTCTCCAAATAATCCCAGCAATCTACCTTTTCCGCCAGTTCTGAAACACCCTGCATACATATACCACTTTTTAAAAATTATATTACATCCTTTATATTTGTTCATGCGGCACATAGAAGGAATCCCAGGACGCGACTGGTAAGAATCATGTTATATACCGTGTGTCGCTTAATTATTTTTATATCGTTCTCATTTTTTCTTGCATTTTTCATCGAACCTGACTTGATTCCTTTGCAGGAAAGAAATGGCGGGGGCTGACGCCGCAAGACAGAAGGCCCTACGTCGAGGAGGCCGAGAGGCTCCGGGTCATACACATGCAGGAACATCCAAATTACAAGTACAGGCCGCGGCGCAGGAAGCACGCGAAACGGACACCCGGTGGACCGGCCTCGCCTCCCTCGGCGACCAACACCGCGGGCAACAGGTCCAACCCTACCGGCCCGACGATTCATCATTCCATGTAAGTCGATACTTGGCCCATACTTTCCGCTAATGAAGGCACGTACGAGTAAAACCGCCAGTTAATTGAGAGATCTCGGCAAGATTTAATTCGAAGCCGACGACGATGACGCTTATGACGATGTTAACGTAATTTACACGAGGGAGAGTTTTTTAGAATTTCGTATTGGAAGAATTTTCGAAGAGTTTCTCGGATTAATATTTACACCGCAATAAAAAATATTAATATGTACATATAGTAAAATTAGGACGGGGAGACAAAAGGGGGCATTTGCCCCCATTGGAATTAGTAAAAAAATTAAGCAATTGCTCTCCTTTTGAATAAACACTGGAATTGATTTGCATATTTAATATAAAAAATATGAATATAATAAAATAACAAAAAATTAAGAAATAAAAAAAATAATTATCTCCTGAAAAAAATCTTGCGGACGCTCATGAGAGAAACTCTTATAAAATTTTTCCAATATCACATTGTCCCATGATTATCATGATTTTTAGGGTTTCTAAATTCTAAGAGAAAATTCCTTCTGTATATATTTGCAAGATTGAGCAATATTTGAATTTGTTCAAACATGGAAAAATATAAAGTACAGAAACTATATGATCTTCATGCTTATGTAACATTTAAATCGAAAGTATAGACACACTTATGAATCACCTTATCTCACTGATGACGATGTAATTAAATTAACAAAATTGCATATCCTCAATATTTTAATGCGTAAATTGAAATGGGTTTAAGGTCCAAGATGGACAGTTACCAGGGCATACCTCAGATCCCGTGGGGTGGCCATTCCCCGATCTCATCCTTATACCATCAACAGCAGCAGCAGAGTATCCAGGAATACAAGTCGGAAAATAATTCGCTTTACGGCAGCCCGTACACGCCCATCATTCACACCCCGGACATATCTCCGGTAGCGAGTCCCGAGCCTGACGGTGAGAGTCTTTAAAACAAAAATAAATCTTGCGGACAGCTGGCGAGAAATTTATTCGAGATCCTCGTATTAGATAAGACGCGTTAAAATTGATATATAAAATATACGCGACGTGATGCGATAATTTGTGAAATAATTATTATCACCGAGAGCAATTATATATATATATATATATATATATATATAATATTATACGAGTCGTCGCACACACAATCGAGATGATTTCACAATCGACCAGGTGACGGCGGCCATCTATCGTCTGCTCAGAATCCGGATCCGGAACGAGATCTGATGGAGGGTACCTCGAAGCAGCACGGAGATATGACCGATCAGACGAAGCGATACACCTTTATGAGCGGTGACAGTCAACTGCACACGGGTCACGCTAGTAATACTAGCGTATCGTCGTGTCAGAATTCCGGCGGTTATACGGATACTTTAACGTATAAAAAATCCGTACGTACCTTACACACATCTCTGACACATGTCTACGATGGCTCTAATTTTTCTATTATTATTTTATAATTCGACTCACAATTTTAGAAATAGTATAATATATCCCTAATACATGTTCGAAAGAGGTTCAGAAGACGTTTAGAGGATATTAAATATCCTGAATGTTCGAAAGACGTTCAAAGGACATCTACAGAATATTAAACATCCTCTGGATGTCCTCTGAATGTCTTTCGAACATGTGTGAACATTCAGAGAGAATTTAATATTGAGAATTTTGTAAATGTCTTCTAAACCTCTTTCGAACATGTGTGTTTAAGGATATAATATATAAAAATATTAAACTATAAATATTGAACACAAGATATAAAAATAAATTTAATTTTTCGACTTAATTTCATGAATTGTATGAAATTCTCGGACAATAGTTTTAAATATTTCTCGGGTTTTATCAGGTGGGTTACTTAAACTTTGAGAGACAGTCGACGAGCATAGCCGCGGTGGGTATCGCGAACGGTATGATGGTGTCATGCAACAAACTGCGCTCTGGTTTTGACAACGTCGGCTCCGTCACGGGTACGTTTTATCCGCCGGTCGCCTCGCCGCACGATCAATCGTTGCAGCATTACAGCAGCTCGCAGTCGTCCAAGAGCACGAGCAACTATTCGATGCAGTCCACCGTCGAGAGCAATTATAATCCGGTCCAGTGCGCCGGCAATCGACAGCAGCCCATAGGAATTCGCGGAGCCGAAAGTTGTTCCGGTAACGTTCTCTTCTCGCTTACGCGCGTCAAGACATGTACTACTCATGAGATGCGAGAGCACATCAAAATATATACTTTGAAAGAGTCTCTCATTGATTATATATATTCTTTTTTTTAAATAAGATTATTTTTCTCAGAAGAACCATGTAGAAAAAATACTCGGATTTTTCTAAAAAGATGTATAATTGCCAAATTATATTAGGAAAAATGTTCAGGGTAATGTAACTAATTTTGTAAATATTTTTCGAATTATCTATATATGCGTATCTCATTTTATATTCGGCCATTATTGTTATTACATCGTCGTTCGATCTGTCACTTCTTGCAGGCGCAGTGACGCACCGATACCAAATGCCTCATCATCAGGAATACCAGACGGACGCATCCTCGGGCAGTGCTCAGCAGCACGCGATCCTCGGCGGTCACATCGATCCCGGGATGAGCGCTGAGGAAGATCATCAGCAGCAGGCACTGCAGTTGGAAAAGTATTTCAAGTATTCCCATCCAACGAGCGTGGCACATTCGAGCCTGTCCTCGCAGAGTATGTTGGACAGCAATCATAACTACGCCAGCGATCTGCGCTACTACGGGGCACCGTCCCAGTTGGACATATCGAACTCTCAGTGCATCGTCGACGATCAGCAGAGCAGCAAGGACGTTCGTTGCTCCAACGTCGCGATCGGTCACACCTTGGAGCAATATCATCAACAGAGTTTAGAAGTGTCCAAGTATCCGGATCACTCGGCCGCCCAACAACAGCATCAACAGCCGCAATCGCAACAGCAGCAGCCTCAGAGCATGGAGCACGTGCCCAAGGCTGACGATGACTTCAGTGTTATACTTGCGGACGTGCGCAAGACCTGCTACAGTAGCTAGTGTTTTCTTTTTTCTTTCATGTTTCTACGTTTTTTTTTCTTTTTTGATTGGTTGACCACTGACGTGTGGATTATTTCGAAAATAGTTCTTTCAGATCATGATTGGAAAGAACAAGAAAAACTTGTTACACGGTTTTATATCATCATACTTTGGTGCTACTCGAAATATATCAAGGCAATTTTATCTCGCGATAGAAGGTACGTCTCTCTTCTCGTTAATTTCGAAAGTAATATTTTAATTTTGAATCTTTACAAGAAGATATCGATTTGCAATTCGATTTGTTTAAATTTTAAATCTAGCAACATTTAATTTTGCAGTTTTTAACTTCCATTTTTATCTTTGCATATTTGTGCAATCTATGATCTCTTATAGATTTTAGTTCAATTGAAATTACACAGTCATCAAGTCATTAACATGATTATCATCTATCGAGCTGAGGTAAGCGAAATTGTAAAACAAATTACAAAATTATATAATACGAAATATTATAATATAATACTATCAATCTATCTGACATGAATATTGATCAATGTTATTGAATTTTTGAATTATTATGCGTGTTATAGTACTTTATTTTATTAAAATGACAAGATTTTCTTGAATAAAAATTTAAAAAATTGCAATAATTATCTTATATTTTTATATATGAGTATAGATTTTTATAAACAATTTAGAAGATCTCATATAAAACGTAATGACAGGCTGCTAATGGTGCACGGCTGATCTAATGTAGCATAAACAGAGAAGATTGTACACTTCTGTAGATGTCACTTCTGTAGTTCTCCACTATCAAAGGTAATATAGTAGCAAAGATAATAGCGATAGAGAGAGATATTTTAAATTTATATTATTAAATTAGCAAACTTTTACATATCAGAAAATGTTTTGCGTCAACAAGTACATATATTTTTCTCCGATATAATATATTATGTTCATTAGACTCATTTGTCTTGAAATTTTTTATCAAAAATCTACTTCTAACGTAATAACAGAAACTCTTAATATAAAACTGAAACATTCTTGTATAAATAGTTTTTTTTTGCTCATCAGAATAATATTTCTAGTGTGCGAATTATGCATTAAGTATTTGATAAAAATCCAAATGATGCAAAACATCTTTGATGTGTACAAAGATGTGTAAAGATTAGTGGGTTAAACTAAATTATTATTACTATTATTATTTTGCTATTAATAATTAAGATTATTATTAATGTATCGTACTTAATAGAATCGATCACGAACAAACATTTATTCGCAGAATCGATTACGAACAAACATTTATTTGCATATATTCTTCAAAGAATATCTTTTTACAAAAGATATACGTTATTATCGAATCGTTGTATATTGTTTACTTTATTGTAGCGCACATATGATAGGCATATAGCATATGTATGAGATGCATACATATACATATATTATATCACAAAGTATTATGTGCTCCTCATATACATATATATCACATTTCTAGTTAAATTTTTCATTAAGACATTTGATAAACTTTTACAGTGAATTTTTTGAAAAACTTTGATATTTTTTGCGAAATAATTATATGTTGTACAAGTAAATATATTTTAATTAAGCATGTATTTAAAACAATCTTTCAGGATTATTGTTTCAAATTTATGCAGCATTAAAACACATCTATGTATGTATATTAATTCTTTTTATTAAATATATATAAAAAATATGTGTATAAGATACAACATTATATGTGTAAAGCTGAAATCATACATAGTGTAGTGATACCCATAATTTACATCAAAGGGGGTTGATACAGAGTGATTAAACTCACATACAGTGATTGATAAATATTTCATTATATATGTACATATATATATATATATATATATATATATATATATATATATATATATATATATATATATATATACACACACAATTACATATATATATATATATATATATATATACACACACAATTACATATATATATATATATATATATATATGTAATTGTGCTTCTGATATCTGAGATCTCAGATAACTAGAATGTATAAAATCTTTCTTATCACTCAAACAAATATATTAATTAAACTATAGGCACATGAAGAAAGTAAATATTAAATAAATTATTATAAATATAAATATTTTAATCTCTCATTTATAGTAATTCTTTCTTATTGGACATATGTCACCCTTTTCTATTATTATTTATCATGTATATAAAGTTAATTAAAATACATAATGGATACTAAAGTCCATACAATAAAGTAAAAGACTTTGAAATTAATTCTTGAAATCTTTCTCTGTTGAATCTATATACATATTTCTGTACAAATGTAATATTGTTCTATATGTTCACGAATTTATTCTGTCATATCTTTTATGTATTAATCCCCATTGATTTACATGTAGCTATTTAACAGAGTTGTGCGACGTTTACATGTTGCTTTACTGTTGCAGTATTCGTGGTATATATAAGTGATGCCAACGTCCAATGCAATTTATCAACCGTCCATAGCAGAGTCGGGATTCCAACAGTTGAAACAAAGAAATGGATATTTTATTAACAAAGATTTTTTTATTCAAAGTTATAGTCTTTTAAGTTACTCCTTTATCTTAAAATAATTACTTAACATTTTAAACATTATCACTTTTAACTTGATAAGTTTTAAAATCGATTAGTAATAAATTCGATTATTAGAATCTCACTTGCCTAACCCCGACTCTGTTGTCAATATAATGTGTCATAAATGCTTCGATTTATTGCATTGTTACATCTATTCGCATCATAATAGTTGCTGTATGACTAAATGACACCAAATACCGCTAGATATTTATTATAAATGTTTTTGCAAACGTCGGATTATAAGCGTAAGTATACGTATGTAATTCTCCCGTATTCGAACAATTTCCTTCTTATTATAAATGCAATGTATACAATGTATAGTTTTTTCAGAGAGCATAATGTCTCAACTATTAAATGGACAGATTTTGCAGTCTTGTTCACAATGATCCACTAAGTAATATTCTTTCATTCATGCAAAGACATTCGTTACAGATTGTTGAGATTTGAAGTATCAATTAATATTAAACAGTATAAATTAATAACAATCTTATAAAGTTTCGCATATATACATACACACAATGCTGCAAATTTTATACTGACTGTACAATTATCTCAACTATTGATACAAGAATTTATATGTACATACCTAGATCATTGTCAAATATTTATCGTTATTTGTGTGTCTCTGCATATGTGCCTGCATGTAATATATACAATTAGAACTTATAATGTATACACACATACAATGTATAAATGGCAGCTTTACAAATCATGCGTATAAAATTTCTCTACATACAAATTATCCTGATATTTCTGTTTGTTCAGAGAAAATAAAACGGAATATTTTTAAATTTTCGAATGGATTATTTGTAACATATAATCAGTATGAAAAGAGAAAAAATATTCTAGATATGAAAATTAGTGAGTATTATTACTGGAATGGTTTCACTCTTGTAGATGTAAATAACAATAATCGGGAATGTGTTGAATAAATTTAATGAAAGTAGAAAGATTTGTAGAGAAATCTTTTGGAATATATAATTATCAATCACAGAAAAAAATGCTTTATATATCTATCTGGATGATTTGCAGTTTTTGAAGTTTCCATAGACAAATATTAATTCTACAAAAGTAGAATTAGGAATAATACTTTAATCTATTTTATTACAAATGTTGGAATGTATTCAATGCTAAAATTTTGATAAAATTTAGACGAAAAAATTATAAATGTTACAAATATCCACTCTTACAGTAAAATCTATATAATTATATAAATCATACACATATATATTAATTATATAAATATTATATAAATTGTGTACTTGATACAAAACTTCTAAGATCAGAAAAACATTGCACAAAACTTTTAAATATTTAACGATTTTCCATTTTGATTCAAATAAAAATCGTGTATCTCATCTCTATAAATCCTTTTAGAGTATAGCTTACATTTACTGCTATACATTTTATCTTTCAGAGAGAGACCCAGTATATAAATCTAACATATAATAAATGCAAAAATATTTTTGCTCAATTTGCTTTGGTTTTTAGTAATGATTATATAATCTAAAATAAAAAATATATAACATGATTTATATATGATAACAATGATTTTTTGTTCGAATTATTCTAGAAAAACAATTTTAGAAAATTTATATTTCTGTTGAAAAAAAAAATATAAAAAATTATTAATATATACAATATACATAAATTCAAATTAATAAAGGAATATTAAAAGTTTTAATTTGTTCTCCTCTGTGAATTATTTGAAATTCTAACTAGCTATAATATCATTCTTGAGAACTTTTTTGTGTTTTATTTGTTCCTAGCACAATTCTTTCATTTCTTTTTTCAAGTTTTTTTCTATTATGCTGCATACATTAATATTTTCAATTTATATTAAATTTCAATCTATAGTGTCCTTATACGTCATTCATCCCATAGACAATTCTGTTTCATTTTAGAATAATATGAGAATATAAAACATTTCTTACAGGTTTTTATACCGCATCGATAAGTGCTGGCTATCTTCTTGCCATCAGACTTTCCTTTGCAGAATTTTAAACCACACGGATACCAACCAACACATAACTCCAGAGAGCATGTGCAAGGTGCCCAGAGATTTGATGTGTCAGCGCATTTGGAGACTAACAATGATCTTGAGTCATTCGTACCTGATTGCAGCATAGTTGTAAAGTTATATACAGCTGCCATGAGTAATTCTTCTGAAGAACCTTTGCAATACAAATTATATTATAACTTTACAGAGTTAATTATTATATATAGCTTTTAATATACAAACTATATAAACTATGCTGAAGAATTAACTATACTAACTGTTAATTTGGCAGTTACCTGGTCTTTGAATCCACTGTTTTATATCATCATTCCTGGTATAAGTTGATCCAGCTGCTTCCGCGCAAAGTGTAGCAACATGTTTCGAAATCTCTTTAGATTGAGATACGTCCAGAAAAAGGTCCATTGTGTAATTGACATGACCTCTATCTTCCTCCGCCACACGTACAGTGCCTGGATTTTTTTGACGCAGTTTGGACATTGCGTCAGATGATATAAAATCTACTTTATAAAAATGATTCACGAAACACATGACTTGATATTGATTTTGTCCACGTTCCTCCTCACCGAGTACCAAAGCCTTTATAACTTGAACTTCCTACAATTTATGCGAGCAAAAATAAATGTAAAATTTATAAAAATTACTTATCAGACAATCGAACGTTTGTTATGTGTTTCAGAAACACTTACATTTTTGAAATCGATAAGTTGTGTAACAAGTGTGCCATCGGAACGTTGGAATTCTAAAGTAATCAGATCTTCCGTAACATTAGACGAGATAGTTTCTAGAAGTATATCACCGCCCTGTAAGTATAGTTCATTTAATATTCGTAATCGAATTACTCCTTTCAAGTCTACGTCATTTTCTTGTAGAAAAAATGCTCATATCAAAATCTAGAGATTGACTTGAAGAACATTTATCTACGTGTAATCGATTATTTATCCGAAAAAAAGACAATATTCTCCGTATATTATAAACCTATGCATACGTGAATAAAGTTATTTTTTTATTATTATTAATAAGGATGCGCGATTATACATACACATTATCGTACCTGATTTTTGACGTTTATGAGCAAATGTGTAGTGCATACATGGCAAAAGTATTGCAATACGACGCAGGTCGCGAGAAATTCGTTGAATCTCTTCATTGTCGCATGTTGTTCTCTATCGATACTCGTCTCCTCGTCTGACAACGAGCCGAATAAAAAAAATCACTCCATTGAATATAACCTAACGTAGCAAACAGCTGTCTCTTTCATCCTTCGACGGCCACCATGTTTTCGGCTCTCGTCGAGTAACCAATGAATGTAAAGAAAGAAAACTTGGCCAGTTTGAAAAAAAAAAAAACTACCAAGTTTGAATATTCACTTGGCTAAATAATTATATCAAAATATTGAATTGCGATGTAAAAATTGACCTAAACACTTGTTGAAAGATTATTAAAAATTGCGAGATACTATAAACTTTATTTTATATGACATTCCATTAATTTTTATACCGTGTAAGTATATATATATAATTAGTGCAAATATATATATAACTATATATAGTTTGTTCGACGCCAAATAGTTTTGATTGGATTATTCACTTTTAATTTGCTATTTATCCTATCAATATTACATATATATTATAAAAGATGAAAAATATGTTATAGCTTATTTTCTTCTTTTTTCTCAATTTTTCTTATTTTAAAGATACACAGTATATATATATTATTAACAAAAATAATAAATATGGCTTAGAATAATAATTCAAAATTATCTAAAAAAGGTGATAAAAATAATATATGATACTGCGTCCTAATATTAGAAACGCAGCTGTTAAAAAGAAGAAAGAAGAAATGAAGAATCAGATATATATGAATAATATAAAGTGATCCTGGGGTGAACAACAGTGCTTTATAATAGTATAGTAAATGTATGGTTTTTGATATTTGGATCTATCATTTGTTGTCATTATATTGAAACGTTTCTATGATGAGTTTGGTGTCTCATTCATATATCTCACTTTTGTTGCGTGCTTTTTTTACTATCGCGGATGCTGCAGATGCGAGAAGCAGATATTTTGTCCTCTTCGCTTATTCGTGCGGTCGACAATCTTTCTCTCGAGGATTTGCTCGGCGCAGTATCCTCTCTAAAAATTAAAATATCTATAATTATTATATTACATCTCGTGATATATTTGACTAAACTATATATTATTATATCAAGAGTTGGGTAAGTTTAATAGTTTTTTTAAAACTAATAAAGTTAAGCTAGCAGTATAGTTATGCGCTTATAAAATTAATTTAGTTAAGTTAAAAGTTGCATGAACAAAAAATTAACTCAATTAAAGTAAAATTATAATTTTAATTAACTATAAAATTATTATATTACCCAATCCTGATATATTAAAAACGCGTTTAAAAGACACATATTTACAAGAACTGCAAATGTAACGCCGACAAAATAGTTGGAGTTTCTGGTAGTTGCACAGGCTTCAAATCGTATACTTTCAAATGAGCGTAAACGGGAATCTACAAATAATCGTATCGTTATCATAAAAAGATAACCAGATTGAGATAAAATTCGGTTTATTGGATTTTGAATATATGTATAATAATATATATATATATATATATATATATATATGTATATCTTACGTGTAACAAAGATGTGTCCAAAGTCGTGGATGGTACGTAACACGTAGGCAAATCAGGAAGTTGATAATGATCACCAAGTATTGGGGATTCCAGTTTCCTACCGTAAATCGCATCGAATCGATCAAGCTTTATTTTCTCCGATTTTGAATTATTTGTGAAAGAATTATCTTGAATTTGTTGTTCCACTTCTTTATTCTCGTTAGAGATATTCATATCTGCGATATATAATAAAATATTAATAAAGATATTTACAAAATAATGTACGTACACTTAATACATATAACTTTAGCAGAGGTTTCTTTAAAAGTAAAATTTATTGCTTACTGAAAAAAATAGAAAATTATTGAATTAATATTAAATATATTTTCAATTGATTGTTAACAACTAGTTTACTTTTTGTAACTTGAATGTGTCACACAACATATGCCTGCTCGATGTTTAATCGATATATATATATATATATATACACACACACTCATATATCTTATCTTTCCATACATTTAAACTTAAAATAAATACTGCATCATTATATATATTTATATATAGATGAAGCGGTAAAAGAGAATTAACAATATATAATTAGGAATTTATATTTCGTAAAATGTATAATTCTTTAAAATAGATTTTCACATTTTATACTTGCACATTTTTTAATTTTTTTTACTGAGATCTTATATAAATGAAAATGAACATTTTATTTTAATAATCCTGTAATAATATTCATGTAAAAATAAATTCTAAAAAAATTCTCTTAAAAAAATTAATAAATCGAAAGAAATTTTCTTTCATTCTTTTCTGTTTTTGAAAATCCCGGATAAAATAATTGCATAAATTCCCTATATGAAATATAGGGAATTCATTCGTTTACGAAGTACCGCGATTTAACTCAACCTAACTTCTTCTCGAAGTTTTTTACAGCTTTTTATATAAATATTTCCTTTTTTATATCTCTCTTTCTGAAAGATGTTTTCAAAAAATCATTTTCTTATAAAGAATATATGTATCACAGTGTGTCATGTGTGTTTGAAAATATTTTAATAATAACATACATATTTATAAATTAAAGAAAAAAATCATGCGCGACTGAGCAGTGATTATACAAAAATATAAAATTACAGAAAAAGAAGAAATGCGATAAAAGTCTATATCAATTCGTAAAAACATGAACATTAATAGAATAATTAATCTTCGGAATCAAATCAATCAACACAGTTTAACGACTGTTATGATAAAGGATACACGAAAATCTTTCTTTAATTTGTCAAAGGAAAATGGATGAATTTGTAAATGGCATTTATAAAAGAAAAGAAATTAATTTAGATAAAATGATTAAATGATTTCTTCTACATCATAAAAAGAGTAAGTTAAAATATATTTTATAAAATAAAAATTTATTTTCTTTATTTATTTATTCGTAAGAAATTATATTTAATTAAGAAGAATTGAATTATATCACGTTTTTTCAATAGGAGTCATATTTCATATACTTATTTTAAAAAAAAGAATGCTCTAATAAAATGAATTATAGTTTAATTTGTTATTAATAGGAGAGTACATAAGAATTTTCTCTATTTTCAGAATGCAGTTGACATAATTGCATGTCTCCACATTGCAAGAAAATTATATACAATGAAACATTCAACAATATATTTTTTGGTTCATATATATGATACATAGTATTGGATAGTCTTATATCGTGCCAAATATCTCTGCTTATGACGATGCAATGAAACTGAGATGATGGTAAACATTGGTGTAGACATCAGGCGCACCAACAGCGCAAGGTGAACCCCAGGAAACAACACCAACTTGCTTGCCATTAGCAACCAGAGGGCCGCCACTGTCACCCTGAAAAATGTAAAGAACCATTTTTTATTTAATTTTATCTTGTATTTTTTAGTAGTTGAATTGTACAAGCTAGATTGATCTACCAGAGTAGAGCAATCATTTCTAACGGATCACATCATTGCTAACGGATGTGTATTCAATGATGGATGTTACTCACCATGCAAGCACCAATTCCAAAACGATTGTAGGCACACAAGTGGGTGCTAGTAAAAGGCACGCCACGGTGGCTGTTCTGACAATTAGACAGCGAGATTATAGACTGGTTCATTTTCTGAAGATATCGTGCAGGTCGTCCATTAACGTTTGTCAGACCCCATCCAGACAAAGTAACCAGCGTACCAGGAGCTGGCGGAGAGTCGGCCAAAGCGATGGGTTTTTGATATTGATTGTATTGAATTGGCGATGCAATCTGAAACGAAGGAAATTGGTAAAAACAAATGATTGAAATAGAAGAAACAAAGTGAGAAGAAAATTTGTTGAACCAAAGTATTGAATTCTTTAATATTTCGACTTACAGTGATTACAGCGATGTCATTCCTCATAGCATCTTTGTGATTGTCGCTATACTGTGGATGTTCTACAACCTTTTGCACACGGAAATTGGTTCCTGTATTGGAGTCGATGCTCCCAGTGCGAACTAAGAAATTGTTATAGGGTGGCTTTACTAGACCACGCACGCAGTGGGCAGCGGTCAATATCTTGGTGGGACCAATGATGGAACAACCGCATATGTGTCCACCATTCAAATTCAAAGAGCATTGCCATGGGAATTCACCTAGTGCGGCAGGCGTACCACCGACGATCGCCTCAGGTTCGTCAGCGAACGTCTCTACAATCAATGTATATCATAATTATACAGGTTTTTCAAAAAAAGGTAAAATATTTTAAGAGGATTTAGTATGTCTCAAAATAAGTTAAAAAATTTAATTAAATATGAGGTCACAAATGAGCTATTTTTGGGATATTTGTAATATCTTATATATAACTTAACTTATAATTTAATTTAATTTACCTGCATTTACATAAATAAAATAATAAAAAATAAAAGAAATAAAAAATAATAAAAATTTAAAACAAAAAATATTAAAATAAAACAAAATGCATATAAAAATAAAAATATCTCAAAAACGATTTATTTGCGGATCTAATATTTATTAAAACTTTTTGACTTGTTTTTGGGCATTTTAAATTTCCTTAAAATATTGTATCCTTTTTTTTAACATCCTATTTATGATTCTTATAAAACAACATATATGATTTTGATGAATGAGAAAGGTATAAAACGATAGAATAAAATGTTTAAAAAAGCAAAAATAAAAATATCATATTTTGTTGAATACAATGTGGCTTTACTTACGTTGCGTAAAAACGCCAATCAACAAGAAAACAGCTAATGGCAGCATGTTGGATAATTAATGCGAGCCGGGTCCAAAATAAAATCAGGAATGAAAATGACAGCCTTTGCTCCCTTTTTATATGGGCCGGATTCATATCTGTATTTGACCTCGGCGAACAACTGTTCACATTTCTTACAGTAAATAAACGTAATGACGTTTCTATTCTGCATTTTGATGAGATAGATATAAGATAATCAAAATTGTGTAAATTTAATTATGTAGCATTTGAGTTAAATGAGAAAGAATGATAAAATTAACATACGTTAATAATGTGATGATTAAAACGTATAATAATGATGATTGAATACTGATAATATGTGACAATAATTAAAGAGATATACGAAATCTTTTTATTATGTCTCTTATTATATAATATATTATTTATATTATATTATATATTATGTATATAAATATTATATATTTAATGTATTGTAATTAAATATATATAATGTAAGTTAAATAATCAATTTTGCAAATTGAAGAGATATAAAAATATAGATCTGTATATCTATCAACAGTGTTGGGTAGTATCTATAGATACAGTATGTAGATACATTTTGTGTATCTGAGTCTATATCTGAGATATATTCAAATTGAAGTATCTTTATCTGTATCTAGATACAAAACATGGTATCTGAACTGTTGCTTTTTTCAGATACATTTGCATATACATTTTCACATATTTTTTTTAATAGCTCAATTCTTTAAATTTTTAAAAGATCAAGACTACAAGTTATCAACATATTGTCATCAACACCGGTTGAGCGATTATTAAGCATTGGTTAAATCTTAGTACCATGGCGAAATAGTTTGAGTCATATCTTTGAGGCATTTTTCATGTGTTAAAACTAACGAATAAAGTCGTAATATAAACAAAAATATTAATAAAGATAAAAGAATTATTCAGTACATTTGTGCATATTACCATTATTATGATAAAATATAATTTAAAAGTATTTGCTATGTGAGATATTTTTAAAGTATCCGAGTATCTGTATTTATATACATTTTAATATGTGTATCTGTATCTGCATCTAGATATATTTTTTTACATGTATCGAGATACATTTTAAATGTATCTTATCCATCACTGTCTATCAATATATATATGTAAATTATGTGTGTGTATACAATATATATACATATATTGATAGATATACAGATATATATTTTTATATTTCTTCAATTTGCAAAATTGATTTATCTTATATTATATATATTTAATTACATATTTTTTATTTTACATTTATATATATATATATATATATATATACACATAATTTACATATATACATATATTGATAGATATACAGATATATATTTTTATATCTCTTCTATTTGTAAAATTGATTATTTATCTCAATGAAATACTAAGAAACCTAAAAATAATATTGTGGTAACAAATTAATAATACAAATTAATAAACCATAACGACAAGTTTTGAAATAATCAATTAAATAGGTGACTAATAAGAAACGAATAATTTTTTTAAAAGAATATAAATTTAATTATTTATTATTTCTTTCTTTTTTCATCACTCTTTAATAAGAACATAAATATTCTTGATTCCAAGTTTTAGGATTTACAAAACAGAATTTCATCATCAATTGTTATGTTGAATTAATGATTAAAAATAATCATTGAATAATCATTGATAATTGTTAAATGATCGTTAAAAATATTTTCTTTTTGAATGAATAAAAATCTATTACGCTGTGTATGTTCTAATTCTTTTATTAAAGAATTAAATAATACTATAATTCTTCTCAATAAAAATTATTATTATTTTAGTGGGAGACATTTTATACATTTATCAAAGAAATATCAATCTATTAGATTTAAGCATGATGTTTATTTATTAACATGTAAAGTACATAAGTTTCTTTGATTTTCAGGATGCCATTGATGCAGTTGCATACATCTCGACTTCACAATAACATATTCTTTCGATGCATTGGGAAAAACTTCAAATTATAAATTATATAGGTTTGTGCGGGTTATTCCTTATATCATGTCAAGATGTGTCTAATCTTATTGTGATAGAATCCAGGGGCGAAGAGAAGGAACATTGGCATAGGCATCAGGTTCACCTTGAGCGCAAGGCAAAACCCAAGAGGTAACACCAATTTGTTGACGATTAGCAACCAGAGGGCCACCGCTGTCACCCTGAGAAATGCAGAGAAACGTTTTCATTAATTTTTATTCGCTCATTTTATATAATTTTATATCGTAATTATTTTTTGCAGTCATACACATATTAACAAACGGATTAATTATCAAAACCATCAGAATAGAAGAGATTATTTCCATATTCAGTAATAGACTGGATACTCACCTGGCAAGCACCAATTCCACGTCTGTTTAAGGCGCACAAATGGCTGTTATCCAAAGGCATACCTCGATGTCTCTGCTGACAATTAGAGATCGAGACTACAGACTGGTCCATCTTCAGAAGATATCGCGAGAGATTTCCATTTGTACTTGTCAAACCCCATCCGGACAAGGTAGCTGACGTACCGGAAAGTGGCTGGGAGGTGGCCAAGGCGATGGGTTGTTGATATTGGTTGTATTGAATTGGCGCAGCAAGCTAAAACAATGAAAACAGATAAACGAATAATTGAAATGGAAAAAATAATATGAAAAAGGATCAAAGTGTTCTGTAATATGTCGACTTACAGTGATCACAGCGACGTCATTTCTCCAAGAATCCCTTTGCTGACCCGTGTATCCGGGATGTATTACGAACCTTTGAACAACGTGGGTTATTCCCCCTCTGCTATCGGTGGACCCGGTAACGACACGGAAACTGCTAGGGGATCTAAAACTCTCCACACAGTGAGCAGCAGTCAATACCTTGGTGGGAGCGATGATGGAACCGCCGCAAAAATGTGAGCCGGACTGCTGCAAGGAACATTGCCATGGGAATTCACCCGGTGCGGCCTGCGTACCACCGACGATCGCCTCGGGTTCGTCAGCGAACGTCTCTATAAATTGAGGTAACAATCATCTATAGCTCTTCTAAAGCGATAAGCATATATTATTTTAGAGCGTTAAGCAATGAAAGAAAACTAAGATGGATGAACAAAATATTTATCGAAAGCAACAATAACAAAAGTATATTTTATTGAGAATATTTTCGGCTCTCGAAATCAACACATATATATACAATATAGAAATATTACATTATATATATATATATTATATATAATATTTTATTGAATTATACGATCCAGATTTATACTTACGCTGCGCAAGAACGCCGACGAACAGGAAAATCGCAAACGGTAACATGCTTGATGATTAACGAGCCGGGTCAAAAATAAAACCGGGAGTGTAGATGACAATTTTTGCCCCCTTTTTATATTGAATTCATATCTGTATGACCTCGGCAAACAACTGGTCGCATTTTGTACAGTAAGTGAACGCAATGATGTATTTTACACTTTGATGAGGTATGAGAAAATCGAAGATTGCAACTTAATTAAGGCATATGAGTTAAATGAGAAAGAATGATAAGACATACGATAACAATATGATGATTAAAACGTACAATAGTCATGATTAAATAATTATAATAATAATGATGATCAAAGAAATATATATCAAAAGTGATGAGTGTCTGATATGGAACAAATTATTTTTACTAGAATAAATCCAATCATTCTTCATTTCTTTTTTACCATATCTCTTTAATGAGAACATAATCATGTGATTTTTATTTTCTTTATAAATTATAATAAATTTTTAAATTTACATAAAATTAATTTATGACTAATCATAATGTTGTACTTATAAATGTATAATTATAGAAAAAATTCCATTTACATTCAAGAGACGTTGATATGAGAATTGTTATAATTAGTTGATTATCGATAATACATATTTTTTCAAGTTTTTAGTAACTAAATTCTTAAACATTTCAATATATGAGAATCACAAGATATGTTCAAGATAATAAAAAATACATAACTTTGTTAACAATCAAATTTGATAGCCATCAAATATTAGAAATTGTAAGTTTCTATTATAAACTGTCAATTCAAGCTTTTTTCGATTTCGAATGATTTATAAAACAAGATTTAAGATAAGATTGATAAATAAAAGAAATATTTTAAATTCGTTGTTCTGCTTATCTCTTGTTAAAAATATTTGTTATCTTAATATTTATCACACAAAAAGTACTAAATTGAAGAAAAGAAAATAAAAGAAAAAACGCATAAAAATTCGGAGTATAAAGAGAGTTAAATGTTAATATAATAATTTTTCTCTTTTTCAATTGACAGTTTAAAATAATAAGCAATTGGCAAAGGATAAATAAAATGTCTTTCTTTTTTAAAAGAGGAGATTGAATGAATTTATAAATAATATTTTTCGAAACGAGAAGGCAATCATTTCAAATAAAAGATAAAATATAATTTTTTTACGTTTTCTAAAAAGAGTAAATTGATATTACATTTAATAAAGAAGAGAAATAGATTGATTTTATTTATCTATTATTACAATAATTTATATTTTATAAGAGACTTCCTTATATATTTGTATTTAAAAAAATATATATTAATGCATTACACTATATATATATTATTATACTTATTGTTAGTATATTAATATTATCTGTATTTGATTTTTAATTATATTATAAAAATAGTTTATTAATAGTTAGTTTTTATTTAAAATTGAGGTCATATATTGAGAGAAGTTTTAAATTGAACAATTCTTATTATACTTAAATTATGAAGGAAATTATATTTATTATCAACATTCGTGTGTGTGTGTGTGTGTGTGTGTGCTAAAATTTATTAAACTGTACAAATATGCAATAATAATGTATGTTTAATCTGCCGTCAATATTTTGATAAGGAATATCTCGTTTTATGTATACTGATGATACAATTCTAGGTTGAATCAATTGCATACATATATATCTTAATTTTAATTAATCAAAAAATTAATTTATACTGTAATTATTTAATTAAAATTATTGTTTAGTTGAAAAACATTGACAGGGGATTTTGTACATTTATTTATTAAAAAAACAAATTATTAAATTAAATCATAATATTTATTTATTAACATTAAAAATACATAAAAATTTATTTTCAGGATACAACTACTGCAATTGCATGCTTCTCAACATCGCAATAGCATATTCTTTTGATGCATTGACATGAATTGACATGATAAATCAAATATGTTCATGCCTCATATCGTGCCAAGATGTCTGCCTATGATGAAGGATTATTTGCCTAGAATGAACTTCCTATGATGATAGACATTGTGCCAAGATGTCTGCCTATGATGAAGGATATCATTCGCCTAGAATGAACTTCCTATGATGATAGACATTGGTATATACATCAGGTTTACCAGCAGCACAAGAAAAAACCCAGGAAGCAAGACCCACTTGCTTGCCGTTAGCGACCAGAGGGCCACCGCTGTCACCCTGAGAAATGTAGAGAAACATTTTTGTTAATTTTTTCGTTTATTTTTTATTTAATTTTATTTCGAACCCTTTCAATAATTGTATTGTATAGATTAGATCAATTTATCGTTTATCAGAATAGAAAAGATTATTTAACTATAAACATTACTGGATAACTCACCGAGCAAGCGCCAATTCCACGACGATTATACGCGCACAAGTGACTGTTAGTCAAAGGCATATCATGATGTCTCTTCTGACATTGAGAGAGCGAGACTACAGACTGGGTCATCTTCAGAAGATACTTCGGAGATCCTCCACTTACGGTTGTCTGACCCCATCCGGACAAAGTACACACCGTATCGGGAGTTGGTTGGGAGTCAGCCAACTCGATGGGAGATTGATATTTGTTGTATTTAATTGGTTCTGCAAGCTGAAACGAAAACGAATGATTAAAGTAGAAGAAAAAAATTATTGAACAAGATATATCGACTTACTATGATCACAGCGACATCATTTACCCAAGAATAGTCTACATTATCTATGTAACCCGGATGTGCTCGGACTTTTTTCACACGATGGACTTGTCCTCCTTTAGTGTTATCGTTGGTCCCACTAAGAATATAGAAATTTTTGTAGGGTGGGTATACGATGCCTCTGACACAGTGGGCAGCGGTTAATATCGTGTAATTATTGACGATGGAACCACCGCACATATGTTTGTTGTTTACATTCAAGGAAACTTGATACGGGAATTCACCTGGTGCGGCAGTCGTCCCACCGACGATCGCCTCGGGTTCATCAGCGAACGTCTCTAAATCGAGATATATGCCCAGATAGCCATAGTAATTATTATGACATCATTTTGATGTCAACATGCATCATTTGCCATAAAAATGATTACTCTGGTTATCTGGGTGCTAATTATACATATATCTCTTTATACGTGTCTCTTATAAAAAAAAAACAATAAACATATATGTGTTAATTTAGGGTGTTTGGTAGATGAAAAAAATGTAAAATGGATAGAAATATTCTGTTGAAGACAGAAAAAATAAAAGTATATTTTCATTCAGTTATATGACACCTTATTTATCTATTAATGCAGCTTATACTTACGCTGCACGAGAACACCGACAAACAAGAAAATCGCTAATGGTAGCATGCTTAATAATTAATGCGAGCCAGGTCGAAAATAAAACCGGAAATGAGAACAACGATTTCTCTACTCTGTTTTTATATTGGAGTCATGTCTGTTTGACCTCGACGAGCAGCTGTCGTATTTTTTACATAAACTTAAATAAACGCATTGACGCTTATAATCTGATGAAGTAGATATCAGCAAAAATCAAAGATTACAGACTGAATTACATTGTATGAATTTAATGAAGATAATCAAACATACGTTAATAAAATGTGATAAAATATACAAAATATTTATCTATTATTCCAGAATTATTTTTTATCCGGATAAAATGTAAAATATCAGAAAGCAGGTAGAAGGAATTAATATACATATTTATTTCGGCAAATTATTATTAATAATATACAATAATACTTGCTAAACATTGATTAAATAGATGAATTCAGAGTATTTCGATATGAAAATGCGCATATACATACACACATTTATATGTATATATATATATATAAATGCTTGAATAAATACTTAACTAGGTAAAAAAGAAAATCGTCTGTGGAAATAGGATAAAACCGAGAAACATTTTTTATTGAAAAAAAAGAAAGAAGCATATTATCTCAGTCGATTTTTATTAAAATATATGGTTTCTATATTGATTAAATGAGAGTTTGATGTCAAATTACATTTTTTATACATATCTGATTTACTATAAATTCAAAGTATGTATAGCAGTTGTGTGAATATATATATATATAATCTTGAAAGAATCAAGTGAAAATAAGAGAACTGTATATGTATATGTTTATTGTATTTTTATAAAGAGAGACTTAAATTTTAAATATATTTTAATGCATATTATATTTAAAGTAACATTTAAATTAAATTTTTAAAATTATTTAATTGAATGAATTTATACATTTATATATATATTATATTATGTCAAAATATTTTTATAAATATATATAAATATATTTTAAATAAAAAATATAATAAATATATATATATATATATATTGGTTGCATTATCGACGGTAGATAATTTGATAAATTTCGAAATCCTGCGACTGCTCATTCTAGGCCGGTCGAAGCATGCGCTAAGTTAAAGGTTGGGCAATTACTTTCGCTCAAGCACATGTGAGCACGAATACATTATAACTGGAGTGCTTGTTTATAACGTCGATCTCTTGCAAAATGACACAAATCCCGCAGGAGGACAACGAATTAAAAAGATTACTTAATAATCCGGCGAAAAATGCATGCGAAGATGGATCGATGGCTCCACCGTTATCGGTAGGCTATAAAAAACATTCGATTATATGTATACGAAATTTTTTAATACACACGAATCTTGCAGACTAATGTACCGAGGCCAAGCACGTCGCAAAATGTCAATCCACAATCGATGATGAGCGCAATGACACCGGCTAATAGCGCGAAGGATTTTGTGGACCCTTGCTTACAGTTAGTCTTGCAACATATGTTTTATATAAATATACTCTTGTTATGTGTCATGCGTAGCATCCTTTCTTAAAATTAATACATTATGTTTTTAGGAACGTAGTCTCCACAGTTAACTTGCAAACAGAATTAAATCTCACTTATATTAACATAAGAACGAGGAATTCTGAATATAATCCAGCGAGGTTCACCGGACTGATAATGAGAATACGGAATCCAAGAGCAACAGCATTGATCTTTAGTTCGGGCAAATTAGTATGTACAGGTGCGAGAAGTGAAGACGATTCACTTTTGGCAGCAAGAAAATTTGCCAGAATAATCCAGAAGCTTGGTTTCTCTGTAAGTTACATTCAAAGAAACATTTTCTTTTATATATATTTAGAAATAATCTTAAGCTTTTAATTAACGCACTATACTTTTGTATTTTTGCAGGTAAAATTCTGCAATTTCAAAGTACAGAATATTGTTGCAACATGTGACATGAAATTTCCTATTAAATTGGAAGGTTTGTATCGGCAGCATGCTCAGTTCTGCAGCTATGAGCCAGAATTGTATCCCGGTCTGATATACAGAGTGTTATTACCTAGAGTGGTATTACTGATATTCGTGAATGGTAAAGTTGTATTAACAGGTATGTCTGAATGTCTATTTTAGCTTATAATAAATATTATAGAGAAGAAAAGATTCTATCAAAAATTAGCTTATAATATATATATATATATATATATATATATATATATTATAAGCTAATTTTTTATAAATTTGTTATATTTTGCAGGAGCGAAAAATAGATCTGAATTAAGAAGTGCGTTAGATATTTTATATCCAGTATTCCAACAATACAGAAAGTATTAATTAAGATATAATCTGTTTGTGGACACAACAAATTGCTACAAATAAAATAAATACATAACAATGTAAATATATAAAGATAGAAAAATTAATTGTATGACAAAGAAATAATAATTAAGTATCTATAGTTAAAAATTTAGATAAGAGTATTATGTACCTTATCTGTATGACAGTGTATGAGATGAAAGGAAATAAGATTGTATTTTGTACATTTGTATAATAATCTACATCTGAGTAATATCTTTTATA
Source organism: Nylanderia fulva (assembly GCF_048542155.1). Taxonomy (NCBI): domain Eukaryota; kingdom Metazoa; phylum Arthropoda; class Insecta; order Hymenoptera; family Formicidae; genus Nylanderia; species Nylanderia fulva. The sequence continues at coordinate 721,484 of NW_028190807.1, read as the reverse complement.
TGATATGAGATGATGAAACATTATGATTAATGATATAAAACAGATGTGTGGTTTGATATGTCTATGTATTCTGTGATTTTATGTAATACACAATTTATAATTTAGACACACAAAGGTTGGACGTTCACTATCAACATTTTGTCGATTGATTAATTTAAGTTAGCATTAAAAAACTATTAGTATTATTATGAAAGTGCTTATAATTAACTTTATATCGACTCGGTTAAAAAGCAAAAGATAGCTCGATGACTTTGACAAAAGTATTAAATTGACTCTGTATTAAATGACTGTATTGATAAAAAAGACCATTGATTCTGTAAAAAATTTATAGATTTTTTGTATTTTATATAGTTATTATATGTATAATATATATTTATTAAATTATTAATTTTTTATTATAAATATTAAGTTTAGTCGATGAAAAGTTGATAGTATACACACGTCCAGCCTTAGTAATTCTGATTAGGCAAGATTAAGAACATTTATGTTTCTTGTTAAAATATATATTTCAGAGACTTTACACGATAATGAAAATAAACATTATATATATCTCGATATATTAAAATAAAATATAATTTTTAAACAGAATAATGCATATGTCATACGTAGACAGTTTATACAGTGTTTACTATACCAGGATTATTTTTATATATGAGTATATGTCGACATTTACATAACAGTAATAGATCTTTCTTTATGTAAAATTTGAATGTAAATATTTGGATATGTAAAGTTTAATGGAGCATTCAATCGTTATCGAATACAGATGTTTTATAGATATTGCGAAATATTTTCGAATTCTGCAAACCTTACAAAACATCTTTTATGCATCCCCATGGATTGAAAGAATATCAATATATGTCGAAAAATTGATCGCATGAACTGTAGTCTTTATAATGTTAAAATGTATACACATTTATATGTATCTGACAAAATCTCTATACATATCAACAGCTCTATGAGAAGAAAATGTATATGTATGTGTATATATCTATATATATTTATTTTAATACCCGCTGTTAAATAGCCATAGTGGTCCATTTAAGAACTTTGTTCGTGCATCATCAGACTTGGAAAACGTACAACATTTCACAATGTTTGACGCTTTAACGCTGCGTAAATGCGTGTATATTTTGTTTATTATCTGATTAGGCGACACAACTATTATCTGATCACGTTTATGTTAATCGAATTAAAAGCCCCATTTTTTTAGATTTTCAATTTTCTCTCATTGTCAGTGTATTTTTAATAATAATGAAGTATATATATGTTTCCATTTTCTCCTCGAGCGATCTCGCACACGTTTACATAGTCTCTAAATTAATCGACCACATGTATACCCTTCTTCGCAGCTATCGGTAGTTTCTCCCCTTGAAGGAATAGATTATCTTCCTGGAAGAAATGTCAATGTAATTTTAATGTTTAATTTTTTTCTATGTATAAAGATACTTTTTGCAAAAGTGTTCGCAGAAATTAACACGGAGTGTCTCAGTTACCTGGAATTGTTCGACGATTTGATCGAAATCGGAATTCGTAATTTGCACATTGGACAGACCGTTGCTGTTCCCGGCATCGTTGGAGCACTCCAACATGTGTTCTGTATCGCACATGCAGTCCTGCGCGCTTTGATAATCCCGGCTAAATGCCGCGGTGTTCTCGAAATTGGTCAGACAGTTGTTCTCGCCTGTAAGTAAACATTTCCAATATGTTCTCTATGCAAAATTATCATTTTTCCTGAGATTTTGTTTAAGAAAAAACAAACATTTCCCATTATGTTTTTAAATATTAAAGCTCAACAACTATGATGTCATAAACGAGAAAACACACACTAAAAATTAATTCTTAGATGCCGTTTCAAAAAAAAAAAATTCCAATGAAATAGCACTTTAGATAGCTTTACACACTCTTAGAATATATTTTTATTTAAAAGTGGCATCTAACAATAAGAATATTCAGCGTGTGCTTTCTCGCTTCTGACATCACAATCCAACGTGGCCACTTTAGAAATTTGGAAGATATAGAACAGAGTGTACACATATACTTTAGATTTTTATTTTTAATTGTTTTATAAATTTCAAACAAAAAATTATTTGGTCGACAATTATAAAATTATTTAAAATTAAAAAAATTAAAATATTAAAATCCAGGAGGGGAAAAATCCAGGGGACTAAAATCCAGTAGTCGAAAAAAATAATGTAAGTCTGAGAAGCATAGATATAGAGTAGAATTTTTACAGAATAATTTTATAGAATTAGAAAAATTTCGTAGCATATCTTGATTTTATCGAGATTAAAGATGAATTTACTCACTCGTGTATCCGACTGGACAGGGATTCGGAGGGGTGCAATAAGCCGGCAAGGGATTTTCCGTCTTCTCGTCCTTGATCCCCTTCAGGCCGGCCTGAATCCTGTGTCTGTCGTTGCCCTTATTATTATTATTATTATTATTAATACGATGATGACTCCATAAAGTGCTATGTTGCAGATACTCCTGATCCCGTATACTCGGATTCGGATTCAGCGTGTCCATGCCGTCGTAATCGGTTGGCAACTCCAGGGGTAGTTCCTTCACCTTCTCCGGATATTCCAGGTACGGGTCGCCCGCGTTAGCGAGCTCATTTCCCATCTGATTGATCAGTTCTCGCAGAAGGGCATCGGTCAATAGACTTTCCTCCTATAACCGTATTACACGTAAAAACAGAAATTACTTCTCCCTGTCGCGGTAAAAAAAATTTTATATATAATTATATATAAATAATTGTACGATTATGCATATAATCGTAAAATTATATGTGAAATATGTCTATTTTTATACATAATTATATAAATGTATATATAAATTATAAGGATTCTTATATAATCATGTCAAATTATATATGAAACATATATATTTATATTGTATATTAAGAAATACTTATTTATTATATATATATAAAGCATTTTTATCTAATTATGTATGGACATAATTTATATATAATTTTGCGATTATATGCATAATTTTATATATTTCTATATAATTTTATACAGTTATATATAAACAAATTTTTACCGGGGTGAAACCGAATGGCTGATTGACTTCTTTGAGATGTGCAATTGTGTCTCTCATTTACGGATTTTTATTTATTTTAATTGGTACAAGGAATAATTAGAGGCTATATCGGGAATCTTTTCAGAATTGTAAATCTCCTTGTTCTTAATTGAGATATGTACATATGTAGGAATGATTTCAAGGGAAAAAGTAGAGTCGAGAAATTTCAATTATCACTCGCGCTGACTTCGAAG